>NC_090923.1:1418478406-1418781482 GCF_040938575.1 Ambystoma mexicanum | reverse complement strand
TATTGCTGTCCAGAGTTTCTCTTCGGAGACACGTTCACTAAAGTATTGGGCAAATGTGTGGGTAGCTTTGGGGCTCTCCACAAAGCCCATATGTGAATACGAAAAAACCTCCCTTCTAAAATGTTCAGAGAGAACGGTCGTGGGCGGGGGATTTCAACTGGTCAGTTCCAAGACTATCAAAGGCCCCAGGGAAGAGGTGCTGAAGTCCAGTATTATGAAGAGGGCGGCAGGATATCATCTTTGCTGCATATGGAAAAGTAGGACCTAGTCATTGCTGGAGAGGAGCAGTACCTCAGGCTCCTATTGCTGTGTCTGCGCCATCAGCCGGAGAACCTGCCAGCAGTTAGCAGGACAGGTCTCTCTTTGCAGAACTGGTGCATGCTTTCAGGAGATGGTAGGGTATTTCAGACACTTCAAGCGTCCCTTCTAGAGTTTTGGGAATCCCCGGAGCAAGAAAGACAGCCCATTCATATCAGAATGTCGGTAGCAGAAGAGCTGACTGTAGGGAAGGAAGTCCAGGGGCTAGGGTGGAAAGGGTCAATAGAGCTTGCATCACATTCCCCATGAGGTTTTCTGGGCAATATATTCCTGATTCACAGAAAAGTGAGACCTGCTATCACTCTGTGAGAGCTCTACGAATGATAAGTGCACAGGCATTTACAAAGGGAAGGAACACATTTGCTCAGGGATATTCTGAGAGACATAGACTGGCTATATCTCGATGATATCATTTTCCTGTCCCAGAGTGCAGATGACTTGATAGAGCAAATAAACTGTGCAACTAATTTGCTGCAGTCATTGGGGTTCTTGATAAACTGGGCGAAATCAGAATTAGTGCCAGCGAGAAAGCTGGCATTGCCATGATTTACATCATGCTCCATATGTCAGAGTCTAAGCGACACCCAAAGGTAGTCTAACAGCTCCCATGGGGCTGCAGCAGGCTTTGCAGCAGAAAATAGTGCTGTCGCTGAACCAAGGGTATAGAGAATGTTTGATCTCTGTGCTTGGAGCACGAGAAACCCCTACCCCTGAGCACATGACAGGTATAATATTGACCAGCAGACAATGTTGGGGGTCTACCTCTAAAGTATATAGGAACCATTTCTTATTACCATTGTGTCAATGAGAAATATTAGATGTTCTGCTTATCTTCGGTGCACAGTTTTATGAAATACCCCTGCAATAACTCGTGGCCCACAAAATAATTTTGCATTTCAGATGGCCCTTTAGGAATCAAAACAAATAAATAAATAAACATTGTGTCTTTTATACTAAAGAATAGAAACACTTTAAGAGTCCACTCATGTGGGGGCGTGGCTAGACGAGCGCCATATTGGACACACTTGATGGAGGCTTCGTGAACAACCCGTGATCTAGTACCTCCATTGCTCTGCTCCCGCTAGATCTTCTCCGATCTGGGCTTCCAGGCTGCTCGGAGTTCCCTGCACCCGTCCCAACCCCGATCGAGGCCTCCAGGTCCCAGTGGTTGAACATCGACGGCCGAGTGTGTGACTGTGTGAGGTATAGACTACCACCAACTTGCAGAACTGGACCAGTGGAGCAGGACAGAGCTGAACTGGTGACTTCAACCTATGGAGACCTGGAACCGCCAGGGCATATGCGATAAAGAACCTGATGTAATTATGGAATCAGACTGCAGCAGGGCTGGCTGGCCCGCTCCTTTGGTTTCAGTCTCCACCCAAGGGAGATGTTCTCAGGAAGAGCTGTGACTGCACATAAACTGCTTGGAGCTGCTAACTAGGTCCTTCCCATTTGATCATTGTTGAAGGACAAGGTGAGTGACTGTATTCTGATGAGGATGGGCAGTGCGTCTTCTGTGCAGTACATCAATCATTTGGGAAGTACCATGTCAAGGATTCTGGCAGAGCTACCAGACGATATTTGGCATTATTACTTACCCGTGTCCTGGAAAGTAATAGCCATAGCAGATCATCTTCCTGAAAATGCCATCCTGGTGGTAGATTGAATTTCGCGATACCTGGATGCTACAGAGAGAAGTCTTTCTAGCCCTTTCGCGAATGTGGTGTCCCTACCCCCCTCAAGCAGATCTTTTCATGTCAAAGATCATTGCCCAAATGCCCTGGTACTGCAGCTTCAGATCAAACCCGGGAGTGGAGGGGACAGATTCCTTCTTACAGAATTGGAAACAGGGGACCCTCTATTCATCTCCCCATTGCCAATGAGTGCGGCAGTACTAATGAATGCGAGAATGGAAGAAGTGTTCATTGTTATGGTGGCTACGGAATGGACCTGCAAGAGTGGTGGAAACGGTAATCAGTTCCGATTCACTGCCGATTTACTGCCAAACTCCTGATGAGACCCATGATTCTTCTGCATAGAAAGATATGTGTTGCAAAAGGATACGCACAGCACAGAATGCAGTGGAGTGCATGCTCCATTAGGCATGGGAAAAGGATGGCACACCCTAATAGTATACAAATTGGAGGCCTGTGATTTTTTCACTACCCAAATGAGTTTCACTCTTACCTTGTCCTTGCATTTGATGTCAAAACGTGTGAATGATGTGTCTTGGTTGTGTGTGGCAATAGCTCATATATGACAGCAATGGCAGTGATATTGTGCCAGTACAGAGCAAAGGATAGTGTCACCACCCTGATGGTGTGTAGGGGGCACTTAAAGTGTGCCATCTACCATCTGAGCTCTGCTACAGACAGTGAGGATAAAGACTACATAATGGCTCTATGGCAGGAGTCTACAACATTTGGCTCTCCGCATTTATAGCCAGGAAGGTTAATAGTGAGGGATCTTGGCTGTCATGATCCAAAACACCTGGAGAGCCCCAGGCTGTATACCCCTGCTCTAGGGCACCAGAGTTTCCTCTATGCTCTTCAAAGTGGAATCATGACTGTGTTATCATTCCTGCAGCAAGACACACTGGACTGCGGTGACCGTCGGCCAGAGACATGTAACCGGGAATCTACAGTCTCTTCCAGAAGCTGGGAGTGGTCTCGTGAGAACTGCGAGTGTTGCGCAATCGGGTAAAGACATATGTTCTTTCTCCCACATCAAGGGAAAGAGAAACCTGATTTCTGAGAACTAGACCTACTGAGAGAAGTAAAGGAACCTCTTTAGATTCTCTAACGCAGGGAACCCTGCTTAAGGGGAATCCCTGCCCCCCCCCCGCTAGGTAAGCGGTTGGGGTCACAAAACCAGGCTGGAACTGGAGCCAGATGGTAAGATTCTCTTAAGAGTGTGGAGTCTCCCGAGAGAGATGGTTGGCCAAGAGTGCCAACAAAGGCCCTAGACATATCCTGGCACTTGGTAACACAGGAGGACAAATGACTGGCAAAGAGAGCCCAAGACCAACAGCGAGAGAAGACAGGGGCAGGCTAGGCCCAAAGCGGAAACCCCTATAAATCCCTTTCAGGAGTCCTCCTGAATGCACTAGAGATTCTACACAGAAAAGGAACATAGGTACGATCTGGCTCAGACCTTCCGTAGACCTCTTGCCCAGCATTAATCCTTCCTTGACTTGCCTTGATCGGTCCTCCCACCGGGGTCCACACGTGGCTGTTTTTTTTCATTGACTGGGTAATCTCCCTTAGAGGTTTATAGATCTTTCCAGCAAATCCTTCTCTCATTTCTACTCGGAATGTGTGCTTTTAAACCATATTTACAAAAAGGTTCACGGCAAACTGTATGGAGTGAATGTTTCTATGGAATGATAACAGATAGGTGTAACTAGTCTTATATACAGTACATATTGGGCCTCATTACAAGGCCGGCGCTCCCGTAATGAAGGGTGCCGGTACAGAACTGGCACCCTTCTTCACGGGACGCCCTATTACGAGGTTCCCTTGCGGGACCCGGTAAGGACGCCTGGTAAAACCAGGCGTCCTTAGCGGGTCCCATGAGGGAACCAGTGAGCTAATAACGTATTAACGGGTCCGTTATTAGCTCCCTCCCCATTCCCATTGAGTCCACAGAAGGAACCAACTTTGTAATTCAACTAAATAATGAACAACGAGCCATGAGGGGAAACATAATATAATGAAAGACCTGCCTCTTTACTCCAGTGTCTGGTGATTGACTGAGTGGATTTAGGATTGAAGGTTGTAGATGTTTCTGAGTGGGAGTTGCCAAGAGTCTTGGGTATTTTTTAATTTTTTATTTATTGAGTATTTGTAATGCATCTATAAAGCAAAATGGTGTTTCAAGGCGCATCAAGACAAAGGGGGAAGGGACATGGGAGACAGTTGAAAACAATAACGTTCCTGAGTGAGGGAATGGGAACAGGGAGGAAGACTGACAATAACGTTCCTACTAGGTCGTGAGACAATTTGGAGCGTGCAAGTGACAGAAATGAGGGGAGAATGGGAGGAGGAAAGTGTTGGATGGGATGAATAGAGAGGAACACAAACAATAACACTCCTACTAGGTCCGGAGATAATTCGGAGTATGCAAGGGCAGTGACAAAAATGAGGGGGGAGCAGGAAGTGGAGGAAGGAGAATGCTCAGGAAAGAGGGAGTGGAAGGCTAGATTAAGTGCAAGTGAAAAGGTTCAACACAGCACAAGGCTGGAGTGAAGAAACGACATTGGAATGGGTGCCAATATGGAAAGCCTCACTCTATGGTGCAGGGTGCTACATCACATACGCAGGTAAACATAGGTAAGGTGCAAAATCGGACGGCCTCACCTCATGGAAAGGGGGATACATCAACTATGCAAGAACATAAGTAAAATGCAACATTGGGCTGCCTCCCCTCATGGTGAGGGGGGTACATTGACTATGCAAGCACAAATAGCTAACATGCAACTTTGGGCTACCTCCCCTCATGGTGATGGGATACATGGGCTGCCTCCCCTCATGGTAAGGGGGTACATGGACTGCCTCCCCTCATGGTGATGGGATACATGGACTGCCTCCCCTCATGGTGATGGGGTACATGGACTGCCTCCCCTCATGGTGATGGGGTACATGGGCTGCCTCCCCTTATGGTGATGAGGTTACATCAACTATGCAAGGACAAATAGGCAACATGCAACATTGGGCTGCCTCCCCTCATGGTGATGGGATACGTGGGCTGCCTCCCCTCATGGTGATGGGATGCATGGGCTGCCTCCCCTCATGGTGATGGGATACATGGGCTGCCTTCCATCATGGTGATGGGATTCATGGGCTGCCTCCCCTCATGGTGATGGGATGCATGGGCTGCCTCCCCTCATGGTGATGGGATACATGGGCTGCCTCCCCTCATGGTGATGGGATACATGGGCTGCCTCCCCTCATGGTGATGGGATGCATGGGCTGCCTCCCCTCATGGTGATGGGATGCATGGGCTGCCTCCCCTCATGGTGATGGGGTACATGGGCTGCCTCCCCTCATGGTGATGGGGTACATGGGCTGCCTCCCCTCATGGTGATGGGATGCATGGGCTGCCTCCCCTCATGGTGATGGGGTACATGGGCTGCCTCCCCTCATGGTGATGGGATGCATGGGCTGCCTCCCCTCATGGTGATGGGATACATGGGCTGCCTCCCCTCATGGTGATGGGATACATGGGCTGCCTCCCCTCATGGTGATGGGATGCATGGGCTGCCTCCCCTCATGGTGATGGGATGCATGGGCTGCCTCCCCTCATGGTGATGGGGTACATGGGCTGCCTCCCCTCATGGTGATGGGGTACATGGGCTGCCTCCCCTCATGGTGATGGGATGCATGGGCTGCCTCCCCTCATGGTGATGGGGTACATGGGCTGCCTCCCCTCATGGTGATGGGATACATGGGCTGCCTCCCCTCATGGTGATGGGATGCATGGGCTGCCTCCCCTCATGGTGATGGGATGCATGGGCTGCCTCCCCTCATGGTGATGGGGTACATGGGCTGCCTCCCCTCATGGTGATGGGGTACATGGGCTGCCTCCCCTCATGGTGATGGGATGCATGGGCTGCCTCCCCTCATGGTGATGGGGTACATGGGCTGCCTCCCCTCATGGTGATGGGATACGTGGGCTGCCTCCCCTCATGGTGATGGGATGCATGGGCTGCCTCCCCTCATGGTGATGGGATGCATGGGCTGCCTCCCCTTATGGTGATGAGGTTACATCAACTATGCAAGGACAAATAGGCAACATGCAACATTGGGCTGCCTCCCCTCATGGTGATGGGATACGTGGGCTGCCTCCCCTCATGGTGATGGGATGCATGGGCTGCCTCCCCTCATGGTGATGGGATACATGGGCTGCCTTCCCTCATGGTGATGGGATACATGGGCTGCCTTCCATCATGGTGATGGGATTCATGGGCTGCCTCCCCTCATGGTGATGGGATTCGTGGGCTGCCTCCCCTCATGGTGATGGGATACATGGGCTGCCTCCCCTCATGGTGATGGGATGCATGGGCTGCCTCCCCTCATGGTGATGGGATACATGGGCTGCCTTCCATCATGGTGATGGGATACGTGGGCTGCCTCCCCTCATGGTGATGGGATACATGGGCTGGCTTCCCTCATGGTGATGGGATACATGGGCTGCCTTCCATCATGGTGATGGGATACATGGGCTGCCTTCCCTCATGGTGATGGGATTCATGGGCTGCCTCCCCTCATGGTGATGGGATTCGTGGGCTGCCTCCCCTCATGGTGATGGGATACATGGGCTGCCTCCCCTCATGGTGATGGGATACGTGGGCTGCCTCCCCTCATGGTGATGGGATACATGGGCTGCCTCCCCTCATGGTGATGGGATACATGGGCTGCCTCCCCTCATGGTGATGGGATACATGGGCTGCCTCCCCTCATGGTAATGGGATACATGGGCTGCCTCCCCTCATGGTGATGGGATACATGGGCTGCCTTCCCTCATGGTGATGGGATACATGGGCTGCCTCCCCTCATGGTAATGGGATACGTGGGCTGCCTCCCCTCATGGTGATGGGATACATGGGCTGCCTCCCCTCATGGTGATGGGATACGTGGGCTGCCTTCCCTCATGGTTATTGAGTGTACATCAACCATGCAGGAACATAGGTAAAATGCAGCATTTTGTTGTGCATCCTAGAGGTGCCCTGCCTCCCAGCCCAGGCAGGTGCAGGCACTGTGCACACAATGCTCTGAAGACGAGAGCCAGGCCGGTGATGAGGTATGAGGCCATGAATACCAAGGTTACTCGGGTTGGCATCGCTGCTAACACCTGTCCTGGGCCAGCATGCAGGTAGTGCAAAAGAGGGATACAAAAGTATTACCTTTGCATTTGATGGCAATAGATATGAAAGTATGGACCCATAGGGGTGCCGAGAGCACAGGTTAAAGTGTGTAGCCCCTAAATGGTTTTTCAAAAGAAACCCATTTGCATTCGAGTTTGAGGGGTAGACAAGTGTAACAGCAGCTGTTCAAGCCCTGCTGTCATAGCATCTTCCTGCATCTGCTCAGACAGCAGCAGAGCGATGGGTCTGTTTCATGTGCAGGTCAAAGAGCTTTTCGATTGTGAATTCGGGATGCGGGTTGTGATGTGCCAGAACACCCCTGCTTTGCATGATTGCGCACAGGGGGCATTCGGATGCCCTTTGTGAATAGGGTGCGACTGTTTTGGCAGAAATGAAGGAGGCACACTGGCAAATCAAATCACTTGCGCAAAAGTTGTTTTGAGAAAAGGGTGAAAACTGTGTTCCTTATCCCTACAACCAACACAATTAACACTAAGTTGTCGCCTAGAAACACTTGTGTACAGGCGGTTTATAAATGCCATATCATATCATAAATTACATAGCTATGGCGTGACATCAAGCAGGAAAACTGACAGATTGCAAAAGACTCAGGGCCTGATTGATGGAATTTTTTGCACGGTGCAAATCATATTTTTGCACTGAAAAAGTACTCTTTGCACCGCACTAAATGGGCCTAATTCACAGTGCAAAGAGTACTTTTGAAGTGCAAAGTGACTTTGCACTGAAAAAATACACTTTGCACCACTCTGTGAATCAGGATGTTTGTTGGCAGTGCAAAGTCACTTTGCACCACGCTAAAAGTTCCATGAATCAGGCCCTCAATCTGCATGGACAAGGGAAAAGCTGATGGCCTGGCTGCAGTTAGATGCAGTAAACACCTACCTGGGCAGGCTGCAGTGTTGCAGCTCTCAGACTGAAACCTCGGGCCACGGCACCTATTCCCCCCAGCAGGGTGGTGGACGAGACGCCACCGAACACGGAACCCTCCACTGCACGGGGCCCGGCAGGGGCTCCAGGGGCTCCACTCGCTCCAGAGGCACAGATCTGGAAGAGAGAAGAGGAAATCACAGACACACTGGGCAATGCATGGGGGAGTGGAGGAGCCTTCAGTATGGGAGATGCTTGCATTTCAAGAGATCCACTTAGCAAGGAGAGGTTAATGTGGGCACTATGAAACGCCTTACAAAAACCCAGTAAAATAAGTTCAACAAGCAATGGTAATGCCAACATTTGGGGTTTTTGTGTAGGCATGGGATAGGAAGTTGCTAAGCACCGGTATAATGGCCATACGACCACAAAAGCTGGAAAATAGAGTGATTACCTGGGCTTGACAGCAGACTCTAGCAAATGCCTCAAGCCAAAACTGTTGACTTTGTCGTTGCTTGTTTTTAACAAGACTGCTGTGCATGTAAAGTGGCTGAAAGAGCGCATTTTTACTACTCGAGTAGCCATTTGCAGCTGTAATTAAACCATAAACTCGCAGCAGACTGCATACAAATAACAATGACAGGCTAACGTTTGCTGTTATTCCTTGATAGAACGAACTCAAAGAGAACCCTGGAGGGTGTGATTTAGGTGGGATGGGACAGGTAGTGGGTGGGAGTGTCTGTGGAGATTAGCAATGCCAGAGGCCGTCAATGGGTGGGTAAATAACCAAACACCCACGAGCTGTAAACCCCTCCTGACATGGCATCTCCCTCCTACCTGTACATGCAATAGTTTCAGCTCATATGTGGTGTTTCAGCGCCACCTAATAGCCCAAACTAAAGAAACAATTCCTAAGGGATGGCCAGGATCATGACCTGGTTCTTTGTTGGAATATGCCACAGCAGACTTGATTGTGGCACCCTTTCAAAGTAGAAGGCTGTTTTAGATGTCTACACAATGTATCAAACAAAATCTACCTGTCAAACACATAAAAGGGTTACAAATATCTTGGCTTTAAATATCATGGCACTAAATATAGTGATTTCAATCTCATTTTCACTTTTATCGCTGCCCTTTCATTTACTGGGAGAATTCCCTGCCCTCCTTTTATTACCAACCTCTTTCTTCCCCTTCACATTCTGGCTCCATCCCCATATCTCAGCCACCGAGGGGCATATCGCCATTCGCACCTGTGTAGATCACTACATGGGTGCTAATGTTTTTTTTTTATGTAAAAGAAGGAAAACATACCTTTATCCCGCGGCCCCTACGTCGCACAGCTGTTAGCCAGAAAGTCCATTAGCAATGTTAATGACATCAACAACACCGAAGAGGGACTGCTTGGCTGACAGCACTGTGTGGCGTCGGGCCATGGCATAAAGGAACATTGTCTTTTTTTTCATTCCCCAAAAAAACCTTGGCTCTCAACTTCCAATACCTCGATTCTTGCCTTTCTTTCTACTTCTGCCACTGTTTTCGTCCACACTCCTTATCCTGCGGCACGTGGGAGAAGTACGGGCATTCTATATTCCTCATCTTTTGTTATCTCTCCTTCTCTTTCTCTCCCTACTTTTCTGTCTTTTGAATATTCCTTAACTACCGGTCTAAAACCGTATTCTCGTACTTTTCTACTTGTTTGTCGCTGTGTGGGTTCGGCTGCTAGCTTCTGTGAGGATATTGATGCCTTAATCTTTGTTGTTCTACCGTCTCATACTATTAGGTGACTTTAATCTCCATCTTTCTTCCATTCATTCTTCACTTCCATTTCTTGCTACTCTTGATTCTTACCACCTCTCTGCTCTGTTTCCGGGCTCCAGTCTGGAGCTTATATCCATCTCCTCATTATTGAGCTCACCTGTATCTGCTTTGAGTATCTATTCTTCTGATCATCATCATCTTCTTTCTTCCTCTATTGTTCCTCCTCCTATTCTACCTTATCTAGTTGGTTCCGAACCCACCATCTGCTTCCGTTGCGATCTCTGTGCTTTCAATCCTCCTTTATTTGTCTCATCCTGCGTTTCTGCTCTTCCGTCTCATTCTGCATGTTCGGCCCTCTCTGCTGACCATGCTGCAACCCCTCTCTCTACTCTTCTCTTCTCTTTCCTCTTCCCTTGATATCCTCTGTCCTGCCTCTTCCTTCTCTCCCTCTCGCAAACCTCCTCAACCCAGGGTCTCTTCCCATCTCCGCTCAATGTGGCGAGTCCTTCATGGTTACATGCGATTATATTGAATTATAAAACAAAGAATGAATTTTGAACGAACACAAAACATCTATAGAAAAAAAACTACATTTTCTTCTGTTGTTTTTGGGGGGTTCCTCCCCAAGCCCCCCTTTAAAAAAAAATAACTTTAACCCACCCCAAAAACTACTATTCCCATTCCTAACTGCATATGTATATTTTTTTTAAATGTGTTATTTTTTTAATAGATGTTTTAGGCTTGTTTAAACATCCATTCGTGGTTTTCTATTCGATAATATCACTGCAGACCGTCCATCATCTGGAGCGTCGCTGGTTTAAGTCGTACTCGGAGTGTGATTCCCTCTCTTTTTCATCCTATCATTCTCTCTATGATGAGGCTATTCTTGCAGCCAGGCATACATATTATTCTGACCTCCTGCATGCCCAGTCTGCTCGCCCCAGGTGTCTTTTTCTCATCTATTTACACCTCCTACCCCTTATCACTTCCTCTATTGTACTCTCACTGTTTCTGATTTTGCAACATACTTTTGTACTAGCGCTGCTTCTCTTCATGCTGCTATTGTTCCCTCTCCCTTTTCTTCTGCTTTTTCTTCCCCCACCTATGTTATCTCTTTCTTTTCCTCCATTACTAACTCTGAGACCTCTTCTCTTCTGACCGGCTCCCATCCCACTCGTTCACCTTCTGATATTATTCCCTCTTCTCTAATACCCAAAGTTTATCCTTCTCTTGTCTCCTACCTCACCACTCCCCCTAATACCTCTTGTCTCACATCGATATTTCCTTCTTAGCTTAAGTGTGCTTCTATTCTCCCTATTCTTAATAAACCATCTCTTGACCTCTCTCTTCCTTCTAATTTCTACCCAATTTCTCTTCTTCCCTACCCCTCAAAACTACTTGAACGTTTAGTCTATACCTGGGTTTCTATCTTTGTTGAAGATAATGCTATCCTCCCTTCTCTACAGTCTGGCTTTCGTCCCTGTCACACAACTGAAACTGCTCTTCTCTCTGTTTGCGATTCCTTGCTCTCTTCTTATACTTTTAGACTTGTCTGCTGCATTTGACACTGTTGTTCGCACTTTGCTCTTATCTTCTCTGCATTCTTTTGGGTTTGCCAACTCTGTCCTTGTCTTGTTTCGTTCTTATCTCTCTAACCATACTTACTCTATTTTCTGGGCTGGTTCCTCCTCCGAAACCTGGCCTCTTCTTCATGATATCCCCCAAGGCTCTGTCATTGGCCTCTTTCTCTTCTTCATGTATGCTTCTCCTCTTACTGCAATTATCTCATCCTTTCGGATTTTTCACCACTTTTATGCTGATGACACAACTTTTTCTCTCCTTCTCCTTGTTGACTCTGGTAATCCATGATAATTTAACTTCCTGCCTGCTTGCAATCAAGTCCTGGATGTCAGACCACTTTCTTGTCCTGCAAACATCTAAAACGGAAGTTATCTTGTTCCCTGCCACCACTAACCCCTCCTTTCCCTTCCCTCCTTCTTCTTTATCTCTTTCCAACACTGCTCGTAATCTCTGCCTCTACCTTGACCCAGACTTATCGTTTTCCTGTCACATTTCTACTATTTCCCATACTTGTCGCTTCCCTCTCTTCAATATTCGTAAAGCTCATTCTTTTGTGACCTTCAGCGTTACCAAGCTCCTGATCTCATCTCTTATTTTTTGTTGCATTTTTCACTATTCTACTATTCTTTTCGGTCTTCCTCTTTCTCGCTTGGCCCCTCTTAAGTCCATCTTCAATGCTTTCTTTCACCTTCTCTACCTGTTATCTCCTTGTGACTGTATTTCTCAATCTCTGTCTTCGCTTGGCTGCCTTTCTTTCTCCTCTGAGTTCAAATTTCATTTTCTTTGTATTGTCTTCAAATCCATCTATGGTTTTTCTCCCAGTTATTTGTCGTCCCTGGTCTCTTTCTATGCCCTAACTCGCCCCCTTTGTTCTCAATCTCAATTTCTATTATCTGTCCCTTGCTCTCCATGTGCCCAATCACGATTATGTTAATTTCCTCTTTTTGCCCCTCCCCACTGGAACTCGCTCCCTTTGTCCCTTCGCTCTACTACTTCCTACTCTTCCTTCTGTACTGCTCTAAATAACTCTCTTCTCCAGTCCTAATTATCTCCTTCAAAATGTTTGTAAATTGAATAAATCTTCATTTCTATTGTACTGTAACTTTTTTGTACAGCGCTTTGGAGAAAAGCGCTTTATAAATGCCAAATTAAAACAAAGAAATACAAAACACAGAAGACACTATTAGCACCCGTGTATGGAGCTACACAGGTGCTAAGGTGAAGGGGTAGCAGGGAATGGAAGGGAAGCGACCGACAGCAACGATACTGGTCGGAACACGGGATTTGCTTAGTGAATACAACCCGCGTTCTGAGCACGCTCATTGGTGGATGGCGCCTCCCAGGATGCTAATGGTTTGCAAGGTGACTTCCTGTCAAATATATAATAACTCAAACAATAAATTGGCATTGATTGCCCCTTCAAAATTAGCCAATCACAATATGTGCGACTGTTGCACCATACCACAATTCACAAAATAATTATGAGCATGACGTATGCTATATTGTTATTTCGCAATTTGCATATGATGTGATCACAAAATAGAAGTTCACAATGGGACCTCGCAAAGTACGCATCCTAAATGCACACATTGAGATGCTAATTTTTTTGTGAAATGGCTAATTAATCAAAGCTATAGGGAAGGATAGCAGGATGTACTCTTGTCCTTGAGCGCATCATATATTCAAAAACTTAGTTTTGAACAAATGCAGTATAATACACAGAAGGGTCATATCTGACTCTTCTGTACATTGCTGCTTATTTCTGCCATCACCTGCTACTCTAATCAGGGACGGACTGGGGCATACATTTGTCTCAAGCGCCAATGAAAAAGTGGCCCACAGTTGCAAATGGCAATTCATTCCTTTTGTGACAGACTGTTTAAGTAGTACCCAAGGGGGAGGTTTTTGATAAAATGTGATGCAAATTGTGCATCTTAAAGGATATTTATTCAGTAGCACTGGTCAAAACTACTAGCTGCAAGGTGAAGTAACTTATCAAACTTGGCCACATGGGCCAAAGAAGTGGCCCACTTTGACCCCAAAAAATGGCTCTAATACACTACAACCTCTTTGTATGTTTTCAATTTTTGCATTTAGCATTGTGGGTTCTGCCTGAATTGTGCTTTCTTCATGGGAGGGATGGAGCTTGCTAATGCCAAAAGACTCCAGCCCTCCACCCATGATGATGCTTGCCAAAAGACTCCAGCCCTCCACCCATGATGATGCTTGCCAAAAGACTCCAGCCCTCCACCCATGATGATGCTTGCCAAAAGACTCCAGCCCACCACCCATGATGATGCTTGCCAAAAGACTCCAGCCCTCCACCCATGATGATGCTTGCCAAAAGACTCCAGCCCTCCACCCATGATGATGCTTGCCAAAAGACTCCAGCCCTCCACCCATGATGATGCTTGCCAAAAGACTCCAGCCCTCCACCCATGATGATGCTTGCTGCAAATGGATTTCTGACTATCAGGTGCACTGTCATCCAATGCTGGCCTGCACATTTGTTAGTCTTAGGCGTCTTTTCGAAGCATACGTTTGCGCTTCTAGGCGACACCCGATTGATTGTGGATCGCTCCTTGCACCTGCGATAAAATAATCCCAATAACCCTGACAGCAGTATTACCGCATCAGCATTGGTACGCGGTAGAATAATTGTGGTAGCACATTGTAGTGCGTGTGTGTATATGTTATTGTACCTTCACAAATGTCCGAGTCAGGGCACAGCCTCTCCGCTATTAGCTCTCCAGAGCACAGAGACGTGTTCCCGGTCCAGGGGAATCCTGTTTGCAAGTTCAAGCAAACCCGGAACCGGCGCTGGACAGAAGCCAGAGGAGAAAGGTCAGAGGGCAGGTCAGTTCCATTGTCCGACTGGAAGGAAGCGAGGACACTAGGGCTGAGGGCCGACAAGGGAAGGCAGGCACCGCAGGGCGTCCATTCTGACCACACGCTAAGTGAGACAGCACCTGAGGAAGAAAGGTAGACAGACGTGTCAGGGCGTGAGATCCATTGACTGGAATTGCAGCCAATGAGAGTGCTTCTTTCAAAGTCCTCCTCCAATCCATCCACACCTGAATCAATTAATATCCAATGCTGGTTGTTAATATATCTCTTTAAATAGTAACTGTTTTACTTGTATTTTATGTTATGGGTGGCATATGTTCTAATGATTCAAACTAATACGACCCCATGTACGGTTGTTTGGCAACATTTTAATCTACAGTTCTAAGGTAAGATAGCGATAAAGAGATTGAAAAATGAAACGCTCACTTAAGAAAATTAGACCCCAACGAAAGCAGATACCAATAGTTAAAGGCCGGTTAAAAAATAAAATGACATTAAAAAAGTGAATTTCGGACAAGTAGAGCATGATATAATTATACATAGATAGGTCGAACTATATATTAAAAAAGAGACATAAATGAAGTGAGAGAAAGTGATAAATAAAGGGTTCAGTTGAAACTAGGGGTGTACCGAACTTCGGCTTCCAGTAAGTATTCGGCTCAGGCCGAATAGTTTCTTGGTATTCGGCTCTTGCCTAATACTTGGTCTTCTCATTTCAATGCAATTCAACATCTGAGAGAGACAGAAATATAGTGCTGATTACAAAATAAAAATGAAAGTACAAAAGTGAGGCTTTATGGAAAAGTGTAAGACGTTTATGCCTCAAGATTACACTTTGGGGCTTGTTTATTTAATTTGAAGGCACAAAAGTGGCACAAAGCAGAAATCACATTTGACAACTCTGCCTTCATATACTACATGATTTAAAACCTGCATGTATTTTCATGCTGGCATTTTGCTAATGTATTTCTTTTAAATGTACCTGCATGCAGCCCCTGTCAAAAGCAGGCTGATTCATAGCAATCCATTCTGAATGCTTTCTGTAATTGTAATTTGTGGGCAGCATTTACAAGTTTCACAAGGAGAGAAAAATGAGAGTAATGGCGATTGTGCCTGTTATTACTCTTTCATTTAACATTCCATTTTGTTAGCATGTACAACTGAATGCAAGCGACCCACTAGCGTGTAAGTGCTACCATTAGCGGCTCCCTGCACCCAATTTACACTTCGTCTGACAGCATCCCAATAAAATGTCAGAGTAAAGTGCATTGTGTGTGTGTGCATTGGAGTGAATGAGAAGCAAGTATTATCTTTTTTCTAATGGGAATGTCTATGGAAAAAGTAAGAATTCAAAACAGTTAGCGGACAATAGTAAGTCATAGGTAGTCAGTTATGCCAGGAAGAGTGATGTGCACCTGCCTAAGAGGCATCTCGGATGAACTTCATGTTGGCAAATCTATCCAATTTCCCTGGTGGCCAGTCTGCGAGAGGGGGCATGGAGAGACAGGTGCGACGACACACTATATCACATAGTCAGAGAGCTATGTTTTACTAGTAAAATTGATTTGGGGGACAGGGGTTTTTGGAAAATGGAAAGCATCCCAACAGGTGGGCTGCCTCTTCTAGGTCGGTCGGGCTGGGGGAAAGTCAGATACATATCAAGCAATGCTAGATGTGACTGACATTTCCCAAACCATATTAGCATCTTGGGCAAAATAGCTTCTTGGGAAATCTGCATAAGTGAAGCCTCACACTTTGTGCATCACAGAATTTGCATCCACAAGATCGTTCCATACATTTGATCCCTGTTTTCTTGTTAATCTGTTCTTTTCTAGCCAAGCTTGTATGCTTTAAATTAGGATATCTTGATTAAAATGAAGAGAAATAAATGAAAGATGGGAAAATATCTAAAATAGTCCTTTCACACTTATTTTAAAGTGTTTTTTATAAGTTTGTAACATGATTTGTTAAATAAAACAACTATTCGGCTTCATATTTGGCTTTGGCCAAATACTTCACAAACTATTCAATATTCGGCCGAATAGTAAATATGCTATTCGGTACACCTCTAGTTGAAAGATCAAAAGACAGGTGTTTCATAAAGAGAGAAGAAGACACAAAAAGTGAGAGTAAGAGAGTGAGAGAGAGAGAGAGAGTGAGAGAGAGAGAGAAAGTGGCAGGGAGCAAGAGATCTTCAGGCAGATCAACGGAGAAGGAAAAAACAGAAGGAAAGAGAATTCAATTACGAGCGATCAATAAAGAGATACATTTGTATAGAGAAAAATCAACACACTGGTAGATATGTTTCTTATTAGAGGCAATTAATTCCTTCTCATTTATTACATATTCCACAGAAGCCATTAAACGTATCTAGTCTCCTAAGAATCACAGGCCATACACAGAGGGCCTGAAACATGGAAAAGTTTGTATATTTTCCGCAAAGCCTGCGTGCCGAGAACGACTCTGCGCGGCCCGTCGTGCATACAAAAATCTGCACACCACGCGTATTCATGGAATTGTTCATGCAAAGTAACCTCATGCGCAAGTTGCTGCCGAAACTCCCATGACACACCCACATGCAGAGCCATACCAGCCCTGGAAACAGACACTTGTGCACTCCAAGCGTGAGAAGCAATGCACCAAGGAAAAACTGCCTGTGTACCTCCCCAGCCAGGCCAGCACACCGTTGAGGGTGCGTGGGGTCCCCCGTAACTGTCACCAGCACCACCTCAACATGAGTACCAGATATCGTAAAAGTTTTCATTTACGGTACACATGCATGCAAACCCCCATAAATCGTCCTGCACCCCGCTACACTGCGTACGAGCATTCCCAAGTATGATCAGAATCACGACTGCATACACGCACCCCTAAATGCAACACCCGATCTTACCTCTGCACAGAGATTTCAATGCACAAGGGTCTGTATGCCTGTTTTTGGTTGGCAGACCTTTCGAGTGCATTGTGCGTCCATTTCCATAATGAAAGGTTGTGCAGACAGATCCATGAATATGCTTGGATGTGCGAATATGTGTGCGTGCAATGGACTGCCTGCGGGCCATCCCTCATAATGCCCACATTTTGCCTTCTTCTTACTCATTTTGCAGGTTCCGTCCCCTACGCTGGGTCCCTACACAGGCCACGCCCATGCTATGCGAGGTGCCTTGTGCAAGGCACTTGCCACTCGCAGAGATATGCAGAGCCTGCACAAAGTCCCTGCAAAGTACAAACAAGTCCAGTGCAGCCGATTCCATGAATCGGAAAAATGACTTGCGTGCACGGTTTGGTGTGCAAAGTCCTGATTTTCAGCGCAACTAATTCCATGAATCAGGCCCCGAGTCTTTAACAGAGATAGGCACCCTATGTCCAGAAGAACAGACTGCAGCAGGTAGGTCCATACTTGGCTGAGAAGCAGACCTTGCTTTCAGATATATCTGGCTTTCCTATGTCTCGCAGGCAGATGCAGTGCTTTCACTACATTGCTTAAGAGGAGGACAAGTACTGTATGTAATTTTTTGCCACTACCCGCTTATTTGGCTTTTTGAGCCTGGACTTTCAGCCTGAAAATGTGTATAGTTATGACCTTTAATAATGTAAAATAAATAGACTGAAAACGGTGGGTTTTGATAAAACGGAAAGAATAAGACATCTGCCCAGGTTTAGCCAGTGCCCAATTTGCTTTGGAACATTCACATAGGACTGCAGTTTAGTCATATAGACCTTGTTTAGTCAGTTTAGTCATATAGACCTTGACTGCAAGTACTATTACAAGTAGAATATTGATGACATTAATAAGAGTCACCTTAGCGCATAAACACTGTTGCCTCAAACCCCGATGAATGGCCGATGCGTTCGCTGCATATTCAAAGCAGATCAACTCAAAGCAACAAGGAAAAGAATAATGATATCAAGAACCAAGCAGACAAGAAAAGGAGGCCCTCTCTTCAATCCTCTCCTCTTCCTCAGGAGGATAGCTCTGTGGAAACACGCTCGCCTTGGATGCAAGACGAAGTGGAGCAACACAGGTAGGTTCGATCCATGGGTCCGTGCTTAGAAACCTCTGGGTATTAAGCGCGTTATAAATGACCAGTTAAAATATCATTAGAAAAGATATCTCTGAAACGGATGTTATTTTAACGCCAGCACCAAACATGGCGGCATCAGCATACATATTTTATATTTTTGGGGGTCTACCCAGTGCATTCCTTTACCTAACCGTCCAACATCATCTATACCCATTCCCATGACCCCCACCCAGTAAACAGGAAAGCTGTGGTGTGGTTTTTACCATCAGCAGGAAAAGAAAAAAAAACAGAAAAAAATACCAAAACAAATATGAAAGAAATACTAGTTGAAAATGCAGAGCTAAAAATTCCTCAGACGAATGGAACACAGAAAAGAAACATTAATTATTTCTAAATACTAACTGTTAATTTAATAATTCCAACTCAGTATAAGTTATTGGCTTTCCATTTTGGTCTTATAAAATTCTCTGTTTGCATTTTCCTCTGGTCATCAGCATTAGAAATGGAGAAACAATGAGCAGATACTTGCATAATAGATACACATTTTCATATGTCATAAGTGCAAAGAGTTAGAAGCTCTAGTCCATACCTTCACAGTTCTTCATTGAGCACTGCAGTTCTCCTTGCAAGCACACACTGTGAAGGCAAAAATGTGTCAATAAGCAGCATATGAACACATGAAAAAGTCACATAGTCAGGATATGAGATCTGCTTACATGCATAGAGGGAAATCATGCATAGCTGATGGCCACAGCCTGGTCATTAGTATTTCATGGACCTATCTATGGATAAAGTTGTGCCATCGAATTAGGTAAAGTTACCTTTATGGTTATTCTGGTTCTCTTAGTCGCTGATCTCCCTTCATCCAGTGCCGGCATATCTGAGCCCAGTTGGGAATGGGGGAGAGTAGCACAACAAAGAAATTGGAGCTAGGAATATCTCATGAATATTATTGAATCATGAATATTTATCCAAGAGTAGCCCTGTCATCGGCCTCGCTGATGCAGCCCCCTCAACAGGATACCTCCTGAAGAGTTTCTTTCGCCAAGGCAAAACATAATTACAGTGATCAGCTGTCTCGAAATGGCTGTGCCGGACACCAATGTTGCAATGCGAGACTCATAAAAGTCTGTAAACAAAAGTATTTCTCTTACCATCAAACTCGTCAATACATCCATTCGAACATGCAAAGTCCCTCATAAACTCATGCACATCAACAACTGCTCTGAAAAACAAGGATGTATATGGCAACCACAGCATAACCGGAGCACCCCATTCATGACGAAAAACATAGAAAGAATTGTCACCACCGAAAGCTCTGTCCACCTGAAACAAAACAAGCCATTAAGTGATTTCCAGTCCAGCATTCATCCATGGTGAGGAACCAAAATAGCATGTTCCAGGGCCAAGACCCTACCTGCATGCTGATCCTCTTGGCCCCTGTGCAGCTTTACAGTCAACCACACACTGGTAGAAGTGTACCGAAAAAAGTAGTGGAACTGTGGTCTGGGCAAGGGAGCGGGTAGGCGGAAGCATAGTGCAACATGTAAAAAGGTGTTGCGGCCGTGGCATTGCAATAGGCTCCTGTTATAACCTTACACTTGCACAGAGACATGAATGGACAAATCCTCTATATAGAATGGTCAATATGGTCGTGAAAAGTAGAGGAATGGTAAACAGAAATAAATAAAAGTATTGGAACACTGCTCCAGACCGTTCCCACTCATTTCTATCACTGCAATGACAATGTCCGTCTGGACCAGCACTTTAAAATTTGTGGGACAGAAGGTTCATCCTACAATTGGCTCTTCATATCTACCTTCACTCCTCCGGTCAGTTTGGTGCTCTTCTTCTCGCAGACAACCACATTGTCCTGCATTGTTCCTCAAGGGTTTTCCCCCTCACCCACCCTTATCAAAATATACATGGTCCCTCTGGCAAAGGTCCTGGAAAGGTACAACACTTCAGACCACGGGTAAAGCATTGACACCCATCTGTTCATCATGATAACTGTCAATGCTACGGATCATAATCAAAATGGAGAACAACTTGGCAACATTAAAAATTGAATGTCCAAGAACTACCTCTTCCTCAAGGCAATGACTGAAATACTGCAAGTAGCTAGCTTCTCGTCTCTTCCACTTTAAGACAGAGTCAAATGGGTTTGCCTTCATCATTTTCATGGGTGAGATTAAGGGGGTTTTGTCAGCTTCCCCTGCTAGGGTCTTGACATACCTCTTCACCAACTCTCTACTACTGGTCAAACCAACCTCTTTGGGATGTTTCCAACTAACCTCCTCCTCATGTTTCCCATCAACCTATTCCTGACCTCTCAAACCAACCTTCGCCTGTCAAATCTCCCACTCTTGTCTCAAACCTTCTCATCTTCCAGTCTGTCTCCAAACTCCTTCCTTGTTCTCCAACTTGCTCCAAATGCCTGCTGCCATCTCCTACCCTGTCTGATTGCTGATTGTCTCCCTGACTGGAATTCTGGGCCGAATAATGCCTGTAACCCCCTCTCCCCTCCCCACCCACCCCACTGGTGCTTGTTTTCCCTGTAATGGTCTGCACCTGTGAATATGAGTGAGTGAGGGGCTGTTATTGGCTACACTTAAATCGATCTGTGTTTACTTTGGGGTGATCCGCCATCTTGGATTTTGCTTTCACCAGTTGTAGGAATGCTGCCAATGGAGGCTGAACAGGGGGTTTCTTTGGTCTGCCAGTGACCCAGGCCCTGTGCTTGTGCTCCACAGGAGAGTGAAATCATGGTGATCAGTGTTAAAGTACTTTTCCATGTGGCATCCTTTTCTTGTAATTTAGGCTTACACCGCATGGAACCAAATGCGTTGTCTGTTTCTGACATAAACAAGCTTTGTACTGTGACGCAGATGTTAGAGTGGACTAGCTGAGCAATTGCCATAAGAAAATCTGATATGCCTCTAAATGTCTGAGTGGGTGTTTGTTACCACCCCCAAAGTAATTTACTTTCTTCACTACATGGTTTGCTACAATCACAGAGTTCAGTTTTCTTAAAGGGACTGTGTTAACAAATTGCTCTGCTTCAGGAATATATAAATTACTTCTCTTTGGAACCGGAGGGAGCATTGCATTACTGATTCCATATTGTTCCAGCTTCCAAGGTGTTCGAGCTCTCTTCTATAAGCAATAGTGTAATTGGATGGCCTTATGTGATGGTTCTCTTCCTTGGGGCAGGAACTATGCGCGGATGACAAAGGAATCCTCCCCATGCCACCCCTGAGTCCATAATTCCATAGATCGGTGAGGTCTCCTTTGTCATACAACTAGATATCCCCAGATGTAGGCAGAGGACTTTGCTGTAACTAGAATTCCCCCAAGAAATCAGCATCATCAAAAAACCCTTCTATAATCTATGCTGTACACATTTATTTTTCATTCGTAACACTTCCTTATATATTGCCTAACAATAGCAGTATATCACTTCTGCATGAACTAAAGCAATGGATTAGGAGTCAAATAAATAAGTCCCTCTCCAAACACCAGAATGGTAGGAGCTCAGCCACCCGCCTGGTACAGGGGTGAAAAGCTCAAACCACAAAACCACAGCAGTTCAACGGCTTTCAATAAAACAGAGGATTGACTTCAAAATATTTGTCTTTCTACATAATGCCTTAAAAGGCAGAGCACATGCTTAACAGAAGAAAAATCAGTACACCACTAGGCAAAAAAACATCAAAGGTCTGCTTCCAGAATATCTGTACCTCTGCTCATGGAGAATTGTTTCTTTTGGCAAAATAACCCTGCATACACTTTATGAACCTCGCTGCCCCTTACCTTTTAACTCAAGACTAACTTGATCAGGTTGTGAAGATATTTTTCTGTCAGGATGACAACATAATCCCTCTCTAATCATGCTTCTTAAGCAGTCATCCACTGCACTAGACCACCAGTTTCAACTCCCAGACTAATCCTCTCCCAAGCCACACTTAAGCCATCATATGACTGAAAGTGAGATTTGCAAAAATAACCTATACATACAAATAAAATGCCTAAAGTGAAGAGTTGGGTCATCAATTTCCTATAGGGAGAGTTAAGGCACAAATAGCTTGTCAGTAGAAATTGGTCAGCATTACATTGTAAATAGATCTGGGTCATAAATATGTGACGCAAAAACCAGAAGGAGACGCTGAGCTATTTCTTGATGTTTTTAGATCATGCTCTTTTGAACAAATTATGGACAATAACTAAACGAAAGATCGAAAACGTCCACTTGTTTCTCCGTGTTGTTATTTCCCAGGTCTCAACAAATTAGTACGTTGACCAAATAAGTACTTAGTCAATCCACAATAACCATGACACAAATAAATATTCACAATTTTATTTCATATAAATCACAACACTATCACTCATACTCCAATTTCATACATTTGGATAAAACAATGTGTAAAATTTCGCATATTCTAAAAACCTTTACAAAATATTCCTAGAATTAGACACATCACTAATAGTAGAAAAAATAGAAAATTATTATCGTTTTTTTAAAAAAAAAATTGTAATGTGCTAACCCTGTGACACCCTGCCTATACAAAACTATATGATGCAAGACACCTTTATGAATACCACATTAGTTGTACATAAAGGAACACAATGGTTAGTAGCTCATGGGTTCCTCTCTATTTAGGATACCTCATAAATAGCTTACCATGATCCGAGTAATATCCATCCCCATTTCTTGCTACACTGGGATTTATTCCAACTTAATATTAGTTAGTCTATCGTATTGTTCATAACTCACAATACTGTATCTTAACAACCCAACATGTTTTGTTCAACACAATATTGTTTTACACAATTCTTCTGAACTTCATCAGGGGGACCATATGTACCCTTCTTCCATCTCTCTTATTGTAAGGGTGACTAAACACTGTTCGCAACAACACAACTCAATGTACTGTTAGTTCAGTAAAGTCTAACTTCACTATGCACAACTCTCGACCGTGTATCACAATTCAACACTGTCACTTGACCACGTAACTAGGGGAGAGTCACAACACCTATGTCGGACCACTCAATTTCTATGGCTTTAAGGCGTTTTGCCACACGTGTACATCAAACTGGTCTTTGCACTGCGGCAATAAACGAGTACTTGTTCCTCTTAGGGTAGATCTGCTTCCCAGTGTTGGCCGTACCATTCATGTACCAAAGCATGTACCGAATTCACCTTGCCTCGCTCGCAGTATCGCCATTCTTTGTCGTCGAAGTCACAGCTCCATTTCAATGTGTGATCCATGTAGTTAATTAGAAGATCTGGATGTAAAGATTGCCTCAAGAATAGTTAATGGAAAGAGTTGTGCCATATATACCATAGTGGTAGAATAGCAACATGAATATCTCATGTGTTAAGATTGCTTGTGAATCTACCCTATAGCATAAAATCATAAGTGGCGATTTTGTGTAATGTTTTTATGTAACATATTTTGTAACGCTTTACATTGGGGTCATCCATGTCCTACAGACATGGGTCTGGTGTCATTCTGTTCCCCATTTAGCCCACTTTAATGGTATACTGCCCAAATCGGCAATTCCCAAGGCGTTCAAAGTTTATTCACTGACAACGTTGTGTATAAGTGACGATTTTGTGTAACATTTTTATGTAACACTTTAAATTGGGGTCATAGTATATCCTTCAGACATGGGTCTGTGTCATTCTATTCCACATTTAGCCCACCTGAATGGTATACTGTCCAAACTTCAATTCCTAAGGTGTTTGAAGTCTATTCACTGGAGTTCATTCACTGATAAAGTTGTGTGTAAGTGACAATTTCATGTAACGTTTCATAGGAGTCTGGTGTCATTCCGTTCCACATGCATCCAACTTTAATGGTACACTGTCCAAATCTGCAATTCTTAAGGCGTTTGTGCGTTTGAAGTTTATCAACTGATATTAACCGATGAAGTTGTGTGATGAACCTGTGTTGTGTAAGTGGCAGTATAGTAACGCTTTGAATTAGGGTCATTGTATGCCCTGAAGATATGGGTCTGCCCTTGGTGGAACATCCCTACAAGCGACCAAGCTGCTGAGTTCAACGCGCATCAGTTGCCGGAGGGTGAGGGGTGGCGAGCAAAGCACCACGGGGTGCGGAGCCCCCGGTGTTGAGCACCGAAGAGGCCGGGGCGCAGAGCCCTACTTTTATCTCAATAACAGAGTTTGTTTCTTAACACGCTTATGGAGAGAGTTAGATCTTCATTATATTTGATAGAGTTATGTTTTGCATTCCTTTCATATAGGGTTCGAATATGCATAGCCTATAGACACAGTTGGTGAAGGAATAGCTAATAGATAATCTGAACTGTCAATGGTGGTTATTTTAAAATGGGTGGTGCATGAAATAGATTTAAAAGCAAGGCATAATGCTTTTATGCCTCCATTTCATGCTACAACCAATTTTAGGGTTCACACAAGGTGGAGAAGGGGCACAGAGCGATCTTGATATCGCTGTGCTTTCCTCCACCATCTTGTGTGAACATATCATTTCACATTTGCATGAGATTTTCATGCAAAGCGTAAAACAAATGGATTCCGATGGAATCCTCATATGATTTACCACCTGCTAAAGAGAAGGTGGATTCCATTTGAATCCATTAATAAATGTCTTTCAATGCACAAGTTGCACGTGGGGATTACGTGTTTACAGGACGTAAGGTAAAACAGTAAGTAAAGGTGATTTTGCCTGGTTTTACTCTTCAGTTTTCCACTCTGCCTTGTAAATGTTTAAAATTGCATGCATGTGTGGAGGAGAAAAGCAGTTCTATGTAATGATTGTGAAGTCAAATAAAATTGAGAACATTTACTGATTTAAGAGAACTAGGCCTCATATTCAATACACTGGTGGTGTAATTAAAGAGACTCCATTTTGAGACACATATATGCTTGTCGTCAGTTGGATAATCAAAACCTGGCTCACTGAAGGGGTATTTTACTTGCATGCTACCTTTCTACAGCTTCCCCACACATTGATGTAACCTTGCTTACTTTGCCAGGAGGATATTTATGTATCAAGTGAAACCTCTTAAAATGACTAGTGATATGAAGCAGGTGCCCTATTGAAAAATGAATGCACATCTGCGCTGGTACCTCTCAGAGACAGCAGGCATGACCTTGGAAGACCAGGAATCTTTGGTTTCCTCATAGAGGTCTATTGCACTAATTGGAAGGAGTACAATTGTCGATAGTGAAGCCATAAAATCGTTAGTTTGAGTGGAGTCTATAGTCTTCTTAAGTTGTTGTATGGTGGACAGAACACAGATTTGAGATCGTTGGGGATTGTGTGCTGTCTGTTTCTTTGTTCACCTGCTGCTATTATATCTTTACCAAACTAACCTGACCCAAGGTTCAAGTCCAGAGTATGATTTCTTCTACGCAGGGGACCCAACAGCATGTAAGTGCGAACGTTGGTCATTCCCTGCATGCAATTTGCATTTCTTAAAAAATGACCCCTATTATGTCTTTCACAGAGTTCTCATGAATATGTCAGGGCTATGGCCCGGTGATGTATAACAATCTGGTAAAGTTAGATCATGAAAAGTTTATTCACAGACGTAGATATAAATATATCTTTGATGTATAAAGTTATGTTCTGAATAAAACTGTGATAAAACTCACATAACAAGAAATGTATTAGGTTTAATAAAATCCTTAATACGAGAAATTCAAATTGTATCCTCTGGATGTTCTTTTCGAGACTAGTTTCTGTTGCTAATACCCTCTTCCAGAGAGTGGGGTTTCCTGTGCCTTTCAGAGAAATATTAATTCAGCCCTTGGCTGTGCAGGTTATATTTTTATGACTATGCCTATACCCTATTTAGGGTACTGTTATCACTATTTGTAATTTATTTTGTCTCCTTTCTTTTCATTTATTGCACTTTGGGTGTCTTTTGGTGGATCTCAGGCTGGTGGCTCTAGATCATGGCAGAAATAGATACTATTTCCTTTACGGAAGCCCAAATTTCAGAACTCAGAACTCATAGAAGGTCCTTCCTTTTTTGATAATCTACAACTTCCCACACAGAGTCAAGGGTCTACGGGCGAGGCACTTTTGAGGCTAAAAAAGAAACAGTTTCGCACTGAAATGCATGGGCATATATTAAAAGAATATTTAAGATCTAGCATTATTCCCCAGGGAGTGCAAGTGAAAATTGTTCCATGTCTCTTCCTAGATGACAAAGACTATAAAATAGCATTCAGTCAGGTGGCCACAAAGTGTAGCCGTGACTTATTAGTCCTAACTATCACGACTGCCCAAAGAGTTAGCTCCACGATTTTGGAAACATTATCTGAACAAGAAAAAACCTTTCTGACAAACACTTTAATTACAGAGGCTAAACAAAAATTGGAACAGATAGAAAAATCCTTCCAAGAGTTTAAAACTCTAACTATTGAAAAAAAGACTGCAAAATTAAAGAAATATGTCTCCCTCTTTAAGAAGGAACAAGTCTATCCATACTTGGCGGATGATTTTAATCCCCAAACTGCATGGAAGAGCAATGCTAATTGGAATGGGGGGGGACCAAATGGGAATAATAATAAAAAAAGATGGGTGACTTTTTCAGATACATCCTCTAGTAATTCAGGTAATGATGATTCCAACAACCAATCCCTGGGTGAGAACCCTTTTCGAGGAAGGGACGGCCGAAGAGGCCGCAGAAATGCCCCCCGAGGCCGAATGAATCACAATATGCCCCTGCAGAACACCCCAGGACAGGGTATGATGCACCGCGACTTTCAGACTCGCAACCGTGCATACAGGTGGTAAATCAAAATCAACCACAGAGTATCTCTAGCCATATTTTGCCCATTTTCAATCTTTCTTCACAGGTTTTAACATCGGCAGAAATCTCTATTTTGAAACGCGGGCTTTCCTTCGTCCCAACTCAGAACCCTAGTGCCATGTCCATAATAAATGAAATAAAAGGTTTTTTAAGAAAACTGAGACTGCGTTTCTACTTTTTGAATAATGAGATTCCTAGAGAACCGAATATTTCTGGGCTGTCTAGACCTTCTACCTTCACCCCCAACTCTAATGACCTTCCCCCAGAGGTGATCATTTTTGAAAAAATGGTCCTTAAAGAAATTGAACAAGTAATTCGTTACTCAAGGACTCAATCGGGCCCCAACCTGAAATTGCAGGAATTTCAAGCAATTCAGACATTGGCTGAGGATCGCTCGATAGTGATAAAAGCTGCAGACAAGGGAGGGGGTATAGTGGTCTGGGATGCCTCCAAATATGATCAAGAAGTGTTGAGACTCTTGTCCATCCCAGGCCACTATACCAAAATCACTAATGATCCTTCCAAATTAGTTAAGGCAAAGATTTTGGCTCTTACTGATGAAGGTAATCATGCAGGGTTCCTTTCAATAAAGGAAACTGAGTATATCAACTCTTCAGAAGAACGAATGCCCCTTTTCTACATTATGCCAAAAATACATAAAAATATGGAAAACCCTCCTGGTCGGCCAATAGTTTCCGGTTGTGGTTCGCTATTGGATCCCATAAAAAAATACATTGATTTTTTTATAAAACCTTTGGCCATGGCAACTCCCACATTCTTATTGGACTCATGGGATGTAATCAACCTTGTTGAACTAAAACCCTTTGATCCATCTACACAAATACTGGTCTCCTTGGATATAGAGGCTCTATGTACCAATATACCACAAGACAGGGCCATTTTAAGTCTGAGGACGATTTTGGACAAGCGACCACCTCCACACTCTGTTCCCACAGAATTTCTATGTAAAGCAGCTCAATCGGTTCTCAACAACAGCTTCTTTAAATTTAAGGAAGACTTCTTCCTGCAAAGCAAGGGTACGGCCATGGGTTGCACCTTTGCTCCCAACTTGGCTATAATATTTATGGCCTTACTCGAGGAAGAGAAAATCCTACATGTTTCCAATCCATACAAAGAAAAAATCATGATATATCGGCGATACATCAACGATATATTTATGATTTGGGAAGGATCATTGCAGTCATTGCTGTCTTTTGTAGAATGGCTAAATCAAGTAGATGTGGACATTCACTTTACTTTCGAATATTCCACCTCGAGAATTGCCTTTCTGGATTTGTCCATCTTTTCCGAAGGGGGGTTCCTCCATACGGAATTACACAGAAAGGCAACAGAAAGAAATACTACTCTAAAATATGAGAGCCAACACCCGGCTAGTCTTTTGCGGAACCTACCGTATGGTATGTTTTTGCGGCTTCGTCGTAACTGTACAGACATTAATAACTTCACTAAACATGCTTTGATCTTAGAGAAAAGACTTTTGGAACGGGGATATCCAAGAAGGCTTATAAAGCAATCCAGAAAAAGAGCTTGTTTTACAAACCGAGAGGCATTATTGCAACCCAAAACCCAAGTCAAGAAAAAAGAGGAACTAGTTTGTGTATCAACTTTTTGCCAACACAGTGAAACTATTAAAGGCATTATATTAAAAAACTGGCGCATCCTAAATGTATCTGGCACTGCACTGCAAAAACCCCTTTTTGCATTCATAAAGAGTAAGAATCTTAAACAACAAATTACTCGGGCCAGCAGAAGTCATTTGAAATCACCTAATGTTCGGGATTTCAATCAAAATCCAGTTATTGGCCATTTTTCATGCACCACTTGTGTAGCGTGCAAATTTTCTAAAAAGACTACTCATTTGTTCATGGCAAATAAAAATTGGGATCTTCGTACTTTTACTACATGTAAAAGTAAGAATGTAATTTATGCAATTATCTGTCCTTGTAAAAAAATGTACATAGGAAAAGTAATCGCTCGGGAAGTAAGCACCTGTATCAATGAACACCGCTCAAAGATAAAACACGGAACTTAAATGCTCCGATGGTCATCCACTATGTGGAAATGGGCCATAAAGCAGACCAGATGGAATGGTTTTGTGTAGAAAAGGTATTTGGTCAAAATTCGACACAGCTTGCGAAAAATCTAGCTTATGAAGAGCAATTATGGATTTTCAATTTAAAAACAATGACAGAGGGGCTTAATACTATAGAACCCTGGCATTCAGGCAGTTAATATGCCCATATTCCGGGCTCCCATCATGCAGACTGGCGGTATGCCATCACCATACATGATTGTTGTAGCATTTAAGATCTGTTTTTTTAAAAAACGTCTGGCAAAAACTCCCTGAATCTTTGGTAATGGTTCTTTGCCTATAGCTAGTACATCTAGCTTTGTGGGTAAGCTGAGGTTCATTACTAATTCTCCCCAGTTTTCTCTTCCAAATACCTTAGCGGTTCTATTCAGAGCGCTCTCCCGCCAATTTTTGGATTACAGTGTAGCTCGCGCAGGCGTTAAGTGCCATGCTCCCCCTTTTTTACCGAAGTTGGGTGAAGAGCACATATCGAGCGCCAACGTGTTCTTTTTGACACGTTCTGGAATGCGCGTAAGGACGCCAAAAAAGATAAGGCGTAACGCAAAATACGATCACGTGAGGAGTCCAAGCCGGATATTTAAATGCTCCATTAGCGCTGCCTTTCAGATGCGAATCTCCGGTCCGTATTGAAGGTCGGGGAAAGTTTGTGTGCATGACTTGATCCGGGGACAGGTCCACCGTCCAGCACGTCGTTGGCTGTCGGCTTCAGGTAAGCTGGACCCATATTTATGCTCGAATGCGGGGATTTGCTGCTATTTATTTAGCCAACCCAACTGCGTATTCAACTGCTGGGCTCACTGGTGTATTTAGTATTTAGTTTTTAATATCATATATCTTTTAGGGCTTCCATTAGTAGGAAATAATTACTTGACCCGAATTGATGACTCCAAAATTAGGTCAGGAGTCCTTCTTTTGTAAAATCGGTAGAGAGTATAATTATGTAATTATTTAATTACATTACTATTCACTACCTTTTTTCATATGCCACATTTAGGTTCCACTCTCCTGGTAACTGCAGCAGTTCTTTTTGAACAAACATCCAGCTAGGGGCACTACCAGCACCACCAATAGGTCTATTGTGACCCGACCCGTTGGGGTAAGAAGTATACTGATTTTGTATATGCTTGACATTTCGGCTAGCTTAAAGATTTGGGTCTTGTGACCTCATACGTAGGTTCTGGCCCATTACTCTTTGCCAGAGGGCTTTCCTGATTCTTCCAACATATTTTAACCCCTTAGATTGAAGTATTAAGTACATTCGTCTACAAAAGCGGGATCCTCTATCTGAAGGCTGAAAAATCTTAATGACAGCGGTAATGCACCACAGATTGACTTCTGTTGGTGCTTTCAAGGTCAGTAGTTGTGGTTGTTTCATAATTAGACAGACTTTCCAACATGGGATGCCACTCTTTGCACGCAGTAATTGATGTATCACATTTGGTGGGTTTCGAGTCCTGATCTAGTCCTGCCTTGCCTGGGGACACTGATTTCGGTTGGTAGCACTCCTTACATGACGCCCTCTGTTTACCCCGGAGGTATATTTACATTCAGGGTCATAAGCAGGATAGGAGTAGATTTTTCTACTTTAAACTTGAGCACCGTATATTCACACATTTGCGCTTTTCACTGTCTATATATTTGTTTAGGGAAATTTATGTTTCTTATATTTGTTTTATTTTTAGAAAATATATTAATATCTCCTGATGAATACGTAACACAAAAAATGTTAAAACGTCAAAACCGGTAGAGAAAGTGTGGATAAGGCTATTTGTGAAGATCTTCCATTCTTTGCCTATCCGAACTACTGACCACCCACAAGAATCACTGTGGTCATTCTGTTTGTTGTTGTTTCTTACAAAATATAATATTTTTTGTACAATAATTGGATTGTGAATGAATTGTGATGTCTCTCATGTGTTTTTACCTTGTACTTATTGATGTTGTGTATGAATGGGCTAATGTATGGTGTATGGCTGAGGACAAATGTGTGAATGATTCAAGAGTATGAATTTTATGGAATTATGTGTTTTAAACAATTTTGCTGTTATGTTAAATAAATAATTGTTTGAGTGCAAAATAAAACTGTGATTAAACTCACATAACAAGAAATGTATTAGGTTTAATAAAATCCTTAATACGAGAAATTCAAATTGTATCCTCTGGATGTTCTTTTCGAGACTAGTTTCTGTTTCTAATACCCTCTTCCAGAGAGTGGGGTTTCCTGTGCCTTTCAGAGAAATACTGAATACATTGGGGACAGAATTGTCTTATGAAAGTCTCATTGATTTATTTATTTTGATATAGAGCTTGGTACCACAGTTATTGTTGTTTCATAGTGATGACTGTAAACGATGGGTGTTACTGTTACCAAATATACCTGCACAGAAAGATGAAAGACTGAACAAGATTCACATTGATCTCAGATCTCAGCAATGAGCAATAATTCACAGAGCTTTCTGATTGGCTAGTGGTGCGACCTAGCGGACCATCTAGTAAAATCCAGTTGTAGTTACTCAAGTGTGCTTCTTCAAAAACGAAGCGTTAAATCACACAACTGCAAGCTCTATTGTATGATAGGCTGCCTCCAAAGCAAGTGGTCCCGCCTTAAAGAAGAGAGCCTCCAATGAGGGTGAACGTTATCTAGCAGACACCAACAGAGCCTATGGGGAGGGCACGAATTCCAAAGCAAGTGGTCCCGCCCTAAAGAAGAGAGCCTCCAATGAGGGTGAACGTTATCTAGCAGACACCAACAGAGCCTATGGGGAGGGCACGAATTCTAATAAAGCTTGTGCACTTAGAGGCCTCGGCTGAGAAGCTGACCACAGGGATTGGTGCAGCCATGTTTAGAAAGGACTCATAAAACCCAATTTAGGAGGCAGCGACTGGTAGCAGCTCTTGCATTGAGTTTGGCAAATGCAGCGCTGGCAGACAGGACACACCGCCGAACATCGGTTGCTAAGAAATCACATGTGTGTAACCCTGGAGTTATTGAGCACTCACCCGCTGGCTTGGCCATCGCCACCAGGTCGGGTGGGACCCCTCTATTACCCATCCCGGCTACACGGGATGAGAGCCTTAGGCAACCTGCAACATACTGATGACACTTGTGACAGGAGATGGGTTACCAGCTGAGCTCCTGGATGTGACCATAACAAGACAGTCCTACCAAGACACTACCTGCATGGAGGGGGAAGGGGGTTTAAATCCCAACAAGGATGTGTATTTCTTTTATAAACATAACCAGAACACAGAGTAACCTTTGACGTAATTAAATATTTCCTTCGCTACCCCTACATCTGGCTTGGCCTAGCCCTCTTAGGCCCTCATTCACCTACCCACCCAGGTATCAAGGAAGTCATGAGCAGGTGGGTTATAGGAACAGACCCCCTTTTTCTCGCATTTGTGATACCCATGTAGCTAAGAGGCTTTGGGGGACTGCTCCACCTGTGAGACCCAAAGCAAGCAGTCTCCTATACTAGTCACTAAAACAGGCTTGCCTAGAATGTACTTCCAGTACCCCTTAAACAACCCTCCCAGCAATCATTCCCCCAAATATCTGACACTTAACACTGTGGAAGTACTCATGAGCACAGCTGTCCCTACATGGCTGCTGCATACAGCCGTTTGATTCCCTGATGTAGAGCCTGTTGTTCTTTCTGGCCCGCAGTGCACAGTGCCATTCAATTTCTTGACCCCATAGGCTTCCACGCTCTATATTGCTGGATTTCCCCTAGCCGATGGCCCGGCCATTGTTATCTTCCAAACGCTGCTGCATGTTCCAGTGGGGTGCTGCTATCACTGCCGTGACTAGGGAGGTATTTTTCATACCTGCAGCACCCCATGATTTGTGGGTGGGGGGCGGGAGGGAGCACTGTTACTGTTTCTGCCCAAAATGCCTAATGGAATGTGACACCCTGTTGCCAGGGGGTGCTGCATCACTTATGCAACCCGTGACCGCTGTGCCCCACAGTGGGCATGAGGGAATGTTACCTTGCGTCCTTCTAGGAAGTGAGGTCCTCCCCCATCGCGTCACATCAGCGCGACAGGAGATTCCTGAAGTACGCTTGCAACAGGGTACACACACTGCTGCACTCGTGCAGCATCCTCTTCACCCGGGCAGCACTGTGCATGCAGCCTGCGACTTACAGCACCTTCACCTAAACCCCACCACTGTTGTGGCCTGAGACTAACAGTCTCTTCCAGTCAACCCTTACTGGCCCTGGGGTGGGCTGTCCAGCATCGCAGGCCACTGCCAGTCTCCTGATAAGCAGCACTCAGGTAGCCCGGGCAGAGAGCCACCAGCAACTCCTCGCCCACTAAGAATGTCCTCGGGTCAGGTGGTCCACATCAACATCCAAACCTTCTCTCGGACTGCCCCACACACTCATCTCGGGGCTACTTCTGGCCGCTCTAAGCCTTGGTCCCCCAGAGTGCAGGCATTTATTCCTTCTTAACTCCTCCAACCACTTGTTTTTAACAGTGTTTTTTCTAAGACGCTGGCTCCCTGAGGTGGCTATTAGGATGTGACCTTTGTTCCAAGAACAGTACAGGTAAGTGAAACAGTAGAGAGTATAAAACACACAAAAAACAGGTTCCATGTCATAATCCCGAATATTAAAGGCCGAACAAACAAAAGACCGATTTTAATTTGGACGATTTTGTGCGGCCTTTAATATTCTAAATATATCAATCCCCCTTTGAAATTGGGGGTTTCACCGCCGATCCCCCCCCTTCAACCTCTGCCAAGCCTCAACCCTGCCTCACATACAAATACACTCAGACACACACACATTTTTGCAGTCCCCAACCCCACATACAAATACACTCAGACACACACACACACACACACACGCACACACACACACACACACACACACACTCCTTCTCCCCAGCCCTACCCCACTTACCTTAAACCTGTTTTCTCCTGCCCGTCTCGATCAGCCTGCTGTCAGCCACTGCTCGCACTCGTGTGTGGCAGGGGCATGACAGTTACGATTTAGAAAGACCGCTCTGAGCAAACTGTTTGTGCCACCTCCTGATTTCTCTGTGTTTCATGTAGCCACCATCCGTCCAGGCCCTGATTGGGCCGGGGGTTACATGTGAGCATCCAGGGGTGATCCTGCGAGCTTCATAGGTCCCAGTGAGAATGAATGAGTAGGCCATTGTAAAGGGGAGGGAAGCCGGAGCTCTCAAGGCAGGAGGCTTTGGACATGCACAATCTCACAGAGGAAAGAGCAAAAGGGAAGCCTATGATGCATGTTCTGCTGCAGGTCTAGGCCCCAATTCCAAGCTTTCTGATTTGCTCCAGAGTAAGAAACATTCACTGAAGAGCATTGCAGAATGTTAGCTTATTTGATGATTTCTAGTTGGGATTGGAGACCCTTTGTGACAAACGTTATTGTCATTTGGTGGTCCCTTATGAATCATATTGATAGAGTCGAGTCATCGATATCTCATGAGTAGCACTAGTTCGAGGAATGTAATTTAATGCAAGTGATCTTGTATAGTGACCTTCTGCCGCTACTTGAGGTTTCACTACGTGTGGCTCTATATGAAAAAAGGGGCACGGGGATCATTAGTGGGACAGTGGGAGGGGTAGATGCAAAACCTGTGGTGTTGATAGGTGCAGGTCGGAGTTAACCGGTTTGTGAGTGCCAATCTGCTTTCCATGGGTTTGGCGGAAGAAACTTGGGAGTTTGTTAACCATAGGGAAAAACACAAGAACGGATAGACTACAGCGCTTTGGGTCCGGTTAACGGCTGATATAGGAGAGTGCGATAGCCATAAAGAGGAAAGGAAAGTCGGGGCTCGGTTAGCGTTGATTTGTTAATGTCTAGGCCTGCGGTGGACATCTGAGAGGCATTTGTGTGTGTAGTGTAAGGTGGTATAAGACTTCAAAAGGGAGTCGGTTAGTCGTGGAGAGGGGGAGTAGGCCTTACAAGGCAAAACAACCAGCAACCCTGCACCCCTGCCCCTTGCCATTTGCAGACAGGTCCCATTTCTCTAGCTCCCAATACCACCTCTATCTCTCTCTCTTTGTTTGGCTCTGTCTCAAAATAGATACATTGAACCCCATGAGAAACAAAACACACATCTGTGAATTGGCAGATGAGGGAACGGGGAACTGTGGAAATTCAGACTATACAATGAGCTACTTGCTATGGGGTATGAAAGGCAAAAACCTAAGTTTAAGTGGAAGGGCAGCTTGACATTTTACACTGAAGTCACTCATTTCACTCTCCTCAGTTTGTTGGTTAGCAGGCTGAAAGATGCCTCAAACCTCACTCTAACATGGTCAGGTGTTGTTCTCAGTGGCCTGATGTGACTTTTGCATGTCGTGGGCAGGGCAAGGTGTTTGTCAGTCATTCGTCAAGCAGAGGTCGCATTCCATGCTCGTTTCACCAAGCGGTCTACTCTGCTGTCAATGGTCGGGGCAGTGGTCTCTGACAACCCCAAACCTCTTCTCACACGGTCCTAAATTAAATCCCCTCTCCCCCAACCACAGCAGCCACAGGTTTCGGTGTGGCACCAGCCCTTCGGTCTCAGAGTGATGCTGTCACCCATGATGAAACGAGGAGCAGAAAAGATGCAAGGTGGAGTTTGCATTCCTCAACAAATATGCAGCACCTTGACCTAAAAAGGGAACGGGGATGCGCCGGCTGCAGGAAGGTGAAGGGCGGTGTGTTGGCAGTGACAGACACAGGTTTTGGGCAGGTAAGATGGACTCTCTGATAAGACCGCAGTCTCGAGTTTGCAGTCTCTCTGTCCCGTTGCTAGCTAGGGGTCTGATGCGGATTTTCTTACTTTTGCCACAGCTTAATGATGCCATGTTAATAATTTCATATGGACAGAGTTCCGTCACGAATATCTCATGGGGTAGAACTGGAACATTGACATCTAATGGAAACAGGTAGGCCAGGGAAATTTCAGAGTTAAATCATGAGAATCTTTGGATAGCATTGACTCATGGATACTGTATGGATAGAGCTGCGCCGTAATTAAATAACTTATAAAAACGTCTTAAGTGTTGAATGTCGGATGCCAAGAGTTAAGTCAGAATATCGCATATGTAGAGTTTCAATATGTTTATCACATGGAGAATATTGGCTCACAAGTAATGTAATGGAGAGGTGAGTCGTGAATTGGGTAATTAATAGCACTGGATCATAAACAAATCTAGATCATGAAGAGCACATGGGTATTGTTGGGTCATGAATACCACATACGTAGAATTGGCCGATTAATCCGTCATCGTCTACATTTGACTCATGCACATTTCAAGCAAATACCTTTATTGCAGTTGATTCATAACTACAGAATGAATTAAATGTAATAATTGATAGCTTATCCCTCTCAGTAAATATTGGTTATGACATGGATAAGACAAAAAATGTCAGATATTAACGATGCAGTGATAGCATTATTGTTTAATTGATCAAAGCAAATGAGATTTTGTTTAGAGTGTTGAAAGGCTATACAGCACAACACATGCCTAAAGTCCTCAGAGTGGTACACCCATAGAAGGAAATATCTCACATATATCAAAGACAGGGAGGAATAAATTACATCTCAATTATATGATTATGTCACTGACAAAAGACAATCCCGAAAGGCTAAAATGTGAAATTCACATTTCCTGTTTGCAAGCCAGAATTGGACAGACAGAGCTACATCATACACATCACATGGAATGGGGAACATTGTGAATATTTAGGCAATGCATTTGCATCATGAAACACTCATTTAAAGACATGGGTCAAGCATATCTCCCAGTAGCGGGTAGAAGGGGTAGAAAACAAATATGCCATGAAAAGGGCAGGTTGGAAGACCACAGAGTTCAGACACAATGGCAAGGCGTTGTGGTCAAGGCCATGGATTTTGACCCTGCATAATGGATGCGACTTGGTGCCACTGAGCCAAATAACATTCGCCAGGAGGGCTGTCCCAGTCTAACATTTACACACAGGGCAATACGGTATCACTTGAAATGAGATGTAAAGGAGGGCGGTGCTTAAGGCAGATGTTTAATCTGCAGAGCATTACAATTGGTCAACCATCTGGTGCTTAAAGGTCACAATTTACCCCCTTGCTCACAATTTTGGGTAACATAATTTTGCAGACTTGGGGTCAATCTAAAGTGCAAACAATGTAGGTGTTTCTCTTTCCCCCAACTCTTCACTGCCACAGCTCTCTGATAGCAATTCAATTTCTCTGAGCCCAATGGTCAGGACAGAAGTAGCACATGTTCCATATTTTTAATAAAGCTGCCCACATTCAAGTTAATGAATGTGCTTTTATTTGTTATAGCCTAGACTTTGTTGAAAATGTGAGATGGTTGGTAATTCCCCATTAGACAACTGCTGTTGCTATAACACTTGTTATCATTAACTCTATTTGTATAATTATTTTGCTTAGAAATGCCTAAAAAACAAAAAGTTAAAAGTCTTTTAACACAGTGCTACCCCAGGAGTCCTAAAATAATGTCTACATATGCAAACATAGGAATTGCCCTAGTGTAGAAGTGGTAGAACCTTTTAGCCACCGGAACATCGGCAGGATCCAAGATGACCAGGCTCTTATATATAGCCTCTCTATTCCAAAGAAGATTCTAGAGGGAGGTACCAGAGGGTAACCCTAAGGACCAACTACAAGCCCTAGTCCAGAGAGCCAACCCAAAGGAGAGGCCAAGACCCTATAGAAAAAGCAACTGTACAGCTCTCTGTGTGAATGCACAGTGCAGAAGAGGGACTGTGTTCACAGCCATTTGGCGAGTAGATGGAGGAAGAAGCACAGAGACTGGAGGAGACTGGATGGGCAGAATGTCATGTAGGAAGAAGTCTGAGGAGTTAGATGGGGAGAAGGTCCTGGAAAGAACAGCATGAGCTTAAGAGAAGGAGCTGGTAGTGTTATTGAAAATCAGAAGTAGGAAGGGGAAGGTTATTGGCATAGCTTGGAGAAAATCAAAAGTAGGAGGGGAGAGGTATTGTAGGAGGTTGGAGAATATCAGTGGAAGGAGGTCAGAGAATTATCACAGGAGGTTAGAGTAGATCATAAGGAGGGGTGGGAAAGTTATTGGAGGAAGTTGGAGAAAATCAAAACGAGGGAGAGTTATTGAAGGAGGCTGGAGAACACCAGAAGAAGGAGGTTGAAGAATTATTGGAGAAGGTTGGGGAACATCAGAAGGAGGAGTTAGGAGAGTTATTGGAATAGGTTCAGAGAATATTCAGCAGCTGGCATGGTGTTAACAGAGGGGGGCTAATGGACATAGAAATATACGACAAAAGTGGTCCAAAGACAGAACAGGCCCTAATTTAGAGATAGAATCCCTGATCTGAAGTGGTGGAACCCAAGGTAGGAGGAGAAACAAGAGCAAAGCGCAATAGAGAAGTGGTCAAGGCCAGCCAGGAAACCAGGATGGGGTTGGGAGGGTTCCCAGGTATGAACCAAACAGCCAAACTTGCACTCTGCTGTAGACAAGCGTTACCAGGTGGCTATAAATAACGTAAGATACAAAGCAGATCCCAGACCTTTACTCTAAGACAATATGTCACTCTACCATGTCCAACTCTGGAACTGGGTAGTTTCTTGAATCTATTGATGAACTATTGCTTGATAAGATATGATATGATATGGCATTTATAACACACCTATACACAAGTGTTTCATGACCTCCCCTTAGGAAACCCACAGTGAGAAACGTTTTGGGTGAAAGAGACTTCAACAAACCTCCTCCTACCCAAACTTGGTGGGGGGTCCCAAAGCCCTCAGGTTTATGCAAATTTTGCCCTGACAATTTTGGATTTGTGCTTTGTCCATATACCAAGGGACCTTTTGATTTCTTTGAACTTCACTCAGTGGTTGGTTCAGACCTACCTGTTACTCCCAGTGGCCACCTTGACACTGCAAACACCCAAATTAAAAACTCATCTATGACTCATAATCTTGAAGATATAGTAGGCAGGGCTAATGTCTGCAGACAATTCCCAAAATCCATGAAAAATCAGTTGTGCTACATATAAAATAGCCATTCTGTATTTGTTAACATGCTCTTCTTCTGTGGCCACCTTTGGGGGCTTGAAACCAGTAAAAATAGACTCAAACTCAATATGCTGGCCCTGGCTGAATTGAGAGGAATAGATAGCTTGATCTCTATTCATGGTTACCATGAAACTAGAAGCATATATTCATTGTCATCCAGGTTTGGGTATCCCCCATTTAATTCCCCTACACTTACTGAGTCTACCTTCACTTCGCCAGACATTTACTTTGTTATACATTTACTACTTCAGGCCTTTACTTCGCCTGGATCTTCAAATTGTGAAGGTGGCAATGCATGTGGTTAAGGTTAGCTAAATGTTAGGGTTGGGGTCAAGTGCTGTCTGGGGTAGATTATGGGGTAAAAAAGAAGGGTGGTACAGGAGTTCTCCCACTGTAATGTTGAAGTGAATTCTAGGGGAAGTGAAAGACAGGAGAAGTAAAGGTATGGAGAAGTAAATATGACTACGTGAATGTATGCCGAATTGAATGCAGGGGAAGTAAAGACATACATGGTTCTAATGCAAGCGCAGAAAGATATTGAAGTCCACCCATGGTTTGCATGCAACTACAGAAATATTTGGAGATCCAGCTATAGCTTGCATGCAACTACAGAGACATATTGATGTCCATTCATGGCTGGCATGTAACTACTGAAATATATTGATCTCCATGCACAGTTGGCATGAAACTGCAGATAGAGATTGGTCTTCACCCGTGGCTGGCATCTAACTAATAACAAATTCCAGAAAAGTAAAGTCCCATGATCAATGACAGAAAAAAACAATGAGTCTCTGCAACATCAAATATCACAGTGATGTGTCACTATATCAATCACTGATAGATTTGGCTATGTGTGTCGTGCACGTTCACAGCCGGGAAAAGGGCATTTAGGCAATCAGGTGGCTAGGAACATGGCCAAAATCTTCCAGTGAGTGCCCTTACTCTCCCAGCCAACCAAGCCCTTTTCCCGGATGCCACCATTGTGTTCCTCTGCTCCCCAATCCAACCAGCCCATTCTCCCTCCCCCATTCCACCTCTAGCACCTACGGTGTCTGGCATCCTGCACACTCCACTCCCCACCTGACTTAGCCGCTGTAATCAGGGCCTCTTCCCACTGGATGTCACTCTCCCTCTCCACCCTTGCCGCCGCCATAGACATAAAAATGGTCTTAGTCCCGTTTCTACTTCCTTTGGCTGTGGGTTTTTTGGTGGGAGATTGGGTACATGCACTTTGCGTGGAACGCATTGCACAACAGAAACGAAATACTTCTCAAATACTCACATCCTTACGTTGAGGTGCGTACAGGGCTGGCAGGGGCCGTGAGCACTCACTGACGCCCCCTTGTTGCGCTCTGGCCTATCTTACGCTTTTGCCGTTACGGGCCCTCTACGCCATCGAAAGGAATCCACTGTAGATAGCCCATTCATCCCTATAACCTCCAGAAGGGGTCAGGTGAAACTTATAGCAAGCAATCGAGTGTCACAGCAGCAAGGACTTAACTCTCTTGCAGGACTGGACGAGCTAGGTTTTTACAAAAAAGTGGCATGGATTTCACAAGAAACGCCCAAGCACATGGAATTTACAAACTCTATAATAATTTATTTTAAGGGGAGCAAGAACAGCTTGTGTGCTGAGAGAGCTGGATTTATTCGCTGCGATATTCATGCATGAGGCACTCAGCCTTTAATTAATATTGTTCATTTACAGGGAGCCAGTGTAAAAGCATATTGCGAGTATAATAGGTTTATAGGACATCATAGAACTCTAGATAAACTACACATGTATTTTGCATTCATTGCACCCCAGAGACATCTTCATGGGCCATATTTAAGTACAACTAACTACAGTCATCCAAATTATTTTCGGTGAGACTTCCTACAGCTTTAACCATGTACTAAATTGTAAAGAAAGACAACATTTGCACTCATGCACTAATGCAAGCAGGCTAGAGTACTACTCACCATTTCTTGCAACCAATCCGCACTGTGCCTCCCGGAGGCACATAGACAGGAGGAGGCGAGAGTGCTGCACCATCTGATTGGCCCAGATAGAGACAGCCACACTCAGAAGGAGGGACGCATTCCCCATTATGTTCCACCAATCCCTTAAAAGACAGAAAAGCATGATAGATACTGTTATTGTCCATTCTGCTGTAAGATCAGCTTGTGAAACCGCATACCCCAGGACAAGAAAGGGTGAGGAAAGTGAAAAAGGCATTCATTCCGAGGCGGGCGGTAAGGGGTTAACAGCGCCGGTAAAGGTGCCGGAGCCGTTAACCCCGTACCGCCTCATTACAAGGTCCCCTCGCGGGACCCGCTCAGGACGTCTGGTCACACCAGACGTCCTGAGCGTGTCCCGTGAGCGGCCCAGCATGCTAACCGGCCCGTCATTAACTGGCCCGGTGTAAGCATGCTCCCCATTCCCATGGATCCTTATGGGGGCTCAAGTGGGAATGGGGATGGACTGGGTCCGAGTTCCCTGAATGGGGAAATACCGGGCCCTCCAAGGTCGGAATGGCCTGGTATTTCCCCATTCAGGGAACCCGGACCCGGGTTTGGGGGGTAGCCAAAAGGGCATGGCTATCTCCAAACTCCTAATGAGGCCCATAGTGTTGTTTCAGGTCTCCCTCAGTGTCTTGCCGTGTCCTAGTACTCTGTCAGTCACATTACATGACCTACTAGGACAATTATGTCCTAATTGGTTTGACAGCATCATGGTGATAAATACTGGTTTGACATTTGCACTTATATATGTGCATTGTCACTGAGGAAAACATTTTTTTTCCTGTCATTTAACAGTAAGTAACGTTTTTAAAATTTAGTATTTTTTTTCACTTTTAAACATATCCATTTGACAGCCCCTGCCCTTCCCACATTGCCATACATTACTTTTTCCTTCTATTCCTGGCTTTGCAATGTCATTGATGCGACTGTAGAGGTCACAGTGAGTGTGCATTTAACTTGGCTGGCTTTAGAGACAAGCCCTTCTGTGTTAGCCCTGATGCTGTCTTTCCCAAATAGTTCATAGTTACTCTTTTTACGGGGCTGGCACAGCTGGACATGATTGTAGGTGGTGGCGCAGAAGTGTTTTTACTTCGCAACTCTTAACACAGTTTGCTCTTTTGCGAGGCAAACTGTGAACAAAAATGCTAAACAGATTTGGAGCATAGAAAATGTTCTTGGCAGACTGTTGAAGAAAAGTGAGATGACTAGTGTGACACATTGGATTCTGCTCATGGAAGAGTAGGGATAAAATGGCCAACTCAGGCCTCACACTTCTACAAACCAAAACACAACGCAATCATAAAGGTCAAACAGGGACAGTTAAGAGATATACCTCCTTTGCCTTTAATGGTAACGTGGGGCGAGGGACGGCTACACTCTTAAGAGGGGTGTGAAAGTGAACCAGTAGTGACCAAAACAACACAGTATCACACTCCAAAATAAAGGGAATGTCCAATGAAAAATTGATATACTTTAATCAAAGACACTGTCTGCAATAGAATGAATAGAAAACAGTGTAAAAATAAACACCCAAAGGAAGAACAGAGCAGATGCAACAGACTGAAAAAAGTAGCACCCTGAGAGTAGTTCCCAGGGTCGCAGGTAGATTACTAGCCACAAAATAGATACAACTTTTATGAAACCAGGAGCGATTGTGGCCTAACCAGTCTCTAGGGCCACAGTGGACAGAGGGGGCAGTTCAAAGTTAACAGCACCTGGATTCAGTTGGTGATGGGTTGACAGAGTCAGACCCGGTGTCGAACATTGATGTGAGCGGATCAAGCTCAGTTAGGGCATGTTGGATCGTGTAGGCCCAAGCAGCCTGCAGGCGTCGAGTAGGGGCGAATGCGATCACTTGGAGAGTAGAAGGATGGCTCTCAAGGATGCAGGTTGGGTGGCCGCAGGATCACATTGCAGTTGAGCCAGGCTGAGTCAGCCTTTAGCGGCTGGGAGGGCTCCATGAGTGAAGCTCCAGCAGTTCGAGTCGGTTAGCAACGGTCATCAAAGTGGGGATCTTAGGTGCATCGATGTGCAGGTCAATGAAGCGGTTGTTCAAGGCTAACTGGGTCGAGCCATGGGTGTGACCCCTGGTCAGAGTCGGCATATAACTCACCACTATTTTGGCTTGGGTCCCAGTATTGAGCAGTAGCTTTGGGACTAGCAGTTGATGAGCTTAGCTAGGGCACAATGCAGTGGTGAGCTAGTTAGAAGTTTCAAGCAAGTGCGAAGTAGTGCAGGAGTGCAAACATCAGTGGCCGGCGACTTGCCTCTCGTTCAAGGTGCAGTGAACATGGAGAGACCAGTTTAGAGTGGTTGAACAGGGAGCTTTGGCTGGTCTGGACCCCCGGTTGCTGTGAGAATACAGGACAGAATGGTTCCTTTCAGGGTCTGCACTGCCAGTTCCCAGAGTGGTATGTACTGGTCCACAGCAGAGGTCACTCCCGATGTGCTCTGGGAGTCGGTAGGGGACAGATCTTCCTTCTGCTTGGATGGCTCCTTCACCTCAGGATGAGGGCTTTGGAAAGTACAATTGTCCCAAAGAAAACCCAGTGAGTTCTTCAGAGCGAATCTGCGGCATTAAGAGGATCTGAGGGGATCTGAGAGAACCTGGTGAAGGGGTGAGAGACCACTTCTTTAAAGGCACCAACTCTGAGGTCATTGGTCTAAAGCTAGCATTCCTTAGCAAGCCAATCACTGCTCCTGGATGAAGTGGACTTAGTCCTTCTGATGCCACACCCAGGGTGGTTTGCTTCAGAGGAAGTAGAGGGGACAGGAAAGGAAAAGAGAGACAGAGGGAAACAAAATGGTGGAAGTCTCCTTCCAGAAACCAGAAGACTCCTGACTATTGTCTCACCCCTTCCCTTCTAACTTAGAACAAAGTCCCTTTGAAGATGCGGCACCTTGGTGTGAGGTTGCTTGTTTTTAATGCCCAGGACAGCTGTCTTCTGTGAGGCTCTCTATGGAGGAGGGTTTTACTGGCCCTCAGAAAAGCCTTAAAGAGGAGGTTTAGTCCTCTGCATTTCGAATCTGCCATTTGGCAGTATCAACCTGTCTAACCAGAATACACATCACCTTCCACAGCAGAGCTGACTCACAGGAGCTGACACATGTGCGATATCGATTGGGATGTGGCGGCCATGTTCATAAGTAACACCATGAACTATGCCTAAACTCAGACACAGCTTTACTTTAGAGTTTACCCTGTCATCAGCATGGGGTACCTATAAGCATAATAGCTTTGATACAAGGGGGCATATCGTAAATGCTGTCCCTGCACTGCAAAGACTTAGGTTTTGCTGTGGCTGTCGAGTAGGCATCTTTTGACCTTTGAACCTGTTCAATGGCACGAGTGGAGCAGGCTTTGTCAAGCAAGCTACTGACGCAGCAGGGCACACACGTACACTATGCTTTTAGAATGGAGTTGGCGAAGAAGGGTATCCTTGTTAGCAGCTTACCCTTTTGGAGATGGAATTACCCAAAACATGTATGTATTAATAAAAAGAAATTAAGGCCTTTGCACCCTAGCAAGTCGGCAATTTCTCATACGACTCCCCAGCCAAGATGTTTATGACTCACCCTTTTAAGGGTCTGACTCATCCTCCTGCGACTCAGGTTTGTGTTGGATGTCCAAGTCCAATCCCTGTAGGGATATGGTCCAATGCAGTAACCTGGGATTCTCTCCCTGCAGCATGGCCATAACCCACCTAAGAGGTCTGTGGTCTGTTTGGACAGTGAAGAGAGACCCAAAAAAGTAGGGTTTCAACTTGTGTACTACCAAAACCACTGCAAATGCCATTGTTTCAATGGTGGCCCAGTTGCACTCTTGCTTGGACAAGCACCTACTTAGGTACGCACAAGGTTGCGCTGCCCCTTCAGAGTTCAGTTGCGCTAATACTACACTGATGCCAAATTCACAAGTGTCTGTCTGGGTGATAAACCTTTGGACAAAATACTGGACCCTTAGTGCTCGGGCCTGACGCAGGGCGTCCTTCAAGCTCTGTCAGGATGTCTGGGAGGCAGGGGTCCAGGTGACCTTTTTGACTGTTTCCTCAATGTCAAGTTGCTCAGGGGAAAGGCAAGGGTCCCATACCTGGCTTCGATGTCATGGAGACACCAATCAATCTTCCCAGGCATCAGCAAAAGCAGTCCTGCAAACTGATCCATCAACCTCTGGCAGTCCTGCATTTGCTGTTCGGTGTAACAAGTCGGGGAGGGGATCCGTTTCCTCCTGCATCTCATCATACATAGACAGAGCCATCACAAAGTCATCCCAGCTGTAGTGGGGTTTTATCCGGTTGATGTGTAAGACCCTATGTATCTGCCTTGGAACCTTGGTGTCAATGAGTTAGTTAACATCACTGATCATTTCCAGCACCACGTTGAGCCTGGTCCACTTGTCATGCAAGGCACTGCGCTTGACGGGTTCCATGATCCAGATCATCTAGCTTGGTGTGTATTCCATCATGGTGGCCTTCTGACAGTGCTTCATTAGCTCGTGGCTTGACTTCAGGTTGTGGGTGCTCTGCTCTCTGTACTTTGCCATGTTGGAAAGGAGGCCACGCACAAAGTCAACTATGTCATGGAGAGGAGGTCAGGGATTGCCCTGTAATCCTTCCTATTCCAGATTTAGATGATCCCTAACAGTATGACCAAACATGAGCTCAAAGAGACTGAACCCATCACTGTTTTGTGGTACCTCCCAGTAGGAGAACAGGAGGCATGGCAGTAGAATATCCTATTTTCTCCTTGAGGGTCTTGTTGAACTGCTAAACAAGCCCGTGGATGAAAGGCTGTAGGTTACTCCACATTCATCCCACATCACCTTCATATACACTGATATGAAGTTCGAGCCTCTGTCAGAAATGGCTTCTTTAGCAAATCCCACATGAGAGAATATTCTGATGCAGGCCTTCAAGACCACAGGGGCCTTGAAGCTCCTCAAAGATACAGCCTTGGGGTACCAGGTGGCATGATCTACCAAAATGTACCATTTTCCTGAGGAGGTTTGGGGATCTAAAGAACAAAGAATGTCCATACCTATCCCCTCGAAAGGCTGCCCAACCACATGTAATCGAATAATGGAGTCCTTGGTGGTGCTGCCCGCTTTGCCGGATGCTTAACTAGTGCGGCAGGACTGGAAAAATTCTTTGATCTTTGACCCCATCTGGGGCAAGTGGAAATTAGCAGACAATCTATCGGTCATCTTGTTGATTTCGAGATGACCTGCCAATGGAATGTTGTGAGCCAAGTCCAAAAGGAACCTCCTGTGGCACTGGGGGGGACCACCAAATGCTGACTTGCCCCTGCAGCAGAGTTCTTGCATTCACTGTACAGGAGACTCTTCTCCCAGTACACCCTGAACATCCCATCAGTTCCTGAAATATCTGAGCGGTTGCGTCACAGGAAACAAAGTTCACACATTTCAGAGCATGTAGAATCTGATTTCATGTGAGAACATCCTAAAACAATGTGAGAAGGAGTTGCACCTGCATTTAGTGGACAAAAGTATCACTGACCATAGAGAGCTTGCAAAGGCAGCGATCGGTTCATGGCTACTCGCATTCCAGATAGAAGCAGTGGTTAGTGCATCCACACTTTATGATAAGTGGGTTGAAAAGGGTATATCAACAGAAGGTAACGACAATGGTCCACACCCTCTTGCTAGGAAAAGGCCCCAAAAGCCTGAGGGGAAATTCCAGACACCCACATCATCCACTCCCTCAGAAAGACCGAGTGAGGGCACCCCTAGCGCTGGGGCTGCCACATTCACAGCCCCTCACGAGTGCCTTACCTGTGGGGATTGGAGGCATAAGAAGTGAGATCCCGCCTGCAAGGGTAGACCCAAGCAGGCAGTAGTTAGCGCTTCTGTCATGGATGAGGAGGAACAAGAGATAGTCAGCGTGGGCATCCTAGACAATAAATAACCACTTGGACTGGGTTCGGCCAAATGTACCCTGTTATCGCTGAGCAGAAAAGGTACTGGGTCTCCGACCGAGGCCCTGGTTACGGGTAGCAAAGAGATATTCTTGGACCATGTGTTCATTAATGGGAGCAGAGCCCTGGCACTTCGTGATTCTGCTGCAACTCTCACTTCTGTCCAATGAGGGTGGGTGTATGAGGACCAGATCATCCCTGAACCCCCCCAAGCAAGTAAGGGCATTCAATGGTCTCACCTGATGCCCACTGGCTATCGTGGATTTCAGTTGGAGGGGAGAATCCTCATACTCTGTGTTCATGTTCAAGATGCCATTCCTGTAGATTGTTTGCTAAGAAATGTTAAACCTGATGCTGAAATCATTGCTGTGGTCACACGATCCAGGGCAAAGGAAGCCGCTTGGGAAGCAGCCATGGCGGCCATGGGCCCAGCAGCTCTTACGGCCGATGACAGCAAAAGACCGGCTCTGCCGGTACTACCCCGTCTGGATCCAGAGTCCATAGAGGCGCCTGCTCCTGCCTGGAAAGCTAACTACAGCTTTTTGAATCAGTCAAGAATGTCCTTCCCTTCTTCATACGGCTGGACTAAGTCCTTGGGGAGGTGGCACCTACGCTTCCCTTGGGAGCCAATGCTGGAAACACTTCCTTCCCCACTAGAAGTTTGGTTGGCTTTCCTCTAGCCCTCAAGCTCCAGCTTGACTAAATCACATAGTCCATTTGCTTCTGTTCTTCTATAGCCATCCTCCTTTCTTCTAGGAGGTAGAGCCTGTCTGCATCGAGTGCAGTTATGATCACTCGTGGCCTGGCCAAAGCATGGCATCTACCCAATGAGTGCGATTTGAGGGAGACTCTCAACCTTTGGGACACCACCATGCCCACCTGGTGGGAGGAATGCTGGGAAGCACTATCGCTGTTGCTTTCCTCAGCCGGTTCCACTCCCCCAAGATGTATGGGCAACAGGGCTAGGGGATTCAGTTCACCACTGGTCCTCTGAGAACCCTCCATCTCCCTAGCTTCCTTGAAAGCTTGGAGGCTTTTTAGCAGTTTGGCCTTCTTAATCTTATTGCCATGAGGGAGACCCCTCTCTCGACAGAGGTCGTGCAAGACGCTTGCTGTCAAGGTCTGCATCATGCTCATGTTGAGGTACATGGTTGTAAAAATACCATGGCAGTGAAAAACTAACATTAACTGCACATTTTATTTTGTCTGGCAGGGCTGTAGGCACAGTCTGTTTCAAATCCCATGGCTGCCAACAGTGTGATAAATTGGATTCTGCTCTGCCAGAGTACAAGGATGAGAAGGGATAAAATGTCCCACTCAGCCCTCACACTTCTACAAACCGAAACACAATGCAATCATAAAGGCAAAACAGGGACTGTTAAGAAATATAACTCCTTCTCCTTTTGTGGTGACATGGACTGAGGGAAGGCTATGCTCTTACAAGGGGTGTGAAGGTGAAACAGTAGTCACACAAACAACACAGTTTCAAAGTCCAAAATAAAGGGAATGTCCAGTCAAGGTTCCATAAAAATACACATACTTTAATCAAACACACAATCTATAATGGAACCAATAGAAAACACTAGACAAAACCCACCCCAAATGATGAACAGAGAAGATGCAGCAAAGCTGAGGAAAGTAGCACTCGTAGTTCCTAGGGTGGTAGGTAGATTACTATCCACAAAAAGGATATGTCTTTGATGAAACCAGGAGCGATCCTGATCTGAGCAGTCTCTAGGTCCTCAGTGGACCGAGGGAGGAGTTCAGAATCTACAGTACCTTCATTCACTTCTTGGTCGGATGACAGAGTTAGACTCAGTGTTGAATGTTGATGCGATGCGGATCAAGTTCTATTCGGGCACGTTGGATCATGTGGGCCAAAGCAGCCTGCAGGCGTCAAGAAGGGGTGAGTGCGATCGCTTGGTGTGGTAGAAGGATGGCTCTCCAGAATGCAGGTTGGGCAGTTCTAGGATCACTTTGCAGGTGAGCCAGGCCGAGTCAGGCTTTAGAAGCTGGGAGGGGTCAATGAGTGATGCTCCAGCGGTTCGAGTAACCGGGGCGACGGTAGTTGAAGTGGTGATATTGGGTTTGTCAATGTGCAGGTCGATGAGGTGGCCATTCAAGGGCTAGCTGCCATGGTTGTAAACCCTGGTCAGAGTTGGTGTGTGACTCACCAGTGATTTGGGTCGGATCTTGACACTGAGCAGTCACTTCAGGCCTAAGAGGGGCAAGCTTAGCTGAGGCAAGATGCAGTGTTGAGCTAGTTTGAAGTGCATGCAAGTCCAAAGTGGTTGAGGAGCGCAAAGGCCAGTGCCTGCGACTTTCCTCTCATTCAAGGTGCAGTGAAGACTGAGTGACTGGTTTTGTAGAACAGGAAACTTGGCTGGCCTGGCCATCCTGTTGCTGAGAGGCCCACTCGGGGATACTCGAGGACAGGATGGTTCAGTTCATGGTCTCCTCTCTCAGTTCTAGGAGAATCTGATGAAAAGGTCCTGATCCACATCAGAGAAGTGCTTTGCTTTAGAGGAAGAGGAGAGGACAGGAAAGTGAAAGAGAGACAGAGGGAAACAAAATGGGGGAAGTCTCCTTCCAGTGACCAGAGCCCTCCTGCACATTTTAATCTCGCCCCCTTCCCTTCTGATTAACATCAAAGGTCTTTTGGAGATGCAGCCCCCTGGTGTGAGGCTTCTCCTTTTGAATGGGTGTGCTCCTTTGATGCCTGGAGCCAGGAAAGCTGCCTGCGGTGTGGCTGTCGCTGGAGGAGGGTGTCACCAGCCCTCACAAAGGAATGAAAGAAGAGGTTTGGCCCTCTTTGTTTCAGAACTGCCACTTGGCAGTTTCAACATGTCTGACCAGAATACACATCACCTTCCACAGCAGAGCTGACTCACAGGAGATGACACATGTGCGATGTAGATGGGGTGTGGTGGCCATGTTCATAGGTAACACCATGCACTATGCCTGAACGCTTTATTTTAGAGTTTAAACTGCCACCAACATGGAGTATTTATGAGCATTGTAGTTTTGGTACAAGGAGGCATATCTTAAATGCTGCCCTGACCTACAAAGTCTTAGTTGTCGATGCGGCTGTCGAGTGGGAACCTTGTGATCTTTGAACCTGCTTTGTGCCATAAGTGGAGCAGGACTGTGGATCAGGCTACTGGTGTAGCGGTCACAAGAACATTATGCTTTTGACATGGAGTCGGCAGAGAAAGGGAACCTGGTAAGCAGTTTACCCTTTTTGAGATGGACTTACCTGCATCATTTTATGCATTAATAAAAATCAAAACAGCCAGGGCTTTGCAACCCCGCCACATGGCAATTCCTCACAAGTAGACCTCCATTTTGTCTTTCAAGTCTTATGGACACCACTGAAAATCATAGCACGAGGAAGAGATGTGGCCTCTGGACAAAACTAACAGAGCCACAATATTCTAATACCAACTTCTCTGTTTGGCCACATTTTGTGGCAATAGGAAAATCAATGAATCTCCAACTCAACCTAAAAGCAATATTTGTTAATATTAAAAAGAAATTAATATTTAGAAACAGGCTAACTGCCTATAAATATGAATAGTACATATTACATTTACAGATGCAGAGAAAATCCTCTATTCAACTCTCTTCATATTTAATTAAATTCAAATACTTTATTTTGATTTGTAACCATACAATTAAAACAATACAATCAAACAATTCATAAAAACATAAGTCCCAAAGATTCAATGCAATCATTACACCTCAGGATGTGTCACAAGAACAAATTACTTATAAGAGAGAGGAAATAAATTGAAAACAACGCAAATAATAAACAAAATAATTAAGTTTTTAAAATAAACATGTATCAGGTGTGACCTGTGTACTGGTCACAAAAAAGTGGAACCAGACCTGTTAGTCGTCAAATCGCTTTTCAGAATTTTGTGACATATTAAATTTAAAAGCTCCATAGGCAGGGTTAGATAGGTAAAGTTTACAGAAAGTCCAACCATAGAGAACTCCTCAACCGACAGATGACAGATAGCTAGAGAGGTCCAAACTAGTGTGCTATATAATTCACTGTTGAAATTACTCAAATCAGGGTTATATAACTTTGAGAAACAAATCGACTCATAGATAAAGGGTTTTCGGGCCCGAAAAATTAAAGACCAAAATGTTCTACTATCCCACTTTGGTTTCCACCTAAAGGTCTCTAAGAGCTTCATGAACCTATTCTGATTTTTCAGTGAAATATTTTCTCTTACAAATGGATCCTTTGGTGGAAATAATCTCTGGGTTTTTAAACTCAGCCTTTGAAACATGAAGGAGGGCCCTCATTTTTCTTCCACTTCGACAGCACCCAGATGGACTTATTATTACCAGATAAGCTGTTCAAGTATAAAATAAGATCTCTAGCAAGAGTCCATATTAGGCAAACATCACGCTCAGTAAAGCATGCCATAATGACACATGAAAAAACAGCAAAGGGTGTCAATGATGCCCATTTAATATTCCTACCATCATGTACAATTACTAAATCCTGCAGTGTACCGTGTAGAATTTTAGCATTCTCTGTGCAGTTGACATTTTTTAATTTTTAAATTCAAAGGAAAATGATCACTTTACTTTCTGTAAATTATCTTAAAATTATTGACCAGAGGTCAATCAGAACCTTTTAAAAAGTTAATATTGGAGGAATACTGCAGTTATAAAAGGTTGCATTACCCAGGTTATCGTGAGAGGTCCACCACTGATTGATCTTAAACCCCAACCTTTATATGCTATTGAGACCCAACAAATAGCATTGTTCAGTGGGCACATGCCCTGTTCTACTAGCGTAAACTTCTCTGTGCCAGATTAACATCGACTGGGATTTTCACTAGTTGTCCAACTGGGGAGGATGGTGTTGGTATATCCCCACAATTAATTCATTCTTTGTATACATCAGATATCACCAAATATTCTGAACAGCGTCACAGTGTTTATGTGGAGAATACCTTCATGGCTATTGGTTGGGATAATGGCATGCACACCTCTTGAGACTATCTGTAGATTTAAAAAGAACACTGACCTCTGGACAATAGCAACCTGGCCAGCACTCTGGCCTGCCTTCGCACACGTCTTTCCGTTGAAGTGTGGAGCAGAGTCCGGAGCAGGGAGAGCCACATGGGTGAAACTCAAAGGGGGGCACACAGCTGGATTCTGTTGAGGGGACAAAGTGGTGGAAATTTGAGTGTGAGAATAAGACCCACAGCATTTATTGGCAGTTCATTAACAGATATTACCATGATAAAATATTAGCGATTGTATCACACGCAGGGATCGAGTTATCACCCACCTCCCGTACTGCCAGATTGAATGTTATGGAATATAGACCAGTAGGATGGCAAGGCAGCAATTTCATTAAATCTTCTTTGCAAAAGACTATAGAGGTTCATTTTCCATTGAGCCGTAACATGATTGAAAGTCATAAAAGCCATGAGTGTGGTTTTAATGCCTTGCAATCACACCACGGCTCATTTTTATTTATTTGAATGGTGGAGAGGAACAGCGGAATGCAACTTGTATTTCCGCTGCTCCCTTCCAATCTGGCATACAAATGCTCCAGCATCTTCAGTTGCATGGATTTTCATGGTGACGCAAATGCTTGAGTTCCCTACTGGGTCCTCCTAGTTTAAGCATACAATGGACCTGGATCCATTGTTCATGCTCCCTGACACGCGAGCACGGCAGGAAGCGTGTAGAATGACGAATCCTCCCTGACATGCTGGCATGTCAGGGGGGTTTAATTTCAATCGGGAACACTGCTTACCATGCGCACATGGTATGCAGTGTTGCCAGTTGCAACTAAACCTCACTGACGTGCGAGTATATCAGGGAGGGTTTCATTTAATTTGTAAGCACCGCTTGCCATGTAGGTATGGCAAGCGGTACTCACAAACAAAAGTAAACGCTTCCTGGAATACCAGGCAACATTTACTTACTTTGCACTGCGGAGTGGAAACGTGAAGGGCAAAAGGGTTCCATGTGTTAATATCTCCGCAAAAATATCGCCATACAAAAATATTGCTATATTTTTTCTGCGATATTAAGGCATGGAACCTGTGGGGGACACCCCCACAAACCCCGCATTATTTTTAAAAGAGCGGGGGCCACCCCTGCAACCCCCGCTCCCAAAAACCCCAAAAATGATCCCGCCCAAAATACTGCCTATGGCCGTTCCAGACGATGATATGTACGGCGATATTTTTGGTGGGGATAATATGTAGTGATACCAGGCAAAACGTGATGTTCACGCTTGTATGCCACCTTTTTCCCTTTACATTTTCACCTGGCAATGAAAATGATGTATATTTTGCGGCGGGGAGACAAATAGCGCTGTAACGTGAATGCAAGGCATAAAAAGCCTTGTGTAACGCTTCAGTGCCTTGTATTCACGCCACTACTCATTTTAAATTATTTGTTTGGCGGAGAGGAGGGGCTGAACGCAAATTGTATTTCCTCCACCTCCTTCCTCTCTCTGACATACAAATGCTTCAGCATTTGCACCAGCATGGATTTTCATGCCGGCGCAAATGTCCAACCTCCCAATAGGTTCCGAAAGCTGTATTAGCAGGCGGACCCCACAGGAATCCATTGTAAACACTCCCGGCCATGCTCGTATGGCAGGGGGAATGTACAATTACAATTAAACCCTGGGAGGGTTTAATTTCAATTGTGGGCGCTGCTTGCCATCTGAGCATGGCAAGCAGTGCTCACAATGAAAGTAAGCGCTGCCTGGCATGCCATCATGCCAGGCAGTATTTGCTCACTTTGCACTGCAGAGTCCAAATGTGAGGGACAAAAGGCGGCTTACATACTTTTATGCCGCTCTTTGCCCTTTAGATTTGCTCCCTGAGTGCAAATGACGAAAATGTGGCGGCCCGGGATCTGGCTCCACATGAGTGCGGATGTACCTGGTCCCCGCCGTCATATTATGACTTGAAGCAACATGAGGTTCTATGCAGTGACAGTGGCCAAAACAGTACTAACAGCACGACAGACGACATGATGTTACGTCCGAGAATGTCCTTCTCACCTGAGCAGTCAGAGAGGTCACAGGTTCTAAATTCTGTCTCGAGCTCCTTACAAGGCTCTGCTCCATAACTCGGGCTCAGCAAACTGCGATAGCGCTCCTGCAGTAGAGACTGACAGGAACACTCTGTCCAGTCCGTCCAAGGGCTCCAGAAACAGTCTCCTGGGAACAGATGAGAAACAGTTTTTACACGAGGAGTGTCGCCAGTGAGGGAGGCCCCGCTGGGAAGCCTGTCTTTTCACTCTGGGGACTCGAGAAAAAGGAAAGATCATGAGAAGGCAAGAGAGACATTAGTTGGGGACTCCAGAAAGAGTGCCCTCAGACATGACAGGAAACAGCAGAAACCATCACAAGTAAGACCAACAGATGCCACAAACTACAGCATCGTCCATTTTACTAAACTCGGGTAGAGAGCGTTATAAATAAATAAGGCCAGTAATCCCATAACATCTGCTGAAATGGTGCTAATATCCCCGCTTCAAGACGTGACTTTTCATATCAACGTCACGTGTGCGTGAAAGCCACCGCCTATACAAAAAAAAAAAAATACAAATGGCGTCCAAACCCAGGCAAAAAGGGAACGATGGATACCTCTGCTTCTGGGAAGTACTTTAAAGCATGCAGGCTTTACTCATTGTTTAGTGCCAAAATATGTGTGTGTGATGCCTTATTGGCCAAAGTAGACTGAAAAATTGCTACCCGTCCACCTCAAAGCAGCTGCGTCACCGCATTTGATGAACAGCCATTTTGCCACATTTTCTGTGGCATTTATTTAGGGGGTAGCATAAGAGTACAAATATTATTGATTTTTGAGGTAGTGAGGGTGTTAGGCAAGATTGTATGCAGTGACCGCATGGGAGACTGCACCACCTTGTCCACTTGGCAATAGGTAACCCGACCTTTGGTATTTGTCTGTACTAAACAAGTTGGTAGAGTGACTGAGCAGCCAGGCTTATTTCAAGAGGGGTCAATGTGAGCTGTAGGGTTGCAACATAGAGTTTCACAGTGACAAGTATCCAAATAACACTTACACTCAAGGTTTCTTGATTAAACAATTATTTATTAATGTAACAGTCACTTTAGTAAGCCTTCTTTAGAAGGGAGCAAATATGTAACACCTAAATATACTTCAAAATACACACTCAGTTTCAATAAATCAGTAGATACCCTTTTGGGGTGGCACACAGACACTTCCTACACCCTGAGGTGGCTTCAATAACTTGGACACTGTGGACATTGAAATATCACCGGTACATTTAGAGAAATACTGAGTTTGGTGTCAAAAAGGAAAAGGTTAGGGAAGTAAACATTGGTTAAAACAGTTCTCAAACCGGTAAGCACTTTTGAGGCCCCCTCCCAATGAAATGTAGATTAACCCTTTCCCAGCTATACAAGTAAAGAATGTATGACTTTTTGGAGGGATAGTTAAAACTCCAAGTCAGAGGTTAGAAGAGTCTTCAGGGAGCCAGGACAGCCAATGTCAATTGAGCAAAATCTAGGGGGGCTGAGGCACTTCTTGAAGGTAAGTAAAAAGTCTTGCACAATGTCAAAGAGAGTTTTTGTTGAAAAAGAAATCACTGTTGCACCACAAGCTGGGATGTTTGTGGAGGGCAAAGATGCAAGAAACTCTTCAAAGGGCAGCAAATGCAAGTCTCAACTGAGAGCAAGCAAGCTCCACAACAAGAGGTAAGTACCCCTTAGTTCACAGTACCTTAGATCTGAAGAAATTGGTTCCAGCTGGCTTCTGTTCCAGTTGTAGTATGGCAGATCCGGTTGTTTTGGGGCCTCAGTCATGGGGACAAGAGGGAGGACGTCTGGGGACTCCTGTACTACGATTTGAAGGTCGGCGGCAGCAATGGACAAAGTTCAGATCAGTGGCACTTCGTGGTTTCAGCTTCTCGTGAATAGCACCACCTCGGTTCTCAGATACCTTGTAGGCTTTCCTTACTGTTTCATTCCTTCCCAGCAGACAGCTGTGTTGAGATGGCTCAGGCTTGGTTAGTCCTGCTTCGAGGGAGTCCATAGGATATTCCTGGACCTCGTGTCCAACTTAAAAACAATGCACTCGATTCTGGTGTTTCTGTCCCCTGGCACTCGGTTCCAGCAGCAGCAATGGAAGTACAGCCAGCAGAGAGAGGATGTCCAGTCGAGTTCGTCTTGTGGTCGATTGGTCCCACCAACCCAAGGGGAGAAGTCGTCCTTTGCAGGGCTTCTCTAGTCGAGGCGAATTTGGATCTTCAGCACTGCATCAGGGCTTCACCAGGCAAACCAACAGTCCAGGAGTTGCAGCAAGCTTCTCTTTCAAGTTCTTCTTCAGGTTCCTTCGTCCAGTGGTCGACTCTGCCTTCCTTGCAAAAGACCTTGCCTTTTATGCAAGTCTCTCCCATTCATTTGCAGCCTAGCTGTCACTCACACAGCAGGGTGGCTGTCCTTCAAAGACAGCCAGCCGGCCAATCACCTTTGGGTGCATTCCTGTAACCAAGGAGACTAAGCACAGGGAGTTTGGGGAACCTCCCTCGCTTCCTGCCCTGCCAGACACGCTGGAACCAGAGGCGGGCTTCACCAGTGAACCCCTCCAAAGACAAAATGAACAAAGGGACCAAACCTTGTTTGGCGCACAGGATAAATCTCAAGAAGGACGTTGCCAACAAGAAATGACCAAAAAAGAAGACCGGGCCATTTTGACAAAATGGGCACCCATTTGTGCTATACTGCAGCTGCGAACGCATCCCGCTGTAAAAACACACAATGGTAGGAAATAGTAAACCACTGCCACCAGCCATTAATTGTAGAAAGGGTAACATAAAAAGTGTACATGAGCAAGTAGACAAAGGGGATACTAAGTAACCCCTCTTGCACCCTATGTAAGATAGTGTGTGCTGGGTCTATAAAGTTACAAAAGCTAAGTAAAGTCAATCTCACTTTACTGCTCTTGGATACAGTAGTTGATCCCAGAGAAGGTATTTAAACAGTGTTCAAATCAAATAGGAATGCATGAGAGAGTTGGAAAAAGGTTTAACTCTCTCCAGGATAAAAATTAAACATCCTAAAGTCCAGCAAAAGAGCTGGGGGTCTCTAAGGTAGAAGGGAGTTAGCACATGTTTGAGAATTCTCCCTAACAGAGAGGGTGGGGCTGGGGCAAGGGCCGTGTGAGGAAGGTGGGGGGGCATATACAAATATGTCACAAAAATGAAGTGAAATGGCCACTGCGATGAATGTAGTACTCACTTGAAAACTATAACACTTAGGTGCGTTATAAAACAAAAACATGCAACATTGACCAAATACGGTTAAAGAACGTGCAGAATGATTCATTCATAAAGGTGGGCTTTTGTGAAAACAATACACGCAGGTTACGCTGCATTTCCTGAAAAGTAAACTGGTTATAAGCGGAAGCATTTATTTGGCCTACTCTCGTGGCCCCTCCCCATCCGAAATTTGTTTCCAGAGCACTCACCTTCACAAGGCTGGGCATAGCACGCCTGGACATCCGTGCGCTCGCTCTCATTACACGGGACACCTGGGTGTTCCGGGACCGGGCATGGACACACCCCTTTCCTGCTGGCGATCCCGGTGCCGCAGCTCTTGGAACAGGGACCCCAGTCTGACCAGATGCACCAGTCGCTGTCTGCTGGGAAGGAATGAAACAGTAACGAGCATGGGACAGCATGGCAGTCATAGGCAGAAAGCATCAATGTACAGGCAATGAGTAGGCTATCAGAGTCCTCTATATCACAGGCTGTACAGGCAATGAGTAGGCTATCAGAGTCCTCTATATCACAGGCTGTACAGGCAATGAGTAGGCTATCAGAGTCCTCTATATCACAGGCTGTACAGGCAATGAGTAGGCTATCAGAGTCCTCTTTATCACAGGCTGTACAGGCAATGAGTAGGCTATCAGAGTCCTCTATATCACAGGCTGTACAGGCAATGAGTAGGCTATCAGAGTCCTCTATATCACAGGCTGTACAGGCAATGAGTAGGCTATCCGAGTCCTCTTTATCACAGGCTGTACAGGCAATGAGTAGGCTATCCGAGTCCTCTATATCACAGGCTGTACAGGCAATGAGTAGGCTATCCGAGTCCTCTATATCACAGGCTGTACAGGCAATGAGTAGGCTATCCGAGTCCTCTTTATCACAGGCTGTACAGGCAATGAGTAGGCTATCCGAGTCCTCTATATCACAGGCTGTACAGGCAATGAGTAGGCTATCCGAGTCCTCTATATCACAGGCTGTACAGGCAATGAGTAGGCTATCCGAGTCCTCTATATCACAGGCTGTACAGGCAATGAGTAGGCTATCAGAGTCCTCTATATCACAGGCTGTACAGGCAATGAGTAGGCTATCCGAGTCCTCTATATCACAGGCTGTACAGGCAATGAGTAGGCTATCAGAGTCCTCTATATCACAGGCTGTACAGGCAATGAGTAGGCTATCAGAGTCCTCTATATCACAGGCTGTACAGGCAATGAGTAGGCTATCAGAGTCCTCTATATCACAGGCTGTACAGGCAATGAGTAGGCTATCAGAGTCCTCTATATCACAGGCTGTACAGGCAATGAGTAGGCTATCAGAGTCCTCTTTATCACAGGCTGTACAGGCAATGAGTAGGCTATCAGAGTCCTCTATATCACAGGCTGTACAGGCAATGAGTAGGCTATCAGAGTCCTCTATATCACAGGCTGTACAGGCAATGAGTAGGCTATCAGAGTCCTCTATATCACAGGCTGTACAGGCAATGAGTAGGCTATCAGAGTCCTCTATATCACAGGCTGTACAGGCAATGAGTAGGCTATCAGAGTCCTCTATATCACAGGCTGTACAGGCAATGAGTAGGCTATCAGAGTCCTCTATATCACAGGCTGTACAGGCAATGAGTAGGCTATCAGAGTCCTCTATATCACAGGCTGTACAGGCAATGAGTAGGCTATCAGAGTCCTCTATATCACAGGCTGTACAGGCAATGAGTAGGCTATCAGAGTCCTCTATATCACAGGCTGTACAGGCAATGAGTAGGCTATCAGAGTCCTCTATATCACAGGCTGTACAGGCAATGAGTAGGCTATCAGAGTCCTCTTTATCACAGGCTGTACAGGCAATGAGTAGGCTATCAGAGTCCTCTATATCACAGGCTGTACAGGCAATGAGTAGGCTATCAGAGTCCTCTATATCACAGGCTGTACAGGCAATGAGTAGGCTATCAGAGTCCTCTATATCACAGGCTGTACAGGCAATGAGTAGGCTATCAGAGTCCTCTTTATCACAGGCTGTACAGGCAATGAGTAGGCTATCAGAGTCCTCTATATCACAGGCTGTACAGGCAATGAGTAGGCTATCAGAGTCCTCTATATCACAGGCTGTGTCTCAGTTTATAAATAAAAGGGCATTTCTTCTTTCAACATTTTAATATGTCTGAATGTAGGCTTTGGTGTTTCCGGTATTCGGTACACCAACAATGTTCTGCAACTGTCTCCTTGTGTATGCATGAGATAAAAGCCTCACACATATGACCACATGCTAATGGATTTCCTGAAGCCTCCTTTTCTGTGTGAAGATGCCCGGACAGCCCGGACAGCATGTTCGCTTTGGGTTCCATGAAGTATGACATCATAGCTGTGGACCAGATTGTCCACAGCCACCTCCTGTGTAGCCAGGTTCAGGATCCCCTATCTGACAGTGGGTTCCACCGAGGTGATCCTGGGAGGATAGCTCAGGGGCAACACGTTCGCCTTGGAAGCAAGATGATGTAGAGCAACACAGGTCCGATCCCCGGGTCTTGGCTTAGAAACCCATGGGTATCAAGTGCGTTATAAATAACCAATTACAATTACTGGGGTCACATCCGTCTTCCCACCTCTACCTCCCTACGGTGGCCTTCAAGAAGCCGAGAAGTGATGAGCGTGGGCCTGGAAGGGGCTCAGCCACAGCCAGATTCAGAAGCTGGGCACGGTCCCACTGCTCCCCCCTTCACTGTGTGTGAGAGCAGGGAACAGTATACTTTGTGAGGTGTGTGGGAGACCCTTGAGGGAGATGATGGAGGGCCGATTGATTCACAACATCAGATATTCTGTTTGTAAGGAAATTGGTTTGAAAGGTTTGAGGGCGTTTGTGGAGGGTCCAGCTGGATACTAGTTATTGTGTTTGTTCAGGTAGGCAGGCACGAGAAAGCTAATGGGTAGGGGTGTTGCAGGGCACTGAATGTGCTGATCCTTCTTGAAGGGAGAAGCCATGAGGAAGGAGCAATACGTTTGCAGGATACTCCGGGAACACTGAAGCTATGCATTGTACCTTGTAGATCTCTTCTTGCCAAATGATTCCCCCGTCTCTGTTGTTAACCCTCCGCTCCCTTGTATTGGTCCCTTGCGATCGCTTTGTTGCTTTATGAAGCTAGGACCACACTCAACAAATACCATTATAATAATAGTTGTTGTTTTTCAAATTTATTTCGGAAATACTATTCCACAAAAGTCATACAACATTGTATAACATAAAAACAAATCAAGATTTCAGCTAAAAACAACCCCAACATAGCCTAAATAATCACACCATAATAAGTTATTGTACTATTCTCAAAATAGAGTCCTTCCTCTCCCAAGCACATGACAACAAAGGTAGTGACAGCAAATATTACATCAACAGATGGTGCATGTTTAGCGCAATATTCAGCCTCGATCATCGTCGTCATTCCTTTATTTTAAATACATAACTTCACATTTCTTTTCTGTATGACATCATAAAGTGGACAGGTACAAAGAAAGTGCTGCAAAGGCTCCCTCACTAATGGGCAAAAAGGACTCATAGGGGGAAGTCCACTCTTCCACCCAGCCTTGACTGTCGCCAGTGGTAGATTTCCAGGACACATTCTAGCATACAATGAAGGCTTTATGGGGTTTTCCATCAACATTAAATACTCTTCCAAATCTTTGCACATCAGGTATTCATATCCCATAGCCAGATGTAAACACTTTGATGCATTTCACCCCAGACAAACTAGGTGTGGGTGTTCACCACGACAGCCTTGAATGCTGCATCAATGGACTCTGGACTGGACCAAAGATCCCTTCATTTTGATTTGATTTGATTTGATTGTTTATTTATATAGCGCCTATACACAATGTAATTCAAGCGTATAAGCAAGGTCTTTAATATGACAAACCACCCAAGCGAGCACACATTATTATGCGACAAAGAATCCTTCAGTGCATCACGGAACTTCGTGTGACCGACTCTTGACCAGGTGCGGAGCCATAGCATCAACAGTTTAAGAGCAATCAACTCTTGCACACAAAGCAAGCCCAGTTTCATAAGCACGAGTATATTTGGGGAACTGCTTGGGAATAACCTTATCAGAAACCCATTTCTGTGGTGGCAAAAGCATCAACTTTACTAAAACCCCAAACTTCTGCACCATAAAGGGCCCCGGCCAGAACTTGAGCTCTATAAATGTCCACGTCTAGAGCCACTGAATCAGACTTTATTTGCCAATGTCAGAATACTAGTGCTCTTTCTCCCCATGGTCGCATCTGTCCTATTTTATCTTTATTTATTTATTTTAATTGGTTATTTATAACGCGCTTAATACCCAGAGGTTTCTAAGCGCGGACCCGTGGATCAAACCTGTGTTGCTCTGCATCGTCTTGCTTAGAAAGGCGAGCACGTTGCCCCTGAGCTATGCTCCTGAGACATGCTTTTCCCACTTCCCATCATTGAAATTCTCACACCAAGATAATCAAAGTTATTAACTTCTTCAGTAAGCATCCCCTTTATATTAAATGCCAGGTTAAATCGACTTCCCCTCTGTTTGCCACACCTCATGTGCTCCGTCTTCGAAAACTTTGAACTCCAGCCCTCTTGAATCACAGAAGTTTACAAAACGGGCAACCTGCTTCTGTAGGCCCATTGGGGTGCGTGAAATGAGTACAATGTCATCCGCAAAAAAATGTAGCCCGGTTTTCTCTGCTGCTTACATAGGGGCGTCAGATGTTCCCGTCGGAAAGCCCTCAAGTACACCATCAAAAAATAAATTAAAAAGTAAGGGGGCAAGGGTGGGTCCTTGTTTTACCCCCTTCTTTATCCCAAAGTGATTAGTGGTCTCTCCACCGAGGCTCCATCTTACTCTTGCTGTAGAGTCAGCCGAGAGCTAAATGATTGCTTTCAGCATATCCAGCGGTACCCCTTTGGCGAGGAGTACCTCCCACAACGCTACCTTTGGGGTGCACCAAAGGCAGCCTTCAAACTGACAAACAGATTGCCTTTGTTTAGCCTGACATACTTATCACAAATTGAACTTAATCTTAACACCAGGTCAATAGTGCTTCACCCCCTTACAAAGTCCACTTCTAAATAACTTGGGCTTCCTGTTCCACAGCCCAATTTGTCAATTTTGTCTGAATAATGTTCCTTAAAGTTTTACTACAGATGCACAACAACGAAATTGGCCTATTGTTACTGGGCTTTCCACGGTCTTCCTGTTTATATATAGGTACCACTTCTGCTAAATTCCAGATAGGAGGCTTCAAGCTGGTCCACAGAATTGTATACAATAATTTGTGTACGTAAGGAACCCACAATTCTGAATTGCTTTTATACAAATCAGCTGGCATATGGTCAGGTCCCGGGCCATTCCAAGGGACCTGGAATCCAGCAGCAAAGACTACTTCACTTAAGCTCAACACAAGCGGGGTACCCACAAACACCTGTGACCAACCCAATTCGGCATTTCAGACTGAGTAACACGATTCCTGAGAGAGGCTTGAAAAATGATCGAACCAAGTCCCTTCTGAAATTTCTGCTTCCACTGAATTTGGCTGCACTCTACCACGCTTTGTCGCAATTCTCTGTTTGCCAGGTACGTTTTCAAGAGCCCCATATACCCCAAAAATACTCCTTCTTTCTAACCCAGATTTGTTTACATTCCTTTCTATAGTAGCATAGTTATTTTCTAATCTCTGATATTATAATAATAATAATAATAATAATAATAATAATAATAATAATAATACTTCTTTGCTGGGGAACATCCCTATTGAACTCTATAGATTTTCTTGATTTAATTTCCTGCTCTGATCACATAAGTGTTTCGGTTTCCTGCTGAAAAAGTGTTGTGTTGAAGCAGAGTTGGCTTCTGCAGGACAATCTTACCGTGGCAGAGAGGCAGAGCTGGGCAGCTCTGTGTTTCCGAGTCCGGTCCCTCGCAGATTGAGCCATTGTTTCGAGGAGGAGGGTTAATACAGGCTCTCGTGCGGACCACCACACCTTCACCACATGTGACGGGGCAGTCTGACCAAGGGGACCAAGGTGTCCAGGCCCCGTCCACTGAGGCGTATTGAAAAAAAAGAAAGCAAACAAGTCACTTTGCATAGAGTTAGATCAGAGTAATAATCAGCAAATTGGCCAACTAGTGTCATTAAAGAGCTGACAAAAACACTCAGTAACACAGTTGAGCGCGAGGGATCCTGCATTGCTACATGCAGCTCATGCCTGACCACTGAGGATATTATTACGCTGTAGCACTTCAAGAGACAAACAATGACTGGTCTTGTGAATACACACTTATCAAAAGGTATGCCAGTTTGTAATACGCAGCGCACTATAACATGCTGTTCAGGGCTCAACGATGCTGTAGTATGGACGGCCCAGTCACAGCCACACACCTTTGCGCAGCAAACTTGACAGGAATGGCACATCCTGTATGCATACCTACACAGATCGCCTTATTATATAGTATCTAGCCGCTCTATTGGTCTATTGGGTCTTTTGCTCTGATTGCGCAAGGCTACTGGTTACCAAGAACAGAGGGGCCCTGCCATTTCTCTTAAATGGAGGGCCTCTTTCTTACCTTTGCATTCAATGTCTTGGCAGTAGATCCCCTCCGGGGTGCAGATGCTGCAAGAAACAATGTCAATGAGTGTAACGTTGATCGGTGTACCACAAAACCTTGCATCTTTCCCTGGACAAGCACCCCTTAATGGGGGGGGAACATATGACCAGAGACCACCACAAAGACATCAGAATTGAACAGACATTTGGAATTACACTGAACTCTGGTGCCAATGCAGTCACTACGTCCACTGGCCGCATCTTAGAAAGCGAGGTAAACACGGAGTACATACTTACCTGCAATGGTGTCCACAGGTTACGCATTCTCCAAGTAGAAGCTCCTCCACAGCAAAGTACTCCAGTAGGTTCACTTTAGCTGCAGACAAGGATCTACGAAACAGCTAGGTCCTTATATGTCATGTACTCCTGAGCATGTCAGCCTCAAACCCTGTCAGGTGACTTTCTGGCCCAATGAGAATTGGTCAGGATTATAAAACAGGGCACACACACTAGGTAAGTCACACCAATGAAAAAAAAAGTCTGCAGGACCTCTAAGGAGCCCTTGTAAGGGGAGATAGCAATACATAACTTGAATTCATGCCACAGTTTGTGGACTCTCATGATAAAGATAGACACTGAGAAAAGCACCCCAAGGCAGGTTGCACTATAGATCCTTACTAAAATAAAACACCTTGTCTTAATCTAGATTTATGTTTAATCAATTTTAATCCAATTGATTCAGAATTGCTTGTATACTTTACGGAAAAAATGAAAGTGGCCAGGAGTCTCCACAATGGTGTATTTATTGGGACACCACCAGTCACTATGATCAAGCCGGAGCGCTATTTCACATATAAATGGTGCATTTTAGGGGGGCACATTTCTTCAAGTCACGACCCAGAGCCCCTTTTTACTTTTAAGTCTGGCGTTAGAAATAACCTTTGCCCATAAGTGACAGTAAGGACACAGCCTCTGGTCCAGGATAGCACGCCTCAAGAACAGGGTAGGCGCCAGGTTTGCCACACAGAATAAATGTCGCCAGGGCCTGATGACCTGAAATACAACCCCATATCTGGATTGACATGACCAGCCCCCCACCTCACTGAACTTTTCATCCTCCCTCTTCCCACCTTACTCTCCTGCCCACACACACAGAGGCGTCTGCAGCAGCCCAGACACTTGAACGGGTATCTATATTGACATTGCACATGTTTAGAAGTACTTTTTGTAATTTACTGATTAATCTAGTTAGTGGTTTCACAGGAAACCTAATCCTGTATTTTGTAATACAGGAGACCGATTATAATAACAGAATTATTAATAATAATCTAGTTATTAATTTCACCAAATAATCTCCATTCCTGGTCCACTCGCCCTGAACAGTGCAGTGCATTATGCGCTCCCCTCTGCCCAATAGGTCTCCCAGGGTGCAAGTCGATCATGATCAACTGAGTAGTATTACAACACCTGGGGCTGACCTCTGGCAGCACACCCAGACATGCCCTTACCCAACTCTCTTAGAACATGACTAACACACGGGTGTTTCTGATATGCACACATCCAGTCAGATGTTGCATCCTGCCTTCTCCCCACAAGCAAGTTTCAGTTACATTAAATTAATAATCCCAATGGTGCTGCTTAAAGGCACTCATGTCAGTGTTTTGACCTAAATCAGGGCTTCATCTAATGTGACATATCCTTAATTACCTGTCCCAGGCTTTGATATGGAAGAACCAGGGCATCTCCGAGGCTCAATGCATAGGCCTGACTTAATTTAACTGGACTATATAAAAAAGAAGGCCCTGTCTTTGACTATATCTGTTGCCTAAAACATATCAGGTCTTAACACTGCCCTCTGTTAGATGAACAAGTTGCTTACTTGATGGGGTAAGGTGGTTCTGATGGATGCAATGCATTTGCTGCACATTCCTCCTCTTTGATTTGTCCGGTCCAGAGACTGAGATCTCGTACAATTTTCAATTATGCTCGTCTGGGGCTAGGTGGTGCCAACCATACCCACAGCAACCAGTGGGCGCCCTAATGGCGTCCACTGAAAGTGACAGCATCAGTGGCATAAGTGGCATTTCCTGCTCCAAGTTAAAAAAAAATGCAAGAGTTTCCTGGATACACCTCATTGTGGGTGGACTGGGGTCATTCTGAGGCCATGGAAGGGAGGAGGGAAGATAGGGAAACAAATTCATCTGAGCCAACATGGCCGTAAGGTACACAACCACTACCTGTAATGGGTGAGCTATCTACTGCCGATTCTTCCTCTGTCACAGATTCCCCTGCAATGTCAAACAAACACAGGAAAAGAAGGGCCTCAGTCATACCAGGACACAGAGATCTCATTTAAAGCAGTGCTGCCCCACTCCCCTTCCGTACAAGCCCTCAGCTCTTCTGAGGTGTGCAAAGTGGCCACCTTACAGATTCCCTAAATTGGGACCTCCTTCAAGAATGCAGTCAAGATTGTGGGGGTTGGAGCACATCGCGTCCTCCGTCAGGAATGGATTAACACGCCCTGGAGGGGCGGAGTGTTGGGGTCGCAGGACCACATTGACCAGGATTTCTGGCGGGAATGTATGCGCCGCCAGGAAATCATTTTAAGCCCCACCCCTGCCGGGTGCTGATAATTGCTGCATGCGGCACGGGCAAGGAAGCATATCGGCGTTCGCCAAACGTGGGATCAGGCAGAGCTGCTTTCCCTCAGCTCGGAGGACGAGTTGGGCAGTGTCTGGGTCGCTCACCCTGTACTCGCGAAGACCGCTCACGAAGAGCGTGGAGGCGTGCAAAAACGTAGCACCACTCCTGATCTACTACGCCCGGGAAACTCTTGTGAGGCTTCCCGGGCAAAAGCTAAGTAACAAGACACCTCAGTGCTCATATGAATAACTAATGTATATGACTGATAAGGTGGCAAAGAACTCTGTGAAGCAACAGAGTGCTTTAGTGTCTGGCCTAACAGGCAAGGTTGCCTACATTTGTTTTCTACGGTGCATTCACATGTCATAGAGACTGCTTCAGTATTTCTGTGTGCTGTCTCTCTCAGCATTCATGTTTGCAAGTCTGCGTGTTATGATTTTGTCAGTGCCAGCTGAATATCTCAGCACTACTCTTCACATGTTTATGTGCTTTTGTTAGTTTTAGCTGAAGATCTCAGTATTTCAGTGTCATGATTTTGTCAGTACTAGTTGAATGCAAACGTCATGCTTTATCAATGCTCAAAATAGGACCACAATTAAGAGTGTTCACTCTAGGAAAGGATCACGACTTATAGTACATGTCTTTGTGTAAACAGGTGTTATAACAGTGATGTGCACAACAGTGTTTTCCCTCGCTTCCCCCTTCCCATCCAAACAAGTATCCCTAACCCTTGTTCTGATGGTCCCATGTCCCTTTACATATCCACAACCTCTCCCTAATCCTCTTCCACCATTGGCTGCCTTTTTGGTGACCTGTTAATTAAGGTTCAGGAACCCATGCCATCCAAGGTGGGAAGGCCGTACTCCATTCGGCTTCCGTGGTTAGGGACGGGCTGCGGATACTCCCCTCCAGGCTTCATAAGGACTCAGTGTGGAATGTGCCACACATCCCTTCCAGAGGCATTTTGTGCACAGAATCATGGACAATCTTGATACATGCCACAATGCATGTGGAGTTGGTCTAGTTGGTCACAGCCGGCCACCACCCTGGATGTACACGTGCCCCAATACTGCTGAGCCATGAAGAATGGGTTCGGAGTGACTGACAGGCCTAAGGATCGTGCCATCTGCCTAAACACAATGAATTTCTCTAGTGTGTAATCCACCTTGGCCCAAATAAGCTTTTCATCCTAAAAGGGCATGTTCATATTTTCTCCCGTCCGCCAGATGAAAATCTTGACTGGCTCAAGAATCCTGCTGATGTCATCATTACACTAGCCACTGTCTTCAATTTGCCCATGCCAGCTTGAAAAATGTGCCTAGAGGCTCTGAAACCACTGGACCCCATCTCTTTCTTAGTTGCATGCTTTGTGTTCAGTGGTGGTCAATGGATGATCTGCCGCAGGCAACACTGACAGACCGCAAGGCCCTTAACCCAGAGGTGAAAACCTTCTGGACTACAGTGTCAATGCACTCTGAGTCCATAAACAGTGGCAAAGTAGGGAAGGCATTGGGTCATCAACTTTGAGGACCATGAAGCAGTCCTATGGTGTGAGCCCTTCCCATGCCAGTAGAAGGGCTCAGGCCAAGGTTCCAAATCAGTGAGTGTACTGAATGGGTCCACTTCAGTTAACATAAGCTCCTACAGCCACTAGAGACAGGTTGGTTTACTTTTTTTGGCCTGGGACATCAGGGGCTGGTGTTCCTAGGACTGCGTAGTATTGGAAATCATACCACGGGAAGCGCGCACTCCTTGCTGTCATGCCGGGTCTGTAACCACCACATGCAGAAAGATCATGGATGTCTGTATTGGGAATGATCTGATGACACCCACTGCACAAAAGCCCCATAGCTTTTTGACTAATTTTTGTCAAACTTAATTAGGAAAGCCCACATTTTAAAAAGAAAAACTTGCATGACTGTTGAAGCGTCCTGGCTCCGGGCATGTTCCACATTTCTGGAGCATTGGAAAATAATGACTGGGCACTGGTGGGTGGTGCCACTGATAGGCTGGACACCGGCACTTCCAGTTGAGGCTGCAAAGATGCCATCAAAGTGATGGGGTAACCCGATGCAGTGTGAGTGTGGTTAATTATTTCAGAGGTCCCAGTCTGCAGAGGAGATGGTAACCACATGAAAGATTTAACTTTCTGCTCCTCCAGAACAAAATACATTGAAGCTAAATGAGGAGGACACCAAGAGAGACTTAAAAAATGCCTGCTGAACAGCCTACACTTTGTATGTATATATATATATATATATATATATATTCAGTGAAAAAACTTTGTTAAAGGGATGTTATGGTTCCAAGTAAAACCGAAAAACCCCTGAAATACGCCAGTTATGGTAAGCTAAGCAACCATAACTCGCACCACCACGGTGACATTTGTGGTGTCATCTTTGATGTCCTGGGTGTTAGTCTTAGCAGTGCACCGTGGTGGTGCGAGTTATGGTTGCTTAGCTTACCATAACTGGCGTATTTCAGGGGTTTTTCGGTTTTACTTGGAACCATAACATCCCTTTAACAAAGTTTTTTCACTGAATTTCATAGGTTTTTAGTAGCGCAACTTAACCATAACATCCCTTTAACAAAGCTTTTTCATTGAATTTCATAGGTTTTTATTAGTGCAACTTAACCATAACGTCCCCTTAACAAAGTTTTTTCATTGAATTTCATAGGTTTTTATTAGTGCAACTTAACCATAACATCCCTTTAACAAAGTTTTTTCATTTAATTTCATAGGTTTTTACCAGTGCATGCTATTTTCCTACATCTTACTAATATCATACTTACCCAATATAGCAATATTTGTGTCCAATTTACAAAGTGTCACCTTAGAACTCTGCCATTTCCCACCTTCTAGAATCATGTTTAACACTTCTATACACGTTTTGAAACTATTTCAACTAGTTTTGCATCCGTAAACGTCTATGAACATCTGACTTTATTGAGTACCTTCTGGACAGTGCCAAATGACCATATGCTGGCGCGCAGCATGATGACGTGTGCGAGAACCCGTCTGCACTTCACAATAAGAACTCTGCTTTGCGGACAGTTCAGAACTGCATTTTCTATAGACTCAATAAGATTTTCCAATATTTCCATTTGCATTTTGTGTTATGCTAATGGGAATATTGTGACGTTCATCCTCCGTTCCAGGGACTGGATTGGTGGATACCGGCCCAGCAACCCAAGTTATCAGCCCAAGCTAAGCAAGGGTGGATAACGAGGTCTCTGGACCATTATCCCCCTATTCCAGCCCCTGAAATGGGGGATGAAGGCCATTAGCACCCCAGGTTCCCAAAGTGGGAACCCGGGGTGCTAAAAAAGAGGATTTTTTTCCAAGATGTCCACCATAGAAAGGGAAGGCGAGGGTTCCATACAGGCCCCTCTTCGCTTTCCATTGCAGCCTGCAGAAGGCAAAAAGAGAACCCTATGACCATATTACCACAAGCACATTTTTCTTCCCTTTCAGATCTATCCTAATTTTCAATAACTTTACCACAAAGTCAGTCCCAGGTGGACATGGCCACTTGAATCCTATGTTCTGTCCCTTGTGGTCATGGCCAGTAGCCAGATTGTCTGGATCATGACCTTATTCCATGACCCGGACAATCTGGCCACTGCCCATGGCCACAGGCTACCCCTCAGTCACTAAAGGTATACCGCTATTATTTGTAGCTACAATATGACACTTGGCAAATAATAAAACACTGGCACATTTGCAAAACCATGCTTGTAGGTCCTTGCCAATGCTACTTACGCAAGTTCGCTGGAAATCCACCCATGTTTTATTTTTTCAAAAGTGTCAAATGTATGCACATACAATCATCATATAACCTAGCCCCGACTTGACAAAATCCATTCAGACTTTACAAAAACATCTATATCTAGATCTATAATCGTTTTGCAAACCTTTGTGTAGATTTGTCAAATGACACCACATTTATAAGCCTTTACAATATTTGGGGACCCCCCCACTAATTTTGCTCCCTCTTGACAGAATCCCACCAAACTTTGCAAAAACATGTATATCTCGATCTATTATCAGTTTGCCAAATGTAGTGTAGATTCGTCAAATGGCACCTCATTTATAAACCTTTACATTATTTTGGGACCCCCCCTCTAATTTTGCCCCCTCTTCACAAAATCCCACCAAACTTCGCAAAAACAATCATATCTAAATATATGATCAATTTCCCAAATTAAGTGAGGATTCGTCAAATGGCACCTCATTTATAAGCCTATACATTATTTAGGGACCCCCTCTAATTTTGCCCCCTCATGACACAATCCCACCAATCTTTGCATACTCACTCAGTATCATGTCAGGAATATACATGCAAGATTTCATGCAGTTCCATTAAGTGGCGCCAAAGTTATAAGCCATCCAAGAACTGCATTTCACACACCCTGTAATGCTGAGTTGTCCGCGAACTTTCACAGGACTGTTCACGAACATCCGAACTGTTCGCGGACTTTTGCAGCAAAAAACACCCATTTATTTTGCTTCTTGCAGCCATATCCCATCCCATCCTCATCACCCCTCACCTCCCCAGAGATTATTTCATAAGTTTGACAACTGCAATGTTGTGTTTTATAACATGTTTTTACCGCGATGTGTGCAGACAGCGGCGAAGTCCGCGAATCCAAGATGGCGGACGTTTCCAAAAATCTGACGCACTTCACGCTCTTCACCATCCAATCCGCGAACACGTCGCATGTCCGCGGACATTACGTAACCAATTAGCCAATCAGGACACTGTCCGCAGAGCGAACAGGGAAGTGTGTCCGCGGACCCAACATAGATATCACTAATTTTTTGTGACCTACTTTTTGGTCATTTTAAAAGAAACTACTGGATGGATTTTCACCAAATTTGCAAAAGCACGCTTTCGGGACCAAGCCGCTGTTCCTGGTCCAAATTTGGTGAAAATCCGTCCAGCAGTTTGGGCTGTAGGCGTGAGAAAAGTTTTTTTCCCATTCAGTCTATGCGAAAAAAATAAGTTTTGGGACCCCTCCTATATCTTTGCACCCCCTGGACCAAACCTCACCAAACTTTGCAAAAAATTCAGAGTGGGCCATATACTTTTTTTGTAAAGTTTGGTGTGGATTTGTCCAGTGGGAGCGAAGTTATAAGGCGCCCAAAAAGTGCTCTTCCTATGGAAACAGCAACTTAACCATAACTACACAGCCACTACTGTGGCTGTGTCATATATATATATATATATAGATATATGCATATAAACCCCAAAGATTACTCCAGAAAAAGACACTAACCACAGGTACAACAGATATTTCCTTAAGGGGTTGGTTCATGCCCCATGGATTTAATGTACATGCCCAAGTAGTCGAGGCAAGTGACCAAGTACCTATACTCCTCACATCGATGTTATGCCTCAGCGATCAAGTATAAACCATCACCATATCTTTTGTGATAGCTGCATTAATGATGAGCTCATCGTTTGAACAGTAGTCTACAACAAATCCAGCAAACGGATTAGACTCATTCAATTTCACAAACATCAGAAGTCGACTCTGATGTCACCCATTTTAGCAGCATTGGTTGTAAGACTCTATAAGATACACAATACATCTTTAAAAATAGGTTGAAGATGGAGGGGTCCATGACACAGTGCTATTGTGTAATATAAAAGTATAGCTAAGATATAAAAGATGGCCAGAAGGTTTAAAATGAATCATAACCTCTGACATTACTCTAGGAAACCCTCCAGATCATTTTTTAAAGCCTGCAATGCCATTAATGATAAGGACGGGCAATATGCACTTCAGGCTTGGACCCAGCCCAAACACGGTAGTTCAGCTCAAAACTGCCAGGTCAAACCCAGACACGTTGAGAACTCATCTGGCATCATCAGTGAGGTGTTACTTGGGTCTCTAGATTTGACAAGCACACAACCCACCCCTCGGCATACCTGTTCCACTTGGGGTGACATTAGCAGAACAGAAAAGTTATGGCTGGAAAATTTTAAATAAATCATAACCTCTGCTGTTACTCTAGGCAACCTCCCGGAACATCGTTTTTCAGGCGCCATCTCATTACAGAGGGAAAAAAAAAACATGCAAATCAGGCTTAATCCCACATCAAATGGAGCAGTCCAGACCTAACTGCTATGTTGTATCTTTTATTTCAGACTAATTGGGCATCGTCATTGAGGTGTATCTTAGGTGTATAGTTATGGCAGGCTCGGAAACCACATCTGGGCATACCCGTTCTATTCAGGGTAACTTTACCCATATGCAAATCAGGCGTGGTCCCACCCCATGTAAAACTTTGCATGCCAGCAGCAAACCCTGCCCGGTGACTTTCTGCCCCTCAGGGCATATGTTACATTTAGAGGACAGGGACATAACCCTGTAGATAGCAGGTCCATGTGAAGCTCCAAGTGTGGTTTCCACTGTCGAAACCATTTTTTTTCTGTAGCAGTCCAATCACAACCATTTGTCAACAGATTACTTAAGCAATACGCCCCGAGCTGAGTGGGCATTACTGCTTCAGGTAATGCCCTAGGGTCCACAGTTACCGGCCCAAGCGAAGCGAAGGCCTTAACGCAGGCCGCAGGGCATTACCTGAAGTGGTAATGTCCCACCAGCTTGGGGCTTATTGCTATTAGTACCGCGGGCCCGTAAAACCCGGGTACTAATAGTGTCTTTTTTAAGTTGTGAGATGCCAGCAGCGTCTAGAAACTGAAAAAATACAAAATAAATGGCCGCCACGGAACGGGGAGAAGGGACTACACATAGATCCTTTTCCCTTTCCATGGCAGCCATTGAAAAACAAAGAAAAAAGTAAACCAAAAATATGGCTGCCAAGGAACGGGGAGAAGGGACTAAAAGTAGTCCCTTCTCCCTTTCCATGGCAGGAAGGGCGCGGCTGCGACCGACCCGACAAAGGCTTTGTCGGGCTGCTAATGACCCGGCGAGGGCCAATTACCTTGCTTGTTTCAAGCTCAGTGTCCCTCGCCGAGTACTAATGATATAGCCCAGAAATCCCAGTGTGGAGGGAGAATATTCACCAACTAAGGTGCCATGGATGACCTGCAGCTAGGTACTGTTAATCTCAGACAGGGAGATCCAGACGATGAAGCCATTGACAGATCACAGCCAGCGATTATCTGCCCTACATTTTGCTACATGCTAATGCCTATGAAAACAAAAGAAGATGGGGCAGAATCAACCGCATTTCAGGCAAACATATCTGACCGTGCGCCACCTTTACATCCCTTTCCCAAACAATAGCCTTTTGAGATATCTTCTGATGTTAATAGAGGCCGGTCCAATGCTAATCAGAGCAGATGAGTGTCTAAAACAAACCCCATCTGTCCTTCTGGTCTTGAGACTACAAAGAGAAAGACTGATAGAGGCAAAGAAATACAAGCACAAAGAGTGCCTAAGAAAGAGAAAGTAATGCTTGGACAGCAGAAAGCGAAAGCAATGGCATGGTGTGCGAAGGACATTGTACTCTTGCGAGCAAAGACACTCACCACTGCTGACACTCGCCCACCAGCCATATGTCTCCGATGCGGCTCTCCCGCCCATCCTGCTGGCACAACGGGGGACATGTTCCCTGGTAGCAGGGCCTGGTCCTCGTCTGTGCAGTCCAGCAGTCCTCATCCAGCGAGTCTGAGGTTGATGTCCTAGAGATCAAAGGCGATTAGAAAAGAAGAAAATGGAAAAATCGTTATGAAGTTTAGTTATGGAATTTCTGAAGCATAGAAGTGAAATGATTTAATGTATACATGGCTTGTGGTAGAGTAGACAATTTAAAGCATAACCAGCAGAGGTATCAGTGGTACCATTTTCCCCCTTAAAACATCTGATCTGTCCGCTTGCATTTATTTATTTATTTATTTGTTTGTTTATTTATTTATTTATTTATTTATTTGTATAGCGCTAAAGCCCGCAGGCATCAGAGCACTTACGAAGAGACAGGACAACAGCAAATTAAGACGGGACAAGGTGTGGAGTGACCAATGTTGCATCATACTTGGTAAGAGCTACTTCCAGGATTCAATTGAAGAGTAATGTTTTACATTTTTTCCTGAAGAGAATGTAATTGGGTTCAAGCTTCAATGAGGTGGGAAGTTCGTTCCATTTTTCAATACTTAAGGTCGGGAAGGCCTTGCCAAGGCCGTGCTGCTTTTTCGTTTTAGTGATTTGCAATTTACCTGTGTTGGAGGATCTAAGCCGCCTAGGTGGCTCGTACCACTTGAATTGTTTCTTGAGGTAGACCGGGGCTTTGCCATATAGGCAGCGATGAACCATGGTGAGAGACTTGAAGGAAATTCTCTCCTTCATAGCCAACCAATGGACAGCCTTCCTTTCTCCGGTGATATGTTCTCTCCGGGTTTTTCCTGTGATCGTTCTGATGGCATTATTTTGGATTACTTGGCATCTTTTCACACATTTGCTGTTAGCTCCTAGTAGTAGGGAATTTCCATAATCCAATCTGGACAGTATAGTGGCTCTAGCGATGATCATGCTGTTTTTTTGATCTAGCAATGGTCTGATTTTTCTCAAAAGTATTTGGTGGTACTGACAGTTTTTCTTTAGGTAGGCTGTGTTTGCTTCAGCGCCTAATGATGCTTGAAGATACACCTCCTAAGGTCTTCACTTTTTCTGATTTTGGAATTTGGGTATTTTTGATAAAGAATGAAGAGTAGGATGGGCTCAAATTCTTTCTGGCCTGTGTGGAGCCGAATATCATAAGCTCGGTCTTGGAGCCTTTCAAGCACATCCAGTTTTCTTTCATCCAACACTCTATGGTGTTGTAAAGGGATGAGAGTTTGTCACTGTCCATTTTGTAATCCCCACTGAGTTCAAACACTAGTTGGGTATTTGTCGGCAAAATTGGTAAAAAATATACCCATCTGGGTTAGCATGGTGCAAAGGCAGCGCATGTAGATTGATTGAAAAGCAAAGGAGAAAAGCTGGCCCCTTGAGGGACACCACAATTGACCGGTTTGGTGTTAGATATTTTGTCTCCCCAGACAATCCTGGATTGCCTGTTTTGCAAGAATGAGGCTATCCATTCAATTGCTCCTGGTGAGCAGTTGCCTGAGTATTCAAGGGCCTCTCGGAGTTTTGCATGATCAAGCAAATCAAATGCTGACGAGAGATCCAATAATATTAACAGGCCTGATTTGCCTTTGTCCAAAATAGACAGCATGTCTGTTTGGAGGTCTAACAGCGCAGACTCGGTACTGTGGCTGGATCTAAATCCGGACTGCTGTGGATGCAATAAGTTGTTTTCATCCACATAGCTTTGGAGCTGTTCTGTGGCTATTTTATCCAGAATTTTCAGCAGAAAATTGCAGTTAGTAATGGGTCTGAGATTGGCCGGGTCCTGTTGGTTGAGGTCAGGTTTTTTGGTAGAGGAGTGACCGTGACCGTTTTGATAATGTTGGGTACTGTTTGGTCCCTAAAAGAAGTGTTTACAATTCTTGTGAAGAAAGGGGCAAAGATATCAGGGTTTTCTATAATGAGTTTAGGTGGTAAAACATTTTCCGAGCATGAGGTACACCTCATGGTGGTGAGTGTTTTCTTCATTATATCGAGTGTGATGGGTCTGAATTGGAATTCTGAGGTTTCTATCTCGTTGTTATTTTCTGTGCAGTGGGTTTTAAATGAGGTGTTTGTGATCAGGCAGTTAATGATGGTTTCTCTAGCTTTGAAACTTTTATTTTGGAATGCAATTTGGACTTTCTCGCAATCTGTTTCAGTGGGTTGGAAGGGTGGAGTAAGTGTTATGGGTTTGTCTATGGATTTGAGGATCTGGAAAAGCTTTCCGGTGGAGTTGGCTGCAGTGCTAATGATGTCATTGTAGTAGTTTTTCTTCATATCTATGAGTTTAGATTTGTATATGCGGTCTGCAATCTTCCAATTTGTTTTATTTATTTCAGTGGGTTCTTTTAGCCATTTCCTCTCAAGGTTCCTTTTGTCTTTTTTGAGCTCAATTGCTTCAGCAGTGAACCATTTTTGGTAATTGGGATTTGGTCTGACTTTCTTTTCTTTTAGGGGGGCATGGAGATCTAACAGTTGTGTCATGCCTTGATTGTATGTTGATATTATATGTTCACTAGGGTCTTCATCATTGGTGGTAGCCATGATTTTCTGCATTTCCTCTGAAAGCATACTGCTCGTGATTTTTTTCAGATTCCTGCCAAGGACTGATTTCAGTACATTAGCTGGTCTTTCCTTTTTAAAGTTCAGTAATAGTGAGATTTCAATTTTAAAATGGTCCGACCAGATGCATGGATAAGTTCCAAGCATGGTTACTTTATGGCTATTTGTCACAATCCAGTCCAGCTGGTTCCCTGTGGTTGCCGTAGGGCCTTTGTTAATAATGGTGAAGTCGCTGTTCTCAAGGTCCTCTTCTAGGCTTATGGCTTGTTGGTCGTGTTGGTTTCCCCTCCATCTGTTTATGTCGCCCAAAAATATGGTCTCTGTGTTGGTTGATTTGAGGTTGTTTAATATGGACACAATCTTGTCATTGAACTCCGATGTTAGAGATGGGGGTCTATATATAATGATAATGTTAATGCAGTTGTTTTGAGTAGGAGTCAGTTTGAGGTGAATGACCTCACATCCTGAGCACTGAATAGGGGTGGCAAAGAGTTTAAGTGAGTTTTTTTCGATAATCGCCACTCCTCCTCCCTTTCCAGTTTCTCTATTTTTTAAATATATGTTGTAGTTTGTAGGTACTGCAATATCAATAGTAGGTCCAACTGGCTCTTGCAGCCATGTTTCTGTTAGGCATAAAATGTCCAGTTTCTCATCTATAATGTAATCATGGATTTCTTGAGCATGTTTAGACATTGACCTGGTGCTTAGTAGTGCAATTTTAAGGTGTATGCATAGGATGGTTGCCAACACTTTGTCTAAGGCACCGGCCCTGAACCCACCCAACACAAGCTTCATTCTTTCCAATGTGAAGTGCATCACATTTGAGGAATCGACGCTCAACCTTTTATCTTTCCTACTACTCATCAGCTCCCTTCCCCCGCGAAGTAACCCATGGACGTTTACAGGAACATTTCGGAATTGAAGTTATGAAGCTTCCTCAACACCCGGCGAGGAAGGAGGGACGGAGAGAGCTCTTTTTTGCCCAGGTCAAACTGCGTGCTAACCCCGTAAACAGTCCCTGCTCCCTGCTATGCTGCATAAACGCACCCCTAAGTACAATTGGAACCATGTCTGCATGCACGCACCCATAAATCCGACATGCAAACCCACCTCCAGAGTTGCGATTCCTCTGCGTAAGTCCGTACGCCTGCTTCGGGTGGCAGAGATTTCGAGGGCCCTGCATGGCCATTTCGCAGGCAAGAGGTTGCATGGCCATATCCATGAATACACTTTGCAGTGAGTATTTGTGGGCATGCTATGGACTGCCTGCGATCTGTCCCTCGTAACGCCCACTTTCTGGCTTGTTCTTCCCCATTTTGCATGTTCCGTACCCTATTCCGGCCCCTAGGCAGGCCACGGCCACCCCCTGTGTGGAGTTTCACGCAAGGCACTCGGCCGCTCGTAGCTTTGTGCCGAGCTTGCGTGAACTCCAAGCAAGTCCCGGAAAGTTTTGCGCAGACGGTTACATGAATCGACGAGCATTGTTTGCCATGCAGTTTGACACGCAAGTTCCTGATTTTACACACAAATAATTCCATGAATCGGTCCCTTTGTGTCAACCTTGGTTTTTTAATAATGGGCGTGTGTCTTTTATACGTAGAGGTTCACACACATTTTTCATAAATTGATCAGTTTAGAAATGAATTTGGAAGTAATACAGTGTGCACAGTCATTTACTATTCTAGGACATAGTCATAACTAAATGTTATTTTAAAAGCATAGCAGGCTACCTAATCAATAATTAAAAGCAACTAATTAGTTGCCATTCAATGTCAGTCCATGTTAATGGCATCTGCAAGGCAATTAGTATGTTTTTCATACTGTAAGCATTTCTAGTTTGTCTGCATCTTACATTTAGTGTGTTTATTCATTCAATCCCAAAAATAGACAAAGCTTTATAGTCTCTTTGGGGCTCACTAGAAAAGTTAAAAAGAGGTTTAAAATTCAAAGGACGGTGCATTCCTGCAAAAACCTGGATCAAGCTCTGCAGCTCCCAGCTCCTGTAGTCCCAGCTTCTCCTAGCTCAGAACGCGGGTGTACTGTATGGTACAGGGCCACGGTCCGAGCTGTCTGGGCAGCTGGCGCCCCCTCCCCCACTTCCCATCCCACTTCATCTCTTGGCACCTGTGTAGTTTCCTACATGGGTAAAAAATAAACTTACCTTAGAAGCGCGGCCCGACGTCGTGCAGTCCTGATGGACAGGAAGTCCGTTTTCAATGTTGATGACATCATCAACATAGAAAACAGGCTTCCTGTCCAACAGGACTGCACAGTGTCGGCCGCGCTTCTAAGATAAGTTTCTTTTTTATTTTAAATATACCCCATTAGCACCCGTGTAGACAACTACACGGGTGCTAATGGCAGTATTTCCATTGGTGGTGGGCCCCCCATGAACGAACGTCCCACCACCCTCGTTAATGCACCCTTGCTATGCTCGGGCCCTTAACTTGAGTGGCGGGCCATTATCTACAGGGTGGCCCTGTCACCTTGGGGCATATCGCCTTATTAGTAGCCCTTCTCTAAAATGGTCTAATATAAACAAACTGCATAGTTTACATAGGTTTCTATGTATGTCCCATCCAGTCAACTGCTAAAGGTTGGCCAATTAATCCGCTATCATGTTATTATATTTGGCAAAGCCACAAAATAGTTACAAGGTTCTTAGGGCCCGATTCACAGAAAAAGCGTGAAGTCCCTGCAAAGCACTCTGTGCGTAAAACTACTTTGCACCTCCTGAATGCAAAAGCATGTTTGTGCGTTCCGCGTATTCATGGATTTCTAACCGCAAGTAACCCTAGGTGCAAAGAAAATAGAGTACCAGCCGGAAGCCCACTACACACCTCCACGCAAACCAAAACCAGCGTCATATACTAACTGATGTGTCTACTTTATCCACACAATCAAGAATCCCAGCAATATTGCGGGCCATCCCCCCGCAACCAAGGCAGCATCCTGGTGACACTGCGTACAAACCCCCATAATCCAAAACTGCACTCTGATAATCTGCAAACCATTTCACGTAACTCAAGGCAGCGGCCGGTAAACCTGAATGCGGGACCCCACTAATCTGCATGCAACCACCCCTCTCTCCAAGCGGTACCTCAACTACATACCGTCACCCTTAAATTGCTATGTTAACATTACATTTGCGCATTGGATCCTATGCACATAGTGCTTTGTGTCTCCTATCATGTGGCGGTGAGTTCAGAACGTATGTGTTGGAATCCATGAATTCGGTTGGGTTTGCGTTTGACTATGCGTCCGATTTCTTTGCGTGGCCTGTCCCTCAACATGCCAACGTTCTTCCTCATTTTGCTGGGAGAATGGGGAATATGCATGTTCCGCCCCATATTTATTTATTTGCGTAGGCCCATCCCACACTTTGCGTAGAGTGTCACGCAAAGTGCTCGACTGCACGCAAAGATTTGATGGACACACGCAGAGTCCCAAATAAGCACACAAAGTCTGATTCATGAATCGTGAAAAGGAGTTTTGCCTGCTGAAAAGTGTGCACATTTTTAGCGTGCAATAAATTCCATGAATCTGGTCCTTAATGTTAAATATGGTCAGTCCAAAAAAGCTTTTTCAACATTAAACATATGGTGAACTGCCTGTCCCCTTCTCAGGGCTACAATAAGATAAGGGCTTGAGTTCACACGGTGGACATCCTTGTAATGTTCTGTATGGTGACGTGTTGTGAATAGCAAATTGACTGTCGTTATAGCACATAGAGATGGCGCTCTTTGGAGCAGGACTACACTTTTACATTATGAAACAAAATTATGATTTGGATGGCTTGCCCCAAGATCCATGGGTGGCATGGTAGATCACTGTGTCGAATGATATTATAGATGTTCAGCTTTATTCAAAACAAATGCACTTGAATGGGAGAATGTGTTGGTTCACATTTCAACATGCTTGGAATCTGGCACTTAATGTTACATGGGGGAAGGTCAATATCTAGGCACTTCAGTTCCAAAGCAACACACAGCAATGCCTCTTAAGTCCTTTGCAAGTATGACTTGTATCCACTTTAATTTTAAATAATCTTAGAAGTAATCAACGTTAAATCTTCATATTTTTTGTGTTTTGTGGCATGCACTTAGACACTTAGGCACTTAGGAGCACAATGCAATCTGTTGAGCAAACCAAAATGTAACTGCTGATTGCATTTACACATTGCAGAAGAACTTCTTGAAATTTAGTGACTGGGGTACTTTCAGGGGCTGGTCGGTATTGCTCTAAGCACTTCAAAGCACTATAAACTGCAAGATGCCTCAAAATTAAATGTTGCCCTGATGGGTAGAAGTTCTAGCAGGCCCCCACAGGGCAACTCACTTGGGCAAGTTAGAGGGTTGTCTGAGAGCTCTAAGTCTGACAACCAAAATACTAAGGGATTTGAAATGAGAATCTTAGAATTCCATGAAGTCACTTCCCCTTAACGGCCAATTTCCTGAAAAAGTGAAATGTTTGCATAGGTCAGTGGTAGGTGCGTAGAGGGGGACCATATTGCACCTGTATGGCTCTTATGCTGTTATGACTATAATGCCTTGTCTTGTTATGATATGCTATGTCTTGTTACATGTAGCCTTTTCATTGTTTGGTCCACTTAGCAATTCTATCACCATTCTACTTTTTACATAATACTACACACATCGGCTAGCCACTCAAACACTGCAGCGGACACCAATGAGCCCCCCCTCCTCTCCTGCAAAATCTTACACCATCCAAACCTTACACCTCCCCCATCAGTGTGTCACGGAGAACCCTCCAGAAACACTCCACCCATCCTTGTTCACATGGCAGACCATGGAAGTAGCAAACTGAGTACTGTATCTGCACCTTGGGTTCCACACTGGATACACAGGATCCAAACAGAACATCAAGCAAGGTTGCACTGTTTCTTCTTCTCCTACTAACCAAATCCCACCATTGTATCACTTTTAAACGTGCCAAGAAACCATGAAAATGACAGCAGTGTGCTATGTATTACCCAATGACATGACATAACAGAACATAACATAACTAGGCTTTCCTGTTTTCTGTTGGTAGTGTTTTTCCAGGGTTTTCAATTTTTTTCCAAAATCTCTGTTTATGAGCTTTTACCCATTCCTTCCCAGGGGGGCTAATATGGCATCTTAATCCAACACTGGTGATGGTTGTTTCTCCAGCCCGGGTGGCCGATAATCAGCGGGCACAGTGAGGGCTGGAGAAGGTTTCAGCTAAGGTTGAGAGCGGAAGATTGTTTCCAGTTCCATTGTGGTAGGCAATCGGAGTGAGCTGGTGATTTTTGATAGGGGGCAAGGGGATTTTGGAGACGAGGTTGGATACGAGACAGGGAAAGGGAGGTTATTGGAGAGAAAAAGAAAGAGGTGTAGGAACACCAGGAGAGGTGGATGATAGTATAAAGGTGGCTAGTGAGTGTAAGGAGCAGATTGGTAAAGAACATCAGAACTTTGAAAAATGCACAAGTGGCTTTAGTGATAAAGATGACCTGCACATTTTCATGGGGCTGTGCTACAGCACAGATGACGGGCTGGCCAGCCGCCTTGCATAAATGGGTGCCTGGAGCGTGTATGGCTCTCCCTCTAAGTAAATAAGTAAAAAAAGAAAAAAACAGTTAGCCTGCTTTGTGGAATGGCAGTGCAAGTGGGACAACAGAGGCTCCTGCTGCTGCTTTTACTGTCTTAAAATAAAAGGCATATTTCCCATTCGGGCAGGTCTTTGAGTGGCAAGAGAAGCACCATCAGATAGGGTCCTTTGAAGACAGGGTAACAATCTTGGGAATTGAAGAAGACGACCAGGTTCATAGGGATGATCCAGTGAAAGGCCAGAACAACCCTCAGCCTTGGGAATGGTCAGAGCGAGCCCGAAAGGAAACAAAAATGGGGTATACCACCCTCAGCTGAAGGGGCCGGTGAAATGAGCGCTGCAGAGGAGGAAGAATCTAATTGTAAAGGTCACAGTATGCAGTAATAGACGAAGAGATAAATGGGACTCACATTGTAGAGGAGCAGCTGCATGCATCTGCAGGAAACCCCGCCGCCCTACCTCCCATATGTTGGAAGCCTGAGATTGTGCCGTGTTTGACACCAGCAGTTGTGCCAATACCACAACGTATGTTCGAAAGAAGATACCCATTGAGACAACCCTATCAAATGTATCCCCAAAGGGATGACAATTTGAGAGAGGAACTCCCTGAAGGGATATGAGAAGAAAGATGAGAAAGAAGCCTGTGACATCACAGAAACAACGTCTCAGGATAATGGTTGACGAGGATGTATGGACCTTACAGAAACTAATGACGATGTAAGAATCAAGAGAACTTTTAAATATGAAAAAGAAGATTACACGTGCAGACAGTGCTGCAGAGAATCAATCGTTCAATAATTGTACAGCCCCTGAAACGCAAGGTAGACTGAGTTATCATAGAAGCTGGCTATATATAGTGAATAGAATGCAGGCAAAGCTGCCATTTTATAGGGGCTGGACATTGGAATCAGGAATTTTAGTAAACCAAGACCCATGAAGAGGAAAGGGAACATTGTGTCACACCAAGAATAAGCTGAATCGTGGAGCTGCATGGCAAGGTTGTTTGGCTTGGAGTCAAGACTGAAGCAGCCAAGGTTGGCTATCATTTCCGGAAAGGAGTGGACATGCAAGGATGAATCATCTCTTGCTAAGGTGCAAAGAATGAACAGCAAGAGGGCCAAGTTTAATTTATTTAAGACATTTAAAACCTGCAAAATGGACCAAATTTTGGTCTCCTGTCACGTGAGCCAAGGATGAAAATAAAGTTCGAACTTGGAGTCCTAGAACATGATAGTGAGGGCCCGCACTCCTATGTATTCTCAGAGACAAGGATAATTTGCAAGGCCATGTTCAAAGACAATCTTAATGGCAGAAGGCTTGGGTGATGAGAGATGCTGGGCTAATTGGCTAGGGAGGTAGAGTCAGGCCCATCTCCTTACACCTGGGTCTGGGCTTAGGTGCTTCTAAGTGAACCAAATGTTCCAGACATGGCACAGGCATGCCAACCAATTGTAATGGTCCATATAACGAAGGACCTTATAGTTTGAAAACCAATGAGAAATCTAATGTTTCTGAAGATTACATGTTTTAAAGGTAGGCATATGTTGTCCACCTGACAGTGGGCGGCCAATCACAATCCTAGTTCCTAAATATAATATACTTAAATATTCCCCTTAAGCCCATCCCGATCCCCAGTAGGTTTTCATTATTCTCCACGTAGTATGACGTGACTTCTGATGTATTTTGGGTATATAACCATGTTTTTATGAAAAGACCATTGTAACTCCCTGTTTTAGATAATTGTTAATAAAACAGTACTTTGCCATCTTCCTGAGTTGGTTCAGTTATTTGGACTCAGCGTTATTCTGTGTGAACCCATCCATTGCATGCACGTTCCTAAAGGTCCCTAAGCTCAAAATTGTGAACAAGCCTGGGGAAGGTGTACAATAAGGATGTCAATGATGGTTCTGGTGGAAGTGGAGGTCGGGGTGGGGAACCTGGACTGGGTTTGGGAGAACCCGCAGGATCACAAGCTGGGGGTAGTTCGGGGCTCAACTCTCGAGAGGGCGGCTAGAGGATGGTTGAGTTCACCCAGTGAGGGGGTGTGAGATGGAGGGTAGGGGGGAGGCAAGGGACTAAGGGGCAGATAGAGATGGAAGGGGGGAGTGGGAGGTGGGGAGGGGCCCAATCTAGTGCAAACAAGAGGACAGCGCAACGTGCAGTTACCTCCTAGATAATGGATAAACAAGGGATGTTAAGCATCATCTGCCTGAATATTAACGGAATTAATTCCCCATTGATATGATATGATGATATGATATGGCATTTGTAGCGTGCCTATACACAAGTGTTTCAAGGCGCGACGAGGCAGGGGGGGAACAAGGGGAGAACAGACAACGATCCTACTAGGCCAGGTGTCATTCAGATCGCGCAAGTGCAAGGGTAGGGGGACTGGGAAAAGTGCAAGGGGAAGTGCAGTACATGGTTAGTAGAATACAAGATAAGTAATAGGGCCAGCTGGTGGCAATTGCAAGGAGAGTGCAGTACATGGTAAGTAGAATACAAGATAATAATAGGGGCAGCTGGTGGCAAGTGCAAGGTAAGTGCCAGGAGAAGGGGCTGAAGGATACAGAGACAGTCCCGTAGTGCAGGTAGGCAGTGCAGGGAAGAGTGGCAGGGCCAAGAACCGAGATCGGTGAGTGGCCCGTTGCAGATTCAGTGATTTTAGCAGGGGAGAGAGGGAGAGAAAGCGGAGGCAAAGAGGAAGGTTTTGAGGTGCTTCCGGAACCGGAGATGGTTCTCCTCAAGTTTCAGGGAAGCAGGAAGGCTGTTCCAGAGGGAGGCCCCTGCTGGGGAGAGAGATCTACCCCCAGCTCGTTGCTTGGAGAAGCGGCTGACCGTGAGGTAGTTGGAGGTGGATGAGCGAAGAGCTCGAGAAGGAAGATATTTAGGAAGAGAGAGTTGAAGGTATTTTGGCCCAAGGCCCCAGAAGGCCTTGTGGACAATGCAGAGGGTTTTGAACTTAATCCTCGCGGCCACTGGGAGACAGTGCAGCGATTTCAGTCCTGGAGAGATACAGTCCCTGGGCTTGAGGCCATAGACAAGTCTAGCAGTCCTGTTCTGGATGAGTTGCAAAGGGCGGAGAGTAGAGGCAGGAAGATTTAGATAGAGGGAAAGGAAAAGGAAAAAAGTGGAAAGGTATCTCTGGATGGAAGGCCCAGATGTAATAGCCCTACAAGAGACCCATGTGCAAAAGCCAGTACAGAAAAAGGATGGGAATACTTTACCAGTCCAACAACAAGATTAAGAAAGGTGGGGTATTGATAGCCCTCCACAACAATCTCAACCTTATAGTAACTAACATCGAGAGGGATACCCAGGGGAGATGCCTATCCCTGAACATAAAGGGAAGGGGGGAGGGATACACGATTGCCACTATTTACTCACCAAACACGGGGTAGGACGACTCCATACAAAAATCATTGACCAAATTGCAAAGCTTTGCCATGGGCCCCTTAGTTCTGAAGGGTGACTTTAACCTGGCCTCGGACCCACAGAAGAATAGAAGCATGAAACTCATGGTTGGGGGGGAAGATCAAGACTTCAAAAGAAAAATGAAAGGCTGGCATTGGTGGACTTATGGAGGGAAAGGGAAGGTGAGAAGGAGGGATACACATTCTACTCTCATGCTCACAGCTCGTCTTCTAGGATAGACTACATTTGGTCATCCCATGCGCTACTTTGAAGGGTGTCCGACATAGAGGTGGGAGCAATTAACCTGTCAGACCACACACCCATGATGCTGAAAATTAACAGGAGAACAGGGCTCCTAGGACTTTGGAAATGGATGTACCCCACATACTTGGTCAAGGATGAAAGACTCAGCAAACAGATGAGGGAGGGGATTGAGTTTTTTGGGGGGGCAATAACGGTAGAGACACCTCCATGCAGATGAGGTGGGATGCTTTCAAGGCCACAATTAGGGGCAGGATCATCGGTATCAAAGCTCAAAGGGACAGAGAAATCAGACTTGTTTAAAAAGACCTGGAAGGAAAGTTGAAGAACACGATGACCAGGGGGGAGTGGGAGCCAGTGGGGAAGTAAGAAAGCAATACAGAGACATAAGGGGCCAACTGCAAATAATACAGGCCAGAGCTGCAGAATGGTCCATTCTATTCCTCAAGCAAAAATACTATATTAAGGCAAATTAAACAGATAGATTTCTAGCCAGGAAGTTGAAAAGGGAGGAGAAGGCCACAACTATTCTAAAGATAAAGCTGGAAGGGGGGGGCACGAGTATGGAGATAGCTGACATTTGTCACAAATTCTTCAGACACTACTCCGATCTCTGTAGCTCAGAAAACCTGTTGGAGAAAGGACAAGAGGAATACATTGACTAATGCAAATTAATAGGAATAATAGAACAGGAAAGAGACAATCTGAAACAAGCAATCACGACGGATGAGGTGCGCAGGGACATAATATCACTACCCCAAAACAAGTTGCCGGGCCCAGATGATTTCACCTCGGAATTCTACAGGACATTCAGGGAAACTCTAATACCACATCTGGTGCCGGTTTTTAATGAATTTGGGAAAGTGGGGCAAATCACCCCAACAATGGAAGGGTCGGAATTGGTTCTAATCAAAGACCCGACCATGTGCGGCTCTTACAGGCTGATTGCGTTAATCAACGTCAATGCACAGATATACATGAAGGTCATAGTGAATTGTTTAGATCGAACCGCACCACGTATCATTAGCACAGATCAATCTGCTTTTATTAGGGGCAGACAAACAAGTGACAATACAAGAAGGATAGCGCACCTTATAAAGAAAACAAACAAGAAGAACATTCCTGCCCTCTTTATAGCTTTAGATGCTGAAAAAGGCTTTTGATAGGCTAGAGTGGACATTCTTGATTTGCACCATGAAGAAGATGGGTGTGGGGAACACTTTTTTTAACAATGGTTAGGGCCAACTATCAGAATCCAGCACTACGCTTAGCAATCAATGGCCAGCTATCAGAAACCATCAGAGTGCAGCAGGGCGCAAAGCAGGGATGTCCCCTATCGCCACTACTTTACGCAATTCACCTAGAGCCCCTTTTGGCCACAGCAAGACAATTCAGGGAAATAACGGGGATACTATTTGGAGGAAGGATGCCCTATCCCATTACATGATCTCCCACACCTACCAAACATAAAGCCACAGGCAATTAGCGGTCCCCTATCAGCCACGACTGTAACAGTCCATTGCTGGAAGGCTGCAGCTCGGAAATGGGGCATTGGGAGCACCTTGGGACCCCTTACCGCCATCTGGAATGACCCTGAATTCTCACCGGGAAACCCCCCGCGGGATTTTCAAGCCTGGGTGGAGGGGGGCCTGGGTAAAACACGTGACTTCATAGAAGAGGGCTCACCGATCACGTTCGAGAGATGCAAAATAAAATTTGGAGTGGGAGAGCGGGAGAGATTCCGCTATACCCAAATAAGGCACTGGATGTCACACAGGATAACCCGAGAAAGATTCTCCAGAGAATTAACAGCGCTGGAGCGCTCGCTAACAACACCAACTAGCAGGGGAAGGACCTTGACCATCTATCGATTATTAGACAAATCAGACCCCGCGAAAAAAGAAAGATACATGCTAGAATGGGAAAAGGACCTAGGGCGAGAAATAGCGGGGGCAGAATGGGGGAAAATATGGGACAGATTGCACAAAAGTTCACAATGCATTATGAACAGGGAAGGGGGTTACAAACTTTGCTATAGATACTATATCACCCCAACTCAAATTCATAAAGCCAACCCGGATTTCCCCGATACCTGCTGGCGCTGTTGCCCGGTCCCCGGATCACTATTCCACTTGCTGTAGGCCTGTCCAAAGGCAGAGACATACTGGAAGGAAATTTTAAAACATATCAAAGAAATCACCGGCCTTTCCATTCCCTGGGATCCGGGAATCGTCCTTCTAGGCGAAACAGGAGACAGAGCATTCCCAATCTCAAGCCAAATACCCCGTCTATGCAATCACCTAATACTAGCCGCAAAAATTGCAATGGCCTGACTATGGAAGGACGAAAGTGGCCCCTCGATAGCCTTATGGTGGGCCAAATGTTGGGACATAGCAGTAGCCGAGAAAATCACAGCGATACGATAAGGCTCCCTAAACAGAACCCTGAACACATGGGACCCATTCATGGACTAAGCCGCCAAATACCCAGCACTTACAAAGAGACCCCCACTCACTAGATGGCTCCAATGTAGCCCACTTTACTGATCGCCGGCTCTCATTCAAAGCACGCCAAAGACAAGATCGATACCCGCTTGCGACCTGGATGGACCATCATCAATGGCTAGAAGACCAGCAACAACTCCCCCCCCAACCCATAAACATTGTAAGAGACATTCCACCGCATATTAATTTATAATTATTGCATTGTTATAATGGATATATTGATTTGAAAAAAACAATAAAATGTTGTTATGAAGATAGCCACTTTTGCGGATGACATGTTACTAACGGTTGCAGATCCTGAAGATTCCCTTAAGGCCATGGAGAAGGAATTGCAGCGGTTTGCATCAGTAGCAGGGCTTGAAATAGACACCTACAAATTGAAGATCCTGAATCTAAACACACTGAGAGAAATAGAAAGTGGGCTTAAAACATCACTTCCGTATAGGTGGTTTGAGAAGACCATAACATATTTGGGAGTTAAGTTAAGGAAAAATAGGGAGGAGCTTTATTCCGCGAACTGCCCGCCTTTGCTGGAAGTCATAAAGAATAAATTGGTGGACTGGGACCCGTTAGTGATAGCATGGTTTGGGCAGAATAAATACCCTGAAGATGGTCATCCTCCCTCAATTGCTGTACTACTTTACAACTCTACCGATACAAGTCCCCACTTCCTTTTTTAGGCCTGTCCAAAAGAATACAAGGAGATTTGTCTTGAACCATAAAAGGTAGAAAATAGCTAGAGGGGTAATGATGATGCCAAGAAACAGGGGTGGAATGGGGGTGCCGGATCTTAAAGTCTACTTTCTAGCGGCCCAAACAAGAGTGATTAGAGACTGGTTGAGGGATAATTGGGACAGGATATGCAGGGTTATGGATAAGGCAATAGTAGGAGAGAACTTGGAGGAGGTACTATGGAAACCAAAAGCGGATAGGCCAACAAACATGTATTGTAGCAAGTTAGGGGCAGTGGTGGGAGACTCTTGGGACAATCTCACCAAGCGGGCCCAAATTACATCTTTCCCATGCCTATTTATGCCAATCTTTGGCAATCCGCAGTGTGCCCCGGGAGCGGGAGGAAATGGCTTTAGTAAACGGCAGGAGGGAGGCTGTCACAAGATCTGAGATATGCTCGAGGGGACTGAAATTAAATACTTCATCCAATGTAAGATGGAGTTTGGGGTGGACGAAGGGGAGAGGTTAGATACACCCAAATAAGACACTGGCTAATGCAGCCGCTAATGAAGGAAGCTGAAACGCAAACCCTAACACCCATCGAAAAATACCTCTCATCAGATACAGGGGACAAACGTATACTAGGGGAAATATACTCACACACCAAACAGGGGAGGAGCCAGGCCTAAGGAGATACTTGGCAACTTGGGAGGGGGCAACAGGCGAACCGCTGGAAGAAACAGATTGGAAGCGACTGTGGGCCAGCATCCCTAAACTCACGAGGTGCCTTAAAATTCAGGAAATTTGGCTAAAACCTATGGTACAATGGCACCTAAACCCGGTGAAAATCCATAAACTGTATCCCATGGTATCTAACTTATGCTGGAGGGGATGTATATTGGAGAGAACATGGGAACATATCTGGTGGGAATGCCCACGCATCCAAATATGTGGAGCAAAGGGCTGTGATACTGTTTCGCTGTATCCCTACCGGCGAGTGAATACCGTGTGCAGCTGTCCCTTTAAGGATCATCTTGCTGATGCTGCCACGGCGAACGAGCACGCCGACGTGTTTGTATAAACTTGACCGCGCCGCGCCCTTGCGGCGCTAAGCCCTGTGGAGCAAAGGGCTGTGATCCTGTTTCGCTGTTTAGCTGGCGAGCAGAGAGCGGCGCCCTTGATGACTGCGAACTCAGGACCACAAACCAGGAGGAAAACGCTCCAGCATCGGCGGACGTTGAATCCGTGGACAGCAATGAAAGCGGTAAGTGGCTCTCAAATGGCAAAGGTAAGCGAGCGGGGAGACGGGTTCCCTGACCCTGCGGAAGCGAATGTCTTACCTAAATTTCCTACAGTTTGACTTACATCTACGCACCCCAAGCCTGCTGCCACAAATTCAATAACGCCTGCTAATATGTCTTTTGTAGCAGTCGAAGTAAATGACATTTCTCAACCGGACGTTGAAATCATTGCGAACACTACAAATAAAGCATCCGCCATTCACCTCCAACAACAGTCACATGAGCTTCACGAAGAGCAGCCCTGGGCTTTTATCCCAATTTCCTCTTTCTCCTCTGTCCGCTCTCCTGAACGCCCGCCGGCGTCAGTCTCTCTACTCGATGAATCTACGAAGCAAAACGAGCCCATTAGCTGCAAAGGAAATTCTATAGCAGCTGCATTAGCCATACAGCCTTCCACTCCACTGCTGCGAGACAACAAAACGCTCACAACCCCTTTGATAAATAGTCCTGAAGTCTTCTACTCGCCCTTTGACGTGACTGATGTTGAAATGATTGAAGCCGAACCCCAAATTGTAAATATTCCGGCTGAACTTTACACACTTCACACTGACACTTTAATTGTTGCCTCTAATCGACTCGTAACATCTGGTAAGAGCGAAAAATTACCCATCTCTACCAACACGTCTGTAATATCGGTCTCTCCAACTCACCGATTGCTAAATGACGACCCTTTAAACTCAAACTTCATAATAAACACTAGCAACGTATCCGACCCACCTGGCACTCATACTTCAACGGAATGTTCTACTCTGAACCTAACGTCCATAGTATCAAGGAAACCGCATCAGAACATTATTAGACTTGTACCCGAAGTGAACAGTGATAACGGACCCTTAATGCCTGCTAATCATCAAGAATGTGATACCTCTGCATCAAGTTCCAAAGGACAAAATAAGAGTCATTCCAAGGAAATTCAAACTGAGCTGCTTCACAAGTCCAACAAGCCACATACTGCAGGGAAAAATGCTAACATCAGAAAAAATAGTACAAGTCTAAGTACTGAAGGACGTGAGGCGCGCCTGCTGGCACAACTAGACGCAGACTATGCAGCCGCAAAACAAAGGCTGCTGACTTACTATGACCAACGTCATCAAACTTGTTCTTGGCCAATGTCACAGCTTAACTCAATCGAATCAGCTGACTTGGTCACTCAGGGAAACCTTCCTCGGCAAGACCATTCGACAACAAATGTCGATGGAGCTGACCTGAGCAGCAACTTACCTGGTATTGCTGACAGAGAGCCTGCAACAAACAATAATGTGTCTACAAATAAAAGTGTGGCAGAAGGTCCCCGATTACCAAATTTGGCATCTACAAGCACTCCTCGAGTACGTTCCTCTTTGTCGAAGAAACACTTGTCTGACCACCTGAAAAAAGTTCAATCAAGCGCTCAAGCTTCATCATATGAGGAGACTTCCTCGAGTTCACACTCCTGTGCTGATGGCACCTCATCGTCAGCCCAGAAATCCAGTCTCTCGGCTGCAGCAGCTACGCAGCTGTATAACAATGTGCTTGCTGCGACATCGATGGCGATGATTCCCTTCACAAAACTTTACGAATCACTTCATGACGTCTTAAAAGATCAAACAGCACGGATGAACCAGTTTGCAATTGAAGGGGCCAAGATAAACACGGAATATGGAAAATTTAGTCTGTCACCAGTTTTGATATTTTATGTCCAAAAGGTAATTCCAGCAATTTCCTTTGGTGCGGAGGCCGGATGGAATTTGGCCGCACAGATTTGGCATAAACTTGAGGCAATATTCTGGAGGCGTGTCTTAAGACTCCCAAACTATGTATCCATCACTGCGATTCGCTATGAGTTATCTTTGAACTCCCTACACTCTGTTGTAATCTGGAAATCTTTGACCGCCTGGAGGAAAATGTGCGTAGCTGCACCGTCCCCCGTTTACCAAATTTTGGCTGCGAAACATGAAGTTGCCAATAACCATCCGTTTTGCGCCTGGAAATCTGCTTTGGCAATCCACCTAAACAGCGCCGACATATCAACTGATGATTTCATTAATTTGCCACAGTTGGCAAAGATCAAATTTGAAAATTGGTCTTGGATTTGCAATTCAGAACTTCGAAACAAACTGAAATCCACGCTGAAATCGGAAACTACAGTGCATAAATTGAACAAACCTTGTCGATACCTAGTAAAATGTCCAAATTCACAATATCGTGAACAATTCTTGAAGTTTCGGCTGAACGCTATTCAGTCTAAAGAAATGCTGTGGCAACGCAAAAACAAGGACACTGCTGACAACATATGCCGATTTTGCCGCAATGCCACAGAAACGTCTTATCATCTAGTAACAGCATGCGCAGGGGTGAATACCCACCGACAATGCCATCTTGGGAAATATGCTCCACTGGACAACGACACGGCCAACTGGTGCGGCCGTGCAATATCTGGACATGATATCCAACTCACATGTGCTGTCGTCAATTTTCTGGACTCTATTTTCTTAAGCCCTGAGGCGAAATTAATTAATTAATTAATTAATTAACTAACTAATTAACAAATTTCCACGTATGACCATGTAATCTTCGGGTCTGAACACCAGTTAGTCAAGAGGTCGAAACCCTGATGTATGCGTCTGCTAGTACATCTAGTTGTTTGGTTGTAAGACGTTTCTTAGATGTACAGCTTCGTTTTCTATGTAACAAAAGTTATGGCTGACCAACTCTCTTTTTTTTTAGTTGTGATACCATAACTGAAGTTTCAATAAAAAAAAAAAATATATATATATATACTAGGGATTAATTCAGGAAGCTCTAGAGGAAATTGTATGGCAATGATGGGCCTGGGAGGAATCTTGGAGGAATTGCCTACGAAGGCCGAATGAGAGGTCTATGTGATCCTAATGATGGCGGGGGCACTGGTAATTGGGCAAAAGTGGAAATCAAGAGACCTCCAACAGAACATGAATGGGTGGGAAAGGTATGGAGCTTTGCAGCCCTATAATGGGTAACTTATACCCTACAAGGAGACCACCAAGGGTTTCTGGCGGACTGGTCCCTGTTGCTGCAATTCCTACAGAAAGGGGCCAGGGAGATCTGGTGCCCAAAGAGAATCAGCCTCTTAGGACTATTGTAATCAGCTGTGGGCAATGTCTTAAGGGTTACACATTTACTGGACTTTCCAAAAAGGGAAGCAGCTAAATCATCCAAAGGGAGATCAAAATGCTAAAAAAAGGGAAGATGCTATGGACAGAGGGAGCGAAGGGGCAAAAAATATCAAGATCGGGGCACAAAGAGGAGGGGGAAGGGAGTGGGGGTTTCATTCATGTTGGAAAAGTGTTGAAAATGCTAATGAAAAGTTATGTGACAAAATAAAAGGCATGAACGGTTCAAAGGTATCAGGCATTGCAATTCTCGTGTGCCGGCACCATGCAGGCACAAGGGAATGCGTTTGTTTTCTGCAGATTTTAATATACATCTCGATTCTGAATTGGGGATGACCCTTTAAAATATGCAGAAATGCCCCCTTATTTGTGCAAAGGTGCCTAGGGGCTTGAATGACGGGATCAGAACGTGTGCATCTATGAACTTCGTGAACTAGCGCGTCTCATCTCTTACGCTAACACACGTTTTGTGAATAGGCATTATACTGTAGGTATGTTATGTGTGTTTTTCCCAGGTACAGAGCTCATAACATTGCAATCCTAGCTGACTAAATGGCAATGCTCTAAGGAACGTCAGAGTCTACATCATGAATGCTTGACATGTGACTGACTCTTCTTCAGCCCTACTATCCTTTCTGAGGTAATTGACCTGCAGCCGTAGACTTTTCCTATTCATGAATAAATAACATCAGTAGGTCCCATGGAGGCAAAACTCGGTAGGATGGAAAGTCAGGCAGTCCTAAAGCATGGCCAACTCTTCCTCAGGCATAGAGGCTTTCCAGATGCCCATGTGTGTTATGAATTGCATATATTGTAGTATTATAAACCTCAGTAATACCCAATGTGTTGTCCTTGGAATTATCAAAAGCAGACCCAGGCATGCCTGACCTGTGACTGGCTCTGCTGGTTTGACATGCAATCTTACATGTCCCCATTTCAACTTCACACATTTTTTTTAATTCAGTGGCATATAGATTTCTTCGGTAGGTGCATTCAACTATTGAGGTATCTCAGTATCTGACTGGAGAGTTGAATGTGCTGTCCTACTCGAGGGCCATCAATAGATGCACATGACTCAATTCCTCTTGCTGCATCACCCCTCGACCCAGTCTCACCCAACTCCTCCATTTCCCCTAAACTTTCTCCACCTTCCTAGAGACTTTTACATTATTTCGTGTATGTGTTTCCCAAAAATTCGTCCAAACCCTCCTGAACTCTTCCAAAACTGATTTGTACAGCTTCAGGCTGCAAGAGAAATATGTGGGAAACCACAAACCTACCTGAAACTCACTAGGAGGTTTACGGGAGTCCCAGGACCACTTTTGAGACAGTTCGCCCAGGCTTACTTACTGTGCCCAAAACAAAGAAAGGATGGAAATGAGCTGGTATCACACCATTCTGAGAGCGTAGAAGCTCTCCTCTGTTGACTCTAGCAGCGCGTCGCCAGGTTTGGGTATTGGATTTATTTTCCCAAAGTTCCTGCACAAAAGGGCACGTGCTTCTAAACCAAGATTTGAATAGCTCACTGGTTCCAAACGCATTCATATTGATAGCTACAAACGAATGAACTTGCTGGATGCCTCACCTGAACCTCGTCTGAAGGCCTTTCCCACATGTGACACTGCACGGAGACCAGGCAGACCACAGACTCCAGCGACAGTCCAGGGTGGGGCAGGTTTCGTTAGTGCAGATGAGCCGCCCCTCTGAACATGTGCAGTTGTTGCATTCATCCTCGTGGAAGCTTCCCGGCGCCCAGCTATGCCCTTGGGAGTCTGTGCACTCGCAGTGCTGTGGCAGTATGCATGAGCCATCTTGTTCCAGGAGGCCTAGGTAAAAAGAAAAGGCACATAGGGGCACAAGGTAAGAAACAGACTGGGGAGCACAAGACATGATTAGGAAGAAATGAGGTTGAGAGCAGAACCCACACACTCCAACTGCAGAATTGCCGGGACTCAAATGTTTTGCAACACAGTGGGTGGGTACATTACACATTCGTGTCCAAACACATTCCGCCACCAACTGAGCTCATCCTAAGTTCATCCTACGTTAGGCCTGGATGCTATTGGGCGTTGGTGTCATTTAGATGTCCCAAGGTTTTGGAATCTCTACACTGATTTTCTGCCTAGCAAACTCTTATGCTACCAGAGAAAAAGAGTAGCGATGCAGGCGTCACCAAGGACAGTTGGAAGCATTAGGGAACTCATTCAGGGACAGAGTAACTGATGACGAGATCTGTGATGAAATGACTACTACTCTGCAGAAGTACAAGGATGAGAACTAGGCAAACTGATTACTCAGCCTCACACTACTACAAACCAACAGTGATCCCAATCATAAAGGTGAAAGAGCCACAAGCCAAGAGATGTACCTCCTTCGCCTTTTGTGGTAACGTGGTGCGAGGGCAGTCTATACTCTTAGAAGGGGTGTGAACGTGATGACGGTAACAGCCCAAACAGAATTAGTGAAAAGTTTCCAAAATAAAAAAGTCCAATCAAGGTTCTATACAAATATATACACTTTAATTAAACAGGCCACTGTACAAATAGCTAACTGGAATGCACCAACAACCCCCCGCCCCCTTGTAGAAAGAACACAGAAAATGCAGAACATATATGTAGTTGTACTCTGGGCACTTGGAGCCGTGTGCATAGGCAGGGAATTGCAGCAATATCACTTGAAAAAGGATATATTCTATTAGCAAAAAGGTGCAAAAGTGTGCTTTATCAGTCACTGTGGTCCTAAAAGTGGACCTGGGGAATTGGGCCTCACTCGAGTTCCTGAGTGGTTCCACAGAATTGAACCAAGTTTCTGGACAATGTCTTTGCAGGTCAAACCGGGTTCCAGTGCGGCAGGTCACAGTGATCCAGATTACAAATCGGCATTGAGACATGTTTCAAGTGGAGCTCTGTGCAGTTTAATGCAGTGTTCAGACTGTGCTGTACAAACACTCCACCAGGGTTGGTTCCACAGTCGAGCCGTTTGAAGACAATTGATACCTGTGGTTCGTGTTGGCGAGTGACACAATGCTGCCAGCGGTTCGAGTCGGACCGATTTTAAGAACCTTATGGTTCGATGTGTTGCCAGCAGTTCGAGTCGAAGCAGCGATGAGCACTGCTAGTGCGATGTGGCCTTGAACTGCTTGAACTGGTTTGAAGGATTAAAACAGTGGTTCGGAAATCGATGGGAGTGCCAAAGGCAGCACTGCAGGTCCTGTGTGGTTCAACGACTACAAACACAGTTGAATCAGTTCAAGGATGGTTCAAAGCAGTGGAAACAGGTGCTCAAGCTGCTTTGAACTTCTCAGTGTGCTGTGAGTCCCACTCCAGGGGGGTCCTAGGGCAAAAAGAGTCCTTCTTGTCTTCTTAAGAGCCCACAATGAATCAAGGAAGGGGCAGGTGGCCCTTACTTAAAAAGGTACAATGGCACAGGCGATTATACTCCATCAAGGCTGCTGTAAGGGATCTGTTGCCTTTCTGCATCATATCCTGAGTGCCTGGTTCCGCAAGACGTGGTGGGAACCGGAATGAAAGAGAGTCCCACAGAAAAAGATGTTAAAACCCTACTCAGTTGCCATCTTCTCCTCTGGCTACTATAACCCCACCCCCTTCCCAAGTCTGCAGTTCCGAAGGCCCCTGGACTTGAGGGGAGTTGCTATCCTTCCTCCCCGAGGAGCAAAGGAGGACATGGCTCTGCCCATTTTCTCTCCTACTGAAGTGGAAACAGACAGCCTAGCCATGAATCCACATGGCTTTGACATAGCCGGCCTGCGCACACAGGGGTGACCCTTGTATGATACCAATTGGATGTGGCTTTAATAATTGTGCTCTTTTCAATCACAATACCTGAACCAGGTATGGCTTATTCTTAGAGTCTACTCTGCTACCAGACTGAAAGGGCCACAATCATGATATTTGTTATCATAGGTGCAGGGCAAATGCAGCCTCTCTCTGTAGTGACTTGGGTTCACAGCAGCAGTTGGGATGGCACTTTGGCCTTTGAACCTGCCTTGTGCTGTTGGAGAGCAGTCTCTATGGAGGCCGGTGCCGCAGGGCACGTGCGTGTGTGCACTATGCGTTTGTCACGGAGTTGTAGGAAAGGGGGGTATGATTAACAGACCACCCTTTCTGAGACAGAATTACCCACATATTTGTATTATTCAACACAAATCAAAATAGCTTGGGCTATCTCACCCTCGCCGGAAGGTAACCCTTCACAGGGGTATAAGGTTCAGCACACCAGGTCACATGCGAGCAGCACCCTGGCACAGGGTGCTAGTATTTCTGAAGGCAGTTTGTGTTCTCCTCCTGGAATTGCCATGGTCTGTTTGCTGAAGAGATACCATAGAGGAGGCAGAAAGCTTGCCGTGATGAAGGCGGACATGGCGGGGAGGAATGTAGCACATGGGGAGGATGCATCATTCGAGGCACTGGTAACAGCTGGATGAGGATTGACAGCCAAAAGGACACCTAAAACTAGAATCCCAGCCGCGTGGAACTATTTGGGCTGCGACTGTGGCTCTTTTTTTGTTGGCTGTTGGGGCCAAAGGAGGGAGCTATTGAGGTCACAAAGGGTCCAGATGGTGATGATAGGTGGAAGGAGATGTGAGGTCACTTAGGTGCTGTGGCTGGGTGAGGGTTATGGTGTCATCAGAGCAGTGCAGGTCTGGGAGCATAAATCTGAGTGAGAGCTGCCATCAGGGCACACTACGTGACTCAACGGCATGTACCCTCAGTGTTGCTCAGCGAGAACTAGGAGACAACGGTCAGTACCGCCAAGTATGGCCAATTCACTGTCTTGCGGCACATCTCTGGTAATGGCGTAGTCAAAGGATGCTGTTAAGAGAATGAGGGAATACACACGGCTTGCTACAGGCATAGCACAGCAAGTGGTTGGGGTTGGTAATTAAATTCGAACCAGAGAACAGCATGTATTTCTTATGCAAAGCGCATTTATAAAGTGCTTAAATCATTCCACTGGAGCAAGGAAGGTGGCCTTTATTTTAGATTTTGGGACATTAGAAGTACAAGAAGTGAGTTTGTCATTGTTTTTAGAGACCACTTGAGAGACTCTAAAGAACGTTCTGCAGACGAAATGGTGATAACACGAGTGCCAAGCCTGAGAAGCGAGCAACCTGATTGGTCGAGCGTACCCCCCACATGTGCTAATCCAGCACATCAGCCTTCCTTCAGTTCACTTCAGCAATATACTTTCCGCTTTAGTCACTGAACTCTCACAGCATGAACGTGTTCCATATTCTCCCCACTCCCTCAGCCCTGATCTCGGGGAAAAGTGATGACATGAAACCTACAAACCATCCCTAAGGACAGGACCTGCTCCTTATTATGTCTGTGCAGGCATCGCTCCTTCTGGGTCTATCGGACTGTGCTTCTGAATCCCAAATGTTTGCGCTCCCCTACCTTCTGAGCAGCGGCATCCGGCTTCACAAGCCTCTCCGTCCAGACAGGTGATGCCTTGCTGGTGATCAGAGCAATGCCTCGGGCACCTGTTGGCACAATCAACATTTTCCATTCCAGGAGGGCAGCCATCAGCTGGAGGGGAAGCAAGGTAGAGAACCAAAATTCCAGAGTCAAGGAGGCAGAGATTGAATTCATAACAATACATATATATTCACTCCTTTTTTTTAATGTGTCACCAAATATGCCATTTGGAAGCAACTGAGGGTGCTTGAAACAACCAACCATATAAAATTAGTAAGGCAAGAGAATTAAAAGAGTAACACATGTAAAAACATAGCGCTTCATTCCAAAAGGTGACGGATTCACCAGCGCAAAATGCGGGAGGTGAATCCTCCAATTTATTTCCAAAAATCAGCACTCGTGGTAAATCCACTAAAAATCCTCACAGAGTATGGAGATTTACAACACCCTCCCACCACTCGAGACCGCACGGTACTGCCTCAGAACCAAGTGGCGTTATCGGTAGGAATGTCATGACCTGGGGTCATGTGTATGGAAAGACACTGAGCAGCTTATCACAGATGTTACAACCACCTGTGTAAAAGATGCACTATATACTAGGGATAAAAACATACATTCACTTCGATAAATAAAAATGGAATAATCAAAACCTGTGCATTTGGCAAAGGCCCTTTAAATGGGTGACTAAAGGGAAACATTGTGTCAGAGTTGTCCTCAATGAAGAACAAAAAAAACTCCCCTTCAAATGTTCTATGAGCTAACCAGAGGCCTGTCCAGGGAGTGGCCTGTCGTGGCACGCGCTAACCCTGGAATATGATTGGCCACACCCAGTGCCACCCCATTATCCTAAACTAGGATAATTATGTGTGTGTGTGTGTTCGTACTTGAGGCCACCCCTGCACAAGTCAGTGCCCCACTTGGGCCACGCTAGTCAAAAAAAGTCTGGGCACACCACTGGAGCTAACCACAATTTAAAACAAAATGATTCGTGGAAATACACTAAATTAAAGTATTGTGCATTGAATGTATCAAAAAGGTGCAAGTAGGGTGTGGTGGCTCACCCTTAATACCTAATTAGGTGAAGTGAGTACAGAGGCCTATTCTTCTCATTTTACACTGCTTCAGTGCACCAGAGATATTCCAAACCTAGAGACAGAATGAACACATCAATCGGAAACCACACTAGAATGTTTCTTCTCAAGCTAGCAATAGAAGTGCATGCTTGAGTATTAAAACACTACATTAAGGGCCCGCTTCATGGAAAAGTGTGCATAGATTCTGCAAAGCCTGTGCACCAAGAACGATTCTGCGCTAGCCTGCGCGCATACGTTTGTCTGCATGCTCCGCGTATTAATGGAATTGTTCCTGCAAAGGAAGCCTATATAGGCCGGAACTCCCCCGGCACACCCCCCGCAAAGCTGCCAGCGGTCCGCCCATTGTAACACCCACATTTTCCCTTGTTCTTCCCATTTTGCAAGTTCCGGCCCTTACTCCGTTCTATGCGCAGACCATGTCCACGCTCTGCGAGGTGTGTCGTGCAAGGTACTCAGCGGCTCGCAGGGACATGTAGAGCCTGTGCGAAGTCCCCGCAGAGTACAAAAAAAGTCCTCTGCAGTTTATTGCATGAATCGAGAAACGGGGTTTCGCGTGATATTTGGTGCGCAATGTCCCGATTTACTGCGCAATAAATTCCATGAATCAGGGCCTAATGCTCATGTAATTCGAAACCCATAGAGGTGGTACTGTGAACCAACCAGGATGCAACAGGGCAAGCTTATAAACTAGGCCACCTGCAGGCAATGCTTGAGTAGCCCTGCAACTGTGTTGAGATGTTTCAGCATTTCTCCCACACTATTTTCATTCTCGGATCAAAATGGAGCACACATTAGGGGATAGAAGATACCCACACAAAGTTCTGGATTATCCAAATAAACAAGTAGGTGGCTGCTTTTCACATTAATGATAAGCCGTGTTACATATGGTTTTAAGCTGTACAAATATGTTGTGTACTGTCTTGTTCTGTTGGGATCAATGTGTTCTTTTCCCAAAGCTAAAATCCAAGTTAGCTAGAATCTACCTAAATTCTTCTGTTTTTACATGCATTTGTATGTACTCATTCCATCCTTTTGGTGGGGGGAAGAGTATGAAACTGGTAAGGTGATGTTATATTATGTTGAGTTTTCGTTATAATGTTTTTCTTTAAATGTCCATTACTCTCATACAACTGTGCAATGCCTTAGACAACGCACTTTTGGAAAAGGTTTTGCAAAACTATGAAAACCAAAATGCACTACAATATGATTAGACCTACATACCTTGGAAATCTCAAAAAAGCGTTCTCATTGGACAATCTACGAGCCATACTAACCAGAAGAGCCGGAAAAATGTTCAGAATGCTGTATTACAATGCTATGGGCAGCACGGGAGAACCTGTAGCCAATTCCTTGTGACCTTGTTACCAGTAGGTCCGAGCAAATTAACTAGGGCCCAAGCATCGTTCCCATTCAGTAATGCCACCAATTGAAAGTTTATAACTATTGGCACCCCGGCATACATTTTGGGATGCCGCAAGCCTGTTTTAAAGTTAAGAAATGGCACTACTGCCATTTCACAAGTTCAAAAAACTACCAGGTAAAATGGCTACCATGGACAAAGGGAGAAGGGAATTACCCCTAGTCCCTTCTCCATTTCCATGATGGCTATTCTGCCGACAGGGAAGATATTGGGCAGCATAAGAAGAGGCAGGCAGACATCTTGGGAGGTTGGGTGGGTGTAAGTGTGTGCTCGTGGTGGAAGGCAGAGGGACAGGGTGGTTGTGAGTAGATACGAGGAGAGGCTCAACTGGAGACCTGAGCCCAGGTGGAACATGGCAGTCTTCTGCTACCTAGGGGGCTAAGAAGGCAGGCAATACCTTCAGGTAATGGCCATCAACCGACCTTTCTGATTAGCTGGGACGTCGTGTAACATCATCTCCCAAGTGGTTAAATATTTCCATGTACCTCATACCAAAGTTATTTCTCGTGTGCCCATCCAGATGTTTTGGACTTCAACTCCTATAATCCTTCAACATTGACCCTGTTGGTTAGGGTTCATAAGAGTTGAAGTCCAATTCATCTGGTGGGCCAAATAATAAAAAAACATTCTATATACTATCAAGAGTGGTGTGGGTTATATTAACTTTATAGACTGCACCCTTACCATTCCATCATAACGGGGGGGTTATGAGCCCATACACCTTGCGAAATTCTATCCCTGCACTCAGGGTTTTAACTTGGTATTCACGGCTTAACAAGCCTGATATAGCCCTCTTACTGGGTCTATAAAGCTTAATTATAACACTAGAGAGTGACATGGCACTCCCCCATTAGTCCATTTCCAGTCCAAACGAGCCCGTTTGGCTCGAGAATCTAATTAAAAGGCCAGGCATTGGCCAATGAGAGGGGAAACCGCATGACTCTCCCAGTCACCACCACTGTAGGGCCCTCAGTGCAGCACTCCCTCATCACAGGAACACCGTAGTGACAGCGCTGCAGGCTGCACCTGACAGTCAGCACAATACTCCCATGATGAAAGGGAGCACTGCGCTGATAGGCCAGCCGCCCACACCACTCCTGTTCTTGCATAGGCCGCACCAGACAGACATGACCCGTTCACCGGAAATACCCTACAATCCCCAGCTCTGTACCTTAATGGGGCTATGGGTGGATAACTTTTCCCCCTGCCTGCTGAATGTTCGCCAGGCCGCAACTAACAGACGCAGGCTGGCTTCTATCCCTAACACCCTCTCCGGCCGCCTCCATTACTTTGACGGGCCGCACCAGATGCGGCCCGGCTGTTCACTAAGACCCTCACTCCACATCACGTTTCTAGGGGGTTGCTGGGAACTAGTAATTCCGGCCAGAATGTTTTTTTTATTGTACCACCCTCAGCCCCAAATTTCAGTGGCTCATAATAGCTTTGAAGGTCTCAACCTTAGGCCACACCTGGAGGTATGTGCCCGTAAACCATGTAAAATGCCCTCACTACGCTCAGACCTTTAACCAGCTCTTTGGGGCCCATAACCTGTATGGCACTTTGGCTAGGTCTATAAAGCCTAACTAAAGAGTAATGTCAACCAAAATGTGTTAAAGTTTTATACTCTTTATATTGGGGCAGGTTGAACCTAATCATTTTTGAAGATCTTTAGATGGACCTCAGCCAATGTGCAGAGAATAATCAAGAGGAACAAGAAGGCATTCTGAAAATAATGAGCAAAAATGATGTAATAACAGAGCACAATTGCAAATAAATGTCACTCATTACAACAACTCAACTGATGCAGAACTCACAAGGCGTATGGCTCCTCCATTGCATGTATGCCATTTTATTTTGCCTCAGTAATGATGGTTTTGAAAAAGGGTTAGTGACTCAGTAGGCCTTGGTGTTGAGAGACCTCTATGGCAATGAGGGAAACACTATAAACGACATGTACTTACTTCGATTTTCTGGCCTTTTCAGATACACATCTTAAGTAAGCCCTTTATTGGTTTTACCCATGCTATATTGAAAACTGAGGGTGTGTGCACGTTGAAACAGCAAATCACTAAGGATGATCGCAACTGCCAGGGATGATAGAAATGATCCTCTCAGCTGCGGTCGCTTGTGAGAATTTGTTGCCAGCGGAAAGTCCACCATGAGTAACAAATAGATGTTCCGAAGACCGCCAGTTGTTCTGTTCTTCCTAAATTAAACTTTAGAGGCCACACACGTTTCTAATGGGTTGAGATCTTTTCCGATGACCTTGTTAGTAAACTGAATCATTTTTGGGAAAAGATCAAAATCAGATTTCGGGAGCTACTCAGGCACTGGCCAACAACTGGACATCCCATACTTAGGACTGCCAGTGCTTCTTGAAGTCAGAGTAACATTTGTTCTTTTAAACGGCATGCACCGCAGTGACAACAATGATGCACTCTCCCATGGCATTAAAGGTTATTGAAACCTGTTCAGGCAAGGATATCAAAAACATGAAAAGTTTAAGACAACAAAAAGCTATACAAACAGTCAATTTCTCTAGATGCGGGGAACAAAGGACTGAGGTTAGGCATATGGAGCAGTCGCGAAAACAGGACACAACACTGTAGATATGGATCAAATACAGAGATACTGTATCTATATGTGTACCATGTCCGCTTGACATACTCACAACATAATTTGGAAATTGATAAATAATGAACGATTTTTACCACAAGGTCTTGCGTTGCAGATGCGCACTTGGTACTTCTCGCCAGGGCACTCCTTGCCACCATTCTTTGGTGGGGGGCTGATACAGGCTCGAGTCCTGACGGATTTCCCCCCTCCACAGGTTCTGTCACACCAAGACCATGGACTCCACTTAGACCAGCTGCCATCCACTGAAATCCGAGAGGGGGGAAGATGAAACCATTGCATAAATGTGAGTGGGGGGGGAATAAACAAAGAGAGCAAAGGGAACTGGGGTGAGGGAGGCCGGATGAGTTAGCAACGAAAGTAAAGGACAGAGATAAGAGCAGAAAAAAGATATAGGCAGGTCCTGGCAAAAGGAGTGAATGTGGAGGCAATATAAGAAAAATGGCAAATCAATACAGAATTTAGTAGATAGCACATATCATTGTATTAAACCGGAGAGAAGAGAGGATGCAGGCTGAAAATACTTCTCTCAATTTACCAGTTTACAATTAATAGTCATTTCAGGCATGGGCTTAATGTAAAAAGAGGCTCTTGAATATTTGTTTCACAATGAAAATTGTCCTTTACATTTGATATGATATGTTATTTATAACACGCTTAAGTTTTTAAGCGCAGACTCGGAGAGCGAACCTGGGCTGCTATGTGTGGGCTTGCTTCCAAGGCGAGCATGTTGCTCCTGAGCTATCCTCCCGAGACATAGACAGCTGTTATTTTCTAGTTTACAAATTGAATCCCTGGGCTTTTTTTTTAAAGCTTGTGCTTTATTTTAGGGCAGATGACAAACTTTACACAAACTATTGTCAATGAACTGGAGACTAGCTATAATCAGCAGCCGGGACATCCAGGTCAATGGACGGACATCTGGGGATGAGTTATCGGTAGAACTGTGCACTCAATCTATTGCACCTGTCCCTGTGATTAGATGTGAAATATAGGGCGCACTAAAGTAGTGCAGAGCCAATATGCCATTCTCAGGAATCCTGCTCAGAGCTCCTGTATGGATTGCTGTGCCAGGTTCCTCATCCACGATCAGAGCATTTGCAAGGATGAAACTCTCCTCCATGGAGCAGAAAAAGGAAAGACAGGCAATACACATGTCAGAGCGCAAAGCAATAGCTGGAGCTGGGTTACAGTGAGGATGCTTCAAATGACCCACCTTCCTTCACATGGATAGACAATGAGGTAATGGAAACCCGACTATGAACTGAAGGATTGGTCTGCAATTGGGTATTCATTGCCGCAAGGGAAAGCAAGCAGCGCCAATGAAAATCCAGCTCTTTTTTGGATACCCATTCTTATGGGCACCCGTTAAATTGGGTTTCCACTCCTTTGAGTAAAACTGAAGGGTGATGGCTGGAAGGTTATGAATGGAGCTAAAACATTGACATTACTCTGAGGAACCCTTGAAGGCTGTGGTCTTTCAGCCGGCCATGTCATTACAGAAGGGGAAATACCATCTGCAAATTAGGCTAGGTCCCAACCCAAAAGGGATAGTCCACCCTGAACTGCTAGGCAGCATTCCTTATGCATGCAACAACAAGCAGCCCCAGGCATGTTTTGGGCTCAACAGGTGTTATCGGTGAGGTGTAGCCTGGGTCTCTAGGCCTACATCCTTGCATATGTGCCCCACTCCTTTGGACATCCATCTTTTTGACATGAGTTTCATTGCCCATTCATTCTTTGCCATACATTCTCAGGACATCCATTCTTGGGTCATCCATTCTTTGTGAAGCCATTCCTCTAGTAGCCATTCTTTGGGCATCTAACCTTTGTATAACGATTCTTTTGCACTTTCATTCCACAGGGTGTCATGATCCACAGAACGCACCCCTTTTGGTCTTCCTGGTCCTTATCACAACGGGGCTTGCACTCTTTGGTACTCCCAACATGGCCGTCTAACGTAGTACGCCTTGCACCAGCTTCCACGTCCGACGTACCACATTCTACAAATAGACCACGCCCCCACGGCCCTGCACGTCTCAACGCTATCGCTGGTAGTAACTAGACGTGTGCTCCGTAGTTTGCTGAACTATTCTCCTGTCCTTGGTTCCCGGACCCTCTAATTTCCCATTTCCTTTCCTCCCTCATCTCTCTACCTTGCTTCCCGGATTTCGTGTACCTTCTTCGAGTACACTTCCTCGCTTCCTGGACGTCCTGAGCATCCGAGTATCCTGGAACGCTGAACGCACGCTGGAGTCAGAGTAGACTCGCGCAGGCTTGTACAAAACCCGATCCGTGCGCACAAAGACTCCCTCCAAGAAATCCTGCAAGGAGCGATCTCAGGTGAGAAAGGGGGAATTCCGTGGCAGTTTGAGACGCCAAACGACCAAAGTTGAAACTAACATGGAACGGCCGTTCAGGATCTCATGCGTGGCATGCAAGAATTAACGACCGAGGTGCAGAATTTAAAGGCGGAAAACGCAGCATTGAAACAACTAATTTTGTCCTGCGATTCTGCCACAAAGGAAAGCGTGCTACTGGGTGGCATTATAAACAAATACGAGGGGTCTGCAAAAACCCTTCGTGGATTCCTTGACTCTTGCTCAGGCCACTTTACCTTTAAGCCCTACTATTTTTCAACTCCCAGGGCTAAGGTGGGCTTTATAATCTCGCACCTCTCTGGAAATGCACTGACTTGGGCTACACCTTTAGTCAATTCTGGAGATGCCCTCCTGGATGATTACGACGGATTCATACAGGCCCTTAAGACCTTGTTTGATCGGCCAGAACAGGTCTATAGTGCCCAGGAACGTTTTCTTGATTTTCGGCAAGGATCCCAGGACATGCTTACGTATGTCACACGATTCAAACAATTGGCTAAGGAAGAAGCGGATTGGTCTTCAGAAGCAAGCTTTACTCTTTTCCAAAGGGGGCTAAATGAAGAGATAAGAGACGAATTAACCAGAGTACCTTGTCCAAGTTCATTCCAGGCCCTTATGAATCTTGCCATGCAGATAGACTTTTGTATCCAGGAAAGGAAGGCAGAGAGGAAAAAGACCAAGATGCCCTTCCAGAAGGTTTCCCTTGAGACCTCATCGAAACCTGACCCTACTCCAGTCTCTGTTTGCTATCCAGAACCCATGCAAATAGGGGCTTTCTGTGGACCCATATCCCCGCAAGAAAGGATGAGAAGGATCCACATGGGCTTATGCATGTATTGTGCCTCGGATAAACACCTAGTTAGAGAATGCCCTCTAGCCCCTCCACGGCGTTCGGGAAACACCAGCTCCCGATTCTAGATGGAGCAAGGCTTCTGGAGAGAGATGTTTGCTCCACATCTATTCCATCCTTGAACTCTCCTGGACAGAACAACCTAGTGATTCTACAGGCCTTTCTATCGTCGTCTAAGAACGAGACCTACCCCATTTTGACCTTGGTGGATTGTGGGGCTATGGGAATATTCATTGATCAAGATTGGGTCTTTAAGCACCATATTCCATATGAAACACGAAGTATCATGCAACCTGTGGAGGCGATCGACGGAAGACCTCTCACTTCAGGACCTATATCCTTGCAGACCAAAGAAATCCAACTCTCCATAAACCATCACCAAGAGTTGATCAAATTTGACATCATCAAGTCAGCCCATTACCCCATGGTACTGGGTATGCCCTGGTTGCAGAAACACAATCCTTACATCAATTGGGCAGCAGGATCCTTGTTTCTTGGTTCTGAGTTTTGCATGTCTCACTGTCTATTCCTGGATTCCTCCTTGACATCTTCCGAAAGCATGCCAACAGACCAGCAAGGCCCACTCATGGTTTCAAACATCATACACATTCCTAAGGCCTATCAGGAATACGCTGGTGTGTTTTCAACTGCTATAGTCCAGGCCCTACCCCCTCACAGGCCTGAAGACTGCGCTATAGATACAGAACCTTCAGCAGTGATTCCCTTTGGGAGGATGTTCACTCTATCAGAACCGGAAAAAAAGGCCCTTGAGAATACTTGGATACCAACCTTGAAAATGGCACCATAAGAACATCTAAATCTCCAGCAAGAGCTTCGTTGTTTTTTGTTCCCAAGAAAGACACTAAAGAGCTTAGACCTTGTCTTGATTATCGTGGATTGAATCAGTGCACCCTCAAGGACCGCTACCCCTTGCCCTTAATCTCTGCGGTGAGAGGAGCTGTAATCTTCACGAAGTTGGATCTCAAGGGTGCCTACCATCTGATCCGTATCAGGGAAGGAGACGAATGGAAAACAGCCTTTAGAACACCCTTTGGTCACTTTGAGTGCTTGGTCATGCACGTTGGGCTTGCTAATGCCACCGCAGTCTTCCAACGCTTCATGAAAAGGGTGTTTTCTGACATGTTGTTCCTCTTCGTTATCGTTTACCTGGACGATTTCTTGATTTACTCCAAGGATCCACAAAAGCATGAAGAGCATGTAAAGACAGTTTTGCAACGGCTACGTGAACACAAACTCCTAGCTAAACCCGAGAAATGCCTTTTTCATGTCACTTCTGTTCATTATCTAGGATTTGTCCTTAGTCCAGAAGGTATAGGAATGGATCATTCAAAGGTAAAAACCATACTATCTTGGACTGTTTCCACTTCTGTGAAACAGATTCAATCCTTCCTGGGGCTTGCCAATTTCTACCGGAAATTCATACCATCCTTTTCAGAGATAGTTCAACCGATCATTACATTGTTCAAAAAAGATACCCCCTTCCTCTGGACCCCAGCCCAGGACAAGGCATTCCAAGGATTAAAAACGGAGTTTACTCAAGCCCCTATCCTTGCTCAGCCCGATATTAATCGACCATTCCTAGTGGAGACGGATGCCTCTAACTACGCCATAGGAGCAGTGTTAAAGCAGGAATGTGAGGACAAATTAGAGCACCCCATTGCTTACCTCTCATGAACCCTGACTTCCAGCGAGACTCATTACTCCGTCTTGGAAAAGGAACTGTTAGCCATCCATCAAGCCTTCACCGAATGGCGGCATCTACTTCTGGGAGCTAAACATCCTGTCCAGGTCCGTACGGACCATCGAAATGTTCAAGTTCTGCAATCTATGGAATGTAGGAATAGCCGTCAAGCCCGTTGGGCCTTCTTCTTTGCCCAGTACCAGTTCCACATCCTTCATGTCCCCGGATCACAGAACATAATTGCTGACGTCCTGATTATGAAACTCTTGAAGATCGGGCCTACCCAAAGATGTTTCCTCACACAATTTTTGTAGCTCAAGCAGTCTGTCTCCTGGAAGACATTCTAAGTCCTCTGAAATCTGGAAAGAATTCACAGGAAAAAATCGATGGAATCTTAAAACTAGAGACGGATATTTGTTCCAGTACAATGCCCTGGTCATTCCCACACAGAGACTGCAACTACGGATTATTAACCTCTATCACTCTTCACTCCGGGCATCGTGGTGTCACCAACACCCTTCATCTCATACAAAGACAATTTTGGTGACCCAAAATGAAAACTGATATTCAACGGTACATTCAAGCTTGCGCAGTCTGCAATCAAAACAAACATGATAACAAGAAACCGGCAGGTCTCCTACTTCAACCTACACTACCTTCTAGGCCCTGGGAGTTCATCGCTACGGACTTTATTGTGGAATTACCACCATCTAGCGGCTATACGACAATCATGATCACCATTGATTTATTCGCCCACATGGCCCATTTTACACCATTGTACAAATTACCATCTTCCTCAGAACTCGCTGGCATTTTCCTGGAACATATATTTCGCATTCATGGACTCCCTTCCAAGATCATATTAGACCGAGGACCTCAATACATCTCTCAATTCTGGAAACATCTATGTCATATTCTAGGAATCCAACGTGCTCTTTCATCGGGTTATCACCCACAGACTAACGGAGCTACGGAACGTGTGAACCAGACCCTGGAACAATACCTTCGTTGTTTCGCCACCAAGGTACAGGACGACTGGTCGCTCCTTATACCCGTGGCTGAATTCACTTACAACAACTCTGATCACTCGGCAGTCAAGACCAGCCCTTTTTATTGCAGCCAAGGATTCCACCCGTCAGTTCTACCACCATTCTCCCACATCCCACACCTGTACCAACAGTCGACTCCTGGATTGAAACTCTCATCAATGTTCACAAGGAAGCCAAAGAACATTTAGAAAAGGCCCGGACTCACGCTAAGCATTATGCGGATACCAAAAGAAGACCAGGGCCTTCTATGTATGCTCCAGGTAATCCAAATAATCCTCCACTTTTCCTAAACAAATCGTCAGAATTACTGTCGGTGGAAATTCCATCAAAATCCCAGACTACTAATCCTGGACAAAGTGGCGGTCGCTGTAACTGATGTTGTCAGTATTTCAGTGGATTTACTGCCAAAATACCACCAAACTCGGAAAGAGGCCCATACGTTCGTAATTCTGTTACTGTCACCTTTTTGTGAGTAACAGGATTACTGCTAGGTTTACTCCACCACCGAGTTGGTGTTATAGTAGAGAAGTTACCTCCAGCCAAACGCTGGCACTAAACCCTCCACTTAAGTGTCAATATTTGGAGGAATTACCATGCATGGAATTAGCATCCGTGGTAATATCTCCAAATCCATGAGGTCCCATGTACTCTACAAATGGGTACTAACATCCCCATATCACCACTCGTAATCTAGTGCAATCCTGCCATGCCAGGTGCCAGTATCGGTAATTGAGTTTTCCAGTAAATCTGTTGGAATTACAGCCAAACTTGAAATGGGGGCAGATGTTTTTTTTTTTAATGAAATGATTGTTAGATTAAAAGGTCACAGTGTTGCATATTTACCCTGCGCTGCTACCACTATTCATGCCAAGTGTGTGCCCACTGTGAGATTCATTTGTTGGCATCTTTAAGATGTGCTTTAAAACCACATCCTGTGCTGTCCATTTTCCAATTGCATGTTTTCTGAAAATGATTGCTCCTGATGCTTTAGCTCCTTTGCATGAAACCCTTAATGCCTTGCTGCCTCCTGGGAGTTTTCCTGAATAATCCAAGATGGGGTTGATTTCTTTCCTATTGAATAAATCCTGCTTGGACTCCACAGTCAGACTATCACCAGTCTACACTTTTCTGGCAAGAAGCTTGAAAAACTATCTGCACCTCTATCATTATCAGTGAGACCTACTGTGCACCTTTCGATCAGGCCTTTCACCTTTCCAGTGCACTGAGACCGCTCTGCATCAGGTCGTGGGTGACATTCTCTTATCGACCGATGAACACCTGTTTGCTGTCTTTCCGGCTGTTGGTAGGGTGGATGATGTTGAATTTCGTTTTATTCTGTCTGCCCATTTGGGTTTTGGGGGAACTCTCATGAAGTTGTTTAGAGCCAACCACTTTGCAAGCTTCCTTCTGTCCATATGGAGTCTTATATGGAGTCCTAGGCCCGCATCCCCCGTGCCTGTGTGGTGTTCGGTTCACCAAGTGTCAATTTCTGCCCTGTTGCTATTTAATCTGTACATGGTTGGAATCTATGTGATTTGGCCATGGCAGAATTGTTACGTCAGAATTGACCGTAGTCAATTTCTCTGCAAAACCAATGTTGCCATGGCCAAATCCTGCAAATCTATGCCCCCCACTTACCTGCAGTAAGTGCGCAGCCACTCCTGACCCTGCGGCATCAGTTCCGTCCCTCTAATGCAGGTCGGATCCAACACTGCAGGGTCCCTTTTGCTCTTTTTTTTGTCCCCCACCTCCAATAGTGAGGAAGCAGGGGGACACCCCGCCACCCCCCAAGGCCATTGATACTGAACATGGGGAGTGGGGGACACCCGCAACTCACGCTCCACATGTTCGGTATTGATTACCCAATTTGATTGATTCTAATCAATCAAATGGTACTGGCCGAATTCGGCCAGATCTACCATTCGATCAATTAAAATCGATCACATTGGGTAATACCTATGGCTCACTAGCCAATCTACTCACAGAGAGTGATCTCTCCATTCATTGCTACATCAATGAAACCCAACTCTACCTGAAGTTGTCTTCTAAAGAGGATGTCCATCAACTTGGAAGATACATCTCATTGGTAAAATACTGACTCTCAGCAACACATCTCATGTTCAGCACTTTGAAGACTGAATTCCTTTTGTTTGCATCAGGCGGCATGGATGAGGTGGTTCTGTCGTAGCTCTCCAATCATGCCTAAGGTAGCTTTCCCCAAATGTGGCTCAGACCACTCAGTCCCTCGGGTTTCTGTTGGACAGCAGCCTGTCCCTCGGAGGACATATTGCCTGGAAGGTTGAGGCAGCACAATCTCAGCTAGTGCTCCTCAGTTGCATTAAACTTTCTCTTCCCTCAGATCTTTTTTCCAATGTCGCTTCAGGCCCAAGTGCTCTTACACACTGAGGGCGGAAATGTCATATTGTCAGGAGTCTCCAATTGTACAGTGTGGCTACTGAAAAGCGACTTCCGCTATGTGGCTTGTTGGTGGTCTGGGTGCGAAGGTTTGAGCCCACTTCTGACTTCTTACCCAGTATCCACTGGCTTCTGTTGGATGCCAAAATTCAGTTTGCATGGGGTCGTAGTGCATTTAAAGCAATTGTTTACCAACAACTTCGTCTAATGGCGGCCAAGTTCCAGGTGACTGGGAGGTTTTGAGGAACATATAGAGATCCCTTCTTCACCTAAAGATCTACAGAGCTAAACACTTGTGCTGCTGCCCTAAACAAGCACTTTCTTGTAATATACCCAGATTGCGGAATTGCTTCCAGTCCATCTGTATCTTTCTGAATCTAAATTGTTTTTTCGGTAAAGAATTGAAACGTTTTTGATCCCCAATTAATAGGCTAAACCGGCGATAAGTGTGATAAGGGCGGAAGCGTTTTCGTGCTGCTGTTTTGCTGAGGGAGCACTCAGAGACCGTGTAGCTGTAACAACAGGGAAGCCGTGTGTTTTCAGCATTCCACAACAAGCTCTGTGCTCAGCTCACTGCTTGGAAATCAGGCGCACTGTGTATCAGGCGCACTGCAACTTTTACTTCATTTTCATTTTACATCGGGGTCACGCCCACCTGGAGGTGCGGCTTAAAGCCTGACCAGTAGACCCTTGCGGCAAAAAGCCCTGAAGTGCGAAAAGGGCGGAAGCATTTTTGTGCTGCTGTTTTGCTGGTGCGCTGGGACGCGGCATTCTCCAAATCACTGGTAAGGCGCAAAAACAGCCCAAGAGGGGACGACAGGCAATCCAGAAACTTTTGCCCTAAGCATAACCAATACTTGAGGTGCAGCGGGAGACGGCGGGACTGATGTCCTTTGATCTCGCGGTGCACAATGGAAAATAAAGCGCGCACCCGTGGAAGCCCCGAAAAGTCGCGCTTTGCCGTTTCGCCGCGGCATTTGGTGCGAGATGTCTTCCAGATTGGGGTTCCCTTTGTTTTTTCTTAGTTACTCAGTTTTGATCTTTGTATTCCCCTTTTTTTTTTTGCTGCAAAATTGTGAGTGATTTCATACATTAACGCTTCTTATTCTTTTATATGTCCTCTCTTCTGCCTGCTTGATCCTTGCCACGCTATGGTTGATAAAAGGGCAAAGGTCTATACATTGCGCACTGACATGCCTTGCCCTGCAAGACTCTGAACGTTGTGTGACTCCCCGACTGGGGAAGGACCATTGTTAACACCAAAGTCTTCCCGTCTTCTTCCTAAAGGCTCTAGCTTGGACAAACGAGCGGGGAAGAAACATACCCACTCCAACACCCCGGCTGGCGACATTCAAGACTTTGGGTTCGGCTCTTTGCGCCCCTCTCGATCTGTGGCGCAGTTGCCAGAGCTAACGAACCTGACTGTCTCGAATATAGAGATACAGCCGTTGTCTGTTGATCAAGAATATTTTGTTGCAAAATCACCTTTAATGAGTTCACCATTAGCTTCGGACCCAAATGCCAGCAATAAGGCTTGCAAATTGCCTTGTGATATATCATTGTCTGATAATATGATTCTGCAAAATGCTCGTTCAGGCAATGTGGTACCTTTGTTAAATAAGTCTGAAAGTGCTACTCATAATGTTGATAATGCTATTATTGATTTACATTCTTCAAACTCATGCTTCTCAGCCAGGGAAGATGTTTACAACCTCTCTAGGTCTTCTGCACTATTTCTGAATGGAAGCCCTTCAGAATCAGATATTTCAATCTCTTTTATTCCAGCAACCCCAAGGAGGCCGGCTCGAGAAAACTCTGCCGTGGCTATGGGGTCTTTCTCAAAGAAATCCCCCATGATAACGCTTGAAGTAATGAACTTCGCGATAATGACTTTGGCTAAACTATTTGAAGTTCTTGACCGCAAAGTAAACTCTATCATTGACAGTCTCAGAAATACTGCCATTTGGCAAAAATCCATCACTGACTCCCTGGCCCAGAGGCAGGCCTTTGATGATAGGGATGCCAGGTTGTCAACAAATCAAAATTCAGAGACCATACCTGTGCTCAAAGTGCCAATTGGCCACCAGCGACCCCAGCCTGAGTTATGCTTTGTTGACAAGGCAACACAATGTCTAATGGCTGTTGTTCCTTTTGTGGATGGTATTATTTGTGAGTTACCCTCGGAGGCGGTCGTGGTGGTACCACCGCCTCCTCCGGCGCTTACTCATGAACCATCTGCAGCTAGTATTTCTAATGTACCATCTGTAGCAAAAATGGTACCACCTTACAAAGAGGAGCACACCATCTTTGCCAACAATACTAAAAAAGGGCTGATGAATGCATCGAACTCCAGGCCCGGACATAATGTGAAGCCAACAAAAACAAAAAAACAACAATCCAAAGGAAATGCTTCTATTGGTCAATCGAAACAGTTTTTTAAATCACTTTCAAAGCCAGCGAGGGGCTCTATGTTAGCCTCTAATGATATAACCAAAAAATACTCTCACCTCACACAAGAAAGGAAAAAAACTGCAAAAAGTGGGGCTATTAACCCCAAGGTAGACTTAACACACTCTCCTTTGGATGAGTTCGTGCAGGCTATTGAAGAATTTGAAGCTGGCCCTGAGGTTTTGCCTTTTGAGGCTCATTCTACATTACCATCCAAGGGCATTCCTTTGAATAGCTCTGAACCACCTGTTTCGTTGCATAACACACAAGAACTTAGGAAAGCCGTGGACGATTAGTTTTTTCTCCCTCTACGTGTGAGAAGAATGCTCTAGTCATAGAAAATCTGCCTCTAACAGCAGATACACTCTCACCTCAATTGAATATGCAGGATAACATATTATCTTCTATCAAAGATTGCCTGGTGGCACTAACCTCGGAACAGCAGGTTCTTAAGTCTTCCATGAAATTACTTATTCACAGCTCTCATTCTGATCCCTTACTTCCTTCTGATCAGAAGATGAACTCCAAGAGTGTTACATTCAAATCCCCAGTAGAGGAGGAGAAGTTAAACCCTCTTCTTGAGGTATCTTGTGGTAAAAAAGAGGCCCTTGCACCACCAGGCACAAAGTTCAGAAAGTCTCCTCAACCTTACTTATTATTCATAAGTTGGCGTGGTGGCTCCTTTCCAATATCCATCATAAATAGAAAAAGTATTATTGCGCTATTTTCTGTTATTTCATCATTAGAGGATATCGCTTCAGGAGACATTGAGCAGGTAGAATTTCCTGATGACAAGGACTTAACTGTATCTTGTCTCTGGATAAGATCATGTGTTGTCCTTAACACCATTTGGGTTACAAGATCCACTCTCTTTGGCCTTGGTTTTAGATTAACACCTACAACTAGAGTAGGTCCTTTAACTGAGACCTCGCAACATCTTGAAGGAGTTGGCGACGGTGGATCTCGACCCTCAGCTCCATTAGCTGAAAGTGTAGTACCCATCACAAAACCCCACACTTCTTGTTGCTGTAAGAATGCGTAACTAGGAGCAGATGAGCAATTCCCTCAGATACATAAATTCATGTTTTTGAGTTGGAATACTAGAGGGCATAAGCACTTATTGAATAATTCAAATTGCACTCTAATAAATTTTGACCTAGTGCTTCTACAAGAAACTTGGTTACTGTCACATCCTTCTTAGGACAATCACCATGTTCATCTGGTTCCTGCGTTGAAAGGTCAAAAAGGCAGACCAACGTCTGGCCTTCTAACCATTTCTAATATTTCCACCATGACCAGCTTAGTAGGCTGTCCATCTCCGAATTCTTTTATGCAATCCTCTATCATTTTGATTCAAACACTCAAATTCGCAGTCATTAATCTCTATTGGAATCCTGTTGCGATTTCCACCTCTGCCTTCTTTAAGCACCTCAATTCACTTATGGAAGAGATTGCTTCTACTCCTAATATCGCGCATATTATTTTTCCTGGAGATCTGAACATTCACCTACTTGCACTATCCAAGGAAAAGAATTCTGAACGGGTCACACTGTTGTCTCATTTTGTAGAAACATGGGATTTGATTATGTTGAATGGAGCATTCAAAAGTGACATCCCCCCTTCCCATACGTGGTCAAGTCATTCACATAAAGCAACCATCGACTATGTGTATGTTGATAGAGTGTTATTTGGTCAAATCTCTAAGTTCAATTTTTTGCCCTCTTCATCCAGTGATCACCTGATGCTGTCGGCTGAAATTATGATTCATGCCCAGGCCAAACCACAGCCTCGACAGCAACAGTTGAGAGCTTTGACCATAAACCCTCAGCATAATAGATTGCATTGGTCCAATCTCTCTTTGGAAGCATTTAATCATGATCTAGTGAAGGACCATCATCTCCTCCTAGAGAAGGGATATGTTCCACCGGAATATCACGATAAAATGCACTCATTTGCATCCCCTGGTATATCTAGTGGTAAGATATCCAATAATGCTTGTCCAACCCATTTCTTCGATCAATCTGTTAGACTCAGGAAGTCCCTTTTTCGTAGACAAAAAAGACAGATTCTGCTCCTTCCAGTACACTATCGTGAGTCCACATTACGCAAGTTGAAAGCTGATTAGAAGAATTGGATACATGGTCACAAGGCGGAAATGTATCAAAGGGATGGTGAGCGGTGGCTGTACACGATTCAGGGTAAAAACACCTCTCAGATCTGGAAGTTGATTAATTCAGACACAACGTGTTCTCAGCTATCTTCTCAAATTAATGGAGTGCCGGAAAAAGGTGGGTTGAATATTTTACAAACATCTATGATTTACCACAAACTAGCTCTGATCGGCTGGCACCCAGGCCAACTAACTTTCCTTTTTCTCTGAATTTTGATCGAGAAGATGTGCTGTTCTACATAAATAAGGCCAGCTCTTCCAGAGCTCCTGGACCGGATGGCCTTCCAAACTTTGTTTTAAAACAGCATCCTGAATTGTGGGCGAATATCCTATACACCATCTTTGTTTCCATCCAATCGAAGCAATGCATTCCAACATCCTGGTGTCAAGCTGTAGTAGTACCAATCTATAAAAAAGGCGATTGCACGAATCCGGCAAGCTATCGCCCCATAGCACTTCTTGATGCACCTGGGAAGATTTTTAGCCGCATCATTTTTAGAGATCTTAACATTTGGGCTACTAGTGAAAATCGTCGAGATCCCTTTCAAATGGGTTTTGTTGCGGGTCTTGGCACTGCTATTAATATCATCACGCTTAATGCCATTAAAGCAGCCTATGCGGCAAGACGGCAACCTTTATACTTGGCTTTTGTAGACTTCCGAGTCGTGTTTGACTCTGTGGACCGTCAATTACTTTTCAACAAATTGTTGGGTTTCGGCTGCCCTCCTTCTCTTATCTCACTTATAAACCTTCTTCATACAAATACTACAATGCAGGTCAAATTGGACTTGAGTGGGCTATTATCAGAAACAATTCACATCAAACGTGGCCTTAAACAAGGCTGCATTTTAGCCTCAACTCTGTTTAATCTTTTTATTTTGACTTGGGAGTTGAATTTTTGAAGGTAGCAAATGATGCGCCAAAGCTTGGCAACCAGGTCGTCGTATGGCTTCTCTATGCTGATAACCTGGTTCTTATATCACAAACACCAAGTGGATTATAGACTTTACTCAACCAACTAGAAATCTTCACTATTAAAAATAACCTAACACTCAACTTGGAGAAAACCCAAGTCATGGAATTGGGAAAGAGCAAACTGAAACAAACTAAACATTATGAGTGGTTCCTCCATAATCAAAAACTGGTTCAAGTCAATGACTATAAATATCTAGGTGCCATGTTTAGTAATTCTCTTGCAAATGTAGCATAATTGGCAAACTCTCCACTCTAATATCTCAGACCAAAGTCCTTCAGGCCAAGTTTGGTACATTTTCTTGTGCTCATGTTCTAACCTTTTATCAACAGAAGGTAATCCCCATTATCACCTATGGGGCTGAGACATGGCTCCCACAAAAGCCTTTGTATTGGGATAGAATGGAAGCACAATTTTGGAAAAAAGTACTCAAGCTTCCTAACGTAACGCCAAATGCTCTTTTGCGGTTTGAGTTGGGAAATTTGTCAATACACATCCAAGTATCCTATAAGAGATGTTCTCTTTATCGCAAATGCTTACTGGGTCTTGCTGTAAACAATTTGCTCTCAATATTGGCAAATTATCTTTTGCTCTCTCCACACTTCTTTTCCAGCAAACTGGCGAGCCACTGTCCTCTCTGATCTAGCTGAAGCAAACATCAAGACCTTATAATTAATAATCCATCGAAAGCCAAGCTCAATTGTGTCAACTAGACTGGCATCATACCCAACAGAAATGCTTATTGCTAAGAGATTTCTACAGATCATCCTTTGGTCATAAAAAATTTCGGCATACAGCTGACTACTTACTGAAGTGCCCGTCATACATACTTAGAAGTCAAATCCTAAGATTTCGCATTAATTTATGGCCAACCAATCAAAGAAGGGGTCTAATTCATGTTGATGCCTCGCACAGTCGGTTTTGTAAAATTGATGGAATGGAATAGACACTAAAACACATATTGGTTGTGTGTGTTGCCTTGAGGAAACAAAGGAGAATTGTCCTTTATAAGTTAACCCAAACACATTATCTAATGCAGTCAGATGATGAATTATGGTATGAAATATCTGCCACCCCGAAAATCTCACTGAGAATAGCCACTATGCAATTTTTAAGTGCAGTATCGCCTATAGACTGATTATTTAGTGATCTTATTCTGGGTTATTAGTTGTCATACATCCTTAGGTTGTATTTATATTTTGTGTGTGGTTGGATGATAGAACTGAGATTGTTAAGTATGCTGTTATATTGATTTTTACTCTTCTATCCCTTTTATTCTGAGGGTCTCTCAGTTCATTTGAAAAAAAAATGTTAAGTTGTTATTTGTCTCTTCTGAATGTGTTGTGATGCGATTTGTAAATCTGAAGTTTTATGGGAAAAAAATGTTGTTTTGAAAGGTTAATTTAATTTAACCAACCAAAATAATAAAAAAAAATTAAAAAAAATAGGCTAAACCTCTGCTCCTTAACCCGAACTGACAGTGGTGAGTTTGTATTATTTTTTACATTTTTTGTTGATAATGTGTTATGTTGCTTCATGGGGCCGGTTAAGGCTATTTTTGTTTTTCATTTAAGAGTCATGTAGTTCATATTCTTTTATATTTGATGCATTTGTATTAATCTATTTTATGTGGTGCAGTGCTAAGATTCCTTTAGCCAGGTTTTTGCCTCATTAAATGTTTTTAATAAAATAAATGAATTTACCACCTTCTCTGGCTCAGGACTATATGTTATGTTAGGTTTCGTAGAGGTGAATAACACAACATCTCTGCCTCAGGCTTCTGTGCCACAAAACTTTTATATCAAGTTGTATCCATCCTACTTTTGCATTTGGACTTTACAATCTGATTTAAATGGCACAGAGGAGGAAGGATAGCTCAGGTGCAATGCGTTGTTTTTGGAAGCAAAATTGTGCAGTGCAACCAATTTTCCAATCCTGATCATACGCTTAGAAACCCCTTGCTGGTATTAAGTGCGTTATAAATGAACAATAAAATAAAAAAAATAAAAAATAGCAGATGCTCCTACAACGCTAGGAATGTTTGATCTATTCTATGAAGTACAACAGGCGGTCCTCCATTCTTTTCTCCAGGATTATAATAGATGGTCTGTTGAAAGACTTGCCTTCAATGCACTAGCAATGCATGGCTGGTTTAGTGTGACGTACAGGTAGATGTCCTACCTTTGCAGGCTTGTAGGTTACAGAAGCGCCTCTCCATATTTCCTGTCATGATGTCCTCACACCATACACCGCCTTCTCCTGGCGGGTTGTAGGTGCGCAGGCGGCGCTGTTGTCCGACTCCACAAGCACGAGAACAGTTACTCCATTCCGACCATGGGTTCCAGGAGCAATTATTGCCTCTGCAGTCCTCCCCAAAGCACAATGGGAAATCTGGAAAGAAATAACTGGATTACATAGGGATCCATCAGAGAAGGGAAGGATAGTCAATGAACGGGATGGTACAGAGATCAGGATGCAGGATGTCCTTCCACTCACCTCTGTGGACAGATACAACAGTGTTAGTTCTACTCATGGATCAAATCACAAAAGCAGTTCAATAAGATTCAGGTTTAGAAACATTTCTAAAAATAGTCTAGAAGTGGACATTTATGGCAATGTTGCAACCTAAATCTAAGCACTCCTACTTGAATGAACCCCATTGAATTTAGGATGCATCGATTAAATGCATGTATTTTCGCTTGGGAAGGGGTCATTATCGCAGACTAATGTCCCATCCCCAAATTATGGACAGAGTTGCTAATGACTTCTGCGTGAGTGCTTGGATATGTGGTGCTTAAGTACAAACTTAAGTTTAATAGTTGATTTAGTAGAGGACACGTGGTAGTGAATTAAAATGCGTTTTCCATTTTGTAGTATTTATTTTATTGGATTTAAATGACAAGGTTGTGTTTATTTGGAATACATTCTCATGGTAATCTTGGTTAAACTAGAACCGTTATTGAAATGTTCACACATAAGGAAAAAGCAAGGGATTTCTGCACAGGAAACAGAAAGCGTTGTATCCATGTTTCAGCTTTCACCTTGGGGCAGGAAATTGAAAGTTGATTGTTACGTTGCAGGTGCAGAGGGGAAAAGCTCCTGCCGGAGAAGGAGTGTGTTTTATTGATGTAATGGTGGACAGGCTTTCCTGAAGTATGGCGTCTTAGCTCTGTTGCACAGGCTGTATGGTGTTGGTGACATGTTTGTGTGATCTTGCCTTCTGACTGGAACAGGGTTGTGCAGGTATGTAGTAAATATTGTTTGTAATTGTAGTGCTGATTCATTTTCTGTGTCCCCAAAATGATTTAGCTTCAAAAGTCACAATTCTCGGAATACAGGCAATATCAGTAGTTATTGACTGTATTTCAAGCATTATGATTGGCTGACAGGAATCCAATAATGATTTCCAAGCGCTAATATCAGATTACATTTCTGAATCCTGAATACTATTGTAGATTTCTCTAAGTGCACTGTTTTAGAAATCTGTTGCACCACTATCAACACTGATTTGCTTTTCGAAAAAATGTAAGTCCCATTTTTAATTTGCCCAAAATAAACAAGTAAAACTGTTGACACTTTTAAATCAACTGCTGTTGAACCTCAAATGATCTTTACCAGAAGGATCAGTGGCTAGGTTACCATTTGTAAAATCTTAAATCATTACTATTTTATTTTAAATAAGCACAGGCTAATGAACAAAATGGAAAACCAAGCACTGGGCATTCTATCCCTCAGAAGTTAATACTAAGATTTCTCCAAGAGCAAATTGTTGACTACTTTTCGAATATAATTACTTTTTATTTTATGTTAGATGGAATAGAATCGTTACTATGTGGTGCTTGCTTAAGCTAGTATGTTCTTGTCTTTAGAAGACTTATCGACCAATTAAGACGGTTGGAGATGAGAGTGGCGGACCCCCAGTCGCTATAGCATTCTAGGGCGTAGTTGCTAAGGTATTTTATTTAACCGTGTATGATGTTGGCAACCATTAATGTCTTCTTGATATGGGTGACATGGATTCTCTTTTTTAGGTTTCATAAAACCTCTTCCTCTCTTCAGTTTATTTTCCAGACATCAGTTTATTTTTTTTCCTTGTGGAAATCCCCTGCATTAATCACCATATGCTCTGGTTATTGTTCTGGATATGAGGGCTTGCTGAATCATTTCTAGATAGACTTCTTTCTTCTGGATAGTCTCAAATAGCAGTTCTTGGTTTCAGATCATAGTTCAGTTACGGTCCATGCGTCGGTCTGTACATCCTTTGGGATTGGTTCTTGATCAGATAGCTTTTTTAACAACAACTGACCAAAGACTAATCCCAATGGATGTACGGAACGTTGCACAGACCGCAACTCACAGTGCTGCGCGACTGTTAAAAGCTGCCACCCGATACACTTGCTACCCACACTCTGTACAGCGCTCTGCTGCTCTCGAGCTAGGCCCACGCTTTGAAAAATAAATAAAAATACAAATAAATATTGGCTTGGTTTGATCCAATGTCTATTCCAGACCATTTGCATGAAACATTTATCTTATCCCTACAATGCTTATTGATTCCCAGACCTAGTTTTGACTCAACAGCATAAAATTATTTGAGATTGTTCAATTAGAGTCACTCGTTTGTGTAGTTAAATAAAATTTCATATTTATAACAATCATGTCATGATGTCAGTTTACTGATTAGAGTTCTGCACATACCCGCCCTACTAGTGTGCTGTGGCCTCTTACAAGCCACCCTATGTGGTATGTGTCTTGTTGTCTTACCTGCCCTACTAGGTCAGGTTAAAGACCATCCCTAATTGTGCTCTGCAACAGGTAAGAGTAGAGACCCAGAGGCATCGCATTTGCTGACTGTTCTACAAGTACATATAGTTATGTTAGTGGCCTTCCTGTGGTGCTTGTATCTTCTACCAGCACAAAATAGATGATTGGGGGCCTAGATGTGTTGCATGTATCTAACTGTCCTACATGTGCATAGGGTCGTGCTAGAGGCCTTGTGTGCTGCATGCTCCTCTCTGTTTTATCTGGGCACTTTGACTGAGTAGAGGCATTGCTTTACTGCCTTTACTGCACCTCTCTTAAAATTCTATCTGTGCATCGTATATGTCTCTGTGACGTGTCCATTATAGATGAATTGATGTTGTGCATGCCACACTCATCTGCCTGTCACTCCTGGACATTTTGGCTGTTAAGAGACCTAGACATGGATGAAGCCAGCCTCAAAATCTGGAGGACAGATTTAAAAAGCTGTTCCTCAGTGGAGCCAGCAGGGATCACACAATACCCAATGCCCCTCCAAGTGCATGCATGACCTCTATCAACTGTGCCTTTGCTTTTTACATTCTGGCCTTGGTTGCCCTTAGCTTACATAAGCGGTCTATCTGCTCCCAAATGACCTTAAAAAAATGAGGAAAGAAGGGAAGCCTTGGAGTCAATCTTGATAGGTTACTTCTGCTGGAAATCAAACAGGGTGACTTAATGAGATGGTCTGAGGTTACTACATGTCTCAGCATAGAAAGCACACATGTGCCAGTATCTCAGCAGGAAATGGATTTGATGGGGTCATGTTACATATTGATTGTTACAGTTGGTGGTTTAACCCATCAGGTGGTCTTATCAGGTTTCAAGCTGGGACTTCCAAGTTTTGCATACACATGCAGGCGCACACACACACACACACACACGCACACGCACACCACATGTGCAAACACTCTAATAGCAACAGGTCTTCCTCTGAGAGCAAGAAGCAGAACATTATTTTCTTTCATACCTTCTTGAACTTCATGTGCCTTCTTTTGGACCGTTGCATACTCGTCCATATCAGTTGTGAGGAAATTTAGTTTCTACCAAGAGATGCTGATCATTGGGGGGTATGGGCCATCTAAAAGATGAGCATATTGGGCTCCACCTGCAGATTAATTGATATGGGCAGGGAGGGCTTCTGTCTTTTGCTACTGTATAATTGCTGCTGCCTGTTAATGGCTGTTTAAGCACTCTTCACTTGGTGCAGTGGCCCTTTTCACTCAGATTCCTTACCGGCAAAATCCTTGCAGAAGGGTGCCTGCAGTCGGCAATTTCCTCAATTTTCTCGGGTCACTAGGCCTATATATTCAAAATGAGTCTAACTGCTCTATTTTTCTGCTGGGTGCTTCATGACACCCAGCGGTGCTGCTTGGGTCTGTGTGTCCTAAGTGTGCATTGAATCATGGTAGGAGTGTGCAGTTCTGTGTGCATGTCAGAGTTCTACTTGGGTACCCTGGATAATTTGAGTTTCTGCTCTTCTCTCCTGCCTTGCCATCCAATCTGTGCATTGGGTAGAGTAATTGGCACTAGTACTGACCATGTGCCTGCTTGCTATGTCTGTGTGCTGAAGCTTGGTAGAGGCCTTTCTGTGCTGCATTTGTCTGTCTCTGCCCTTCCTGTGAACTCTTCTACAATAAATGTGTCTGTTTGTCCTTGGTTATGTTCCAGATCCAGGTGTGCTACTAGTGCCTGACTTTCCCGCATAACTACTGGGACCATCACCTGAAGGCCAAGGTTGCCTGCAATTAAAGCAATGAATCAAGGACTTAGAGAGTGAGTGAGTGAGTGAGTGAGTGAGTGAGTGAGTGAGTGAGTGAGTGAGTGAGCGAGCGAGTGAGTGAGCGAGTGAGTGAGACGGTAATACATGAATGAAGAAATCTCTTTAATGCAGGTCTGAGAACAAAATCCCCTTACATGTTTCCTGTTGTTAAAGAAGGGAACCCACTAACAATATAGAAAAGTTGAGGTTTTTTTTTGTTTAATAATATGTGGTAGTTTGCCTTGCCGGCTTGTGCTCTTACCTTTGCATTGTGGCAAGTTGCATGCCTGCTCCTGGAAGGACTCCCCTGTGCAGTTCATTCCTCCGCCACATAAGCGTGCCCGTGTTTTCAGTGCAGGGAACTCAGCATCCGTGCAGGTCTTGGAGCAGGGTGACCAGGACGACCAGGGGCCAAACCCTTCTTCAGAACCTGAAAAGACCACAGTGATTTGGGGCACATCATATGCATTTTGACTTCTGCCTAATAGCCTTCCCTTGAGAAATCCAACCACTACCCACAAATGTCCTTCATAAAGGAGCAAAAGATATAGGACGGTGGCTAGGTCACTATCAACAAGAGAGACATATTCCCTGGAGGGGTGCCAAGTGACATTTGACAGACAACTGGAGCAAAACTTAAATTGTCAATGTTAGCAGTCAGAACCCTGAGGTGAAAGGCACCCTATCAATCAGAGCTGTGCCTCTACTATTTTATATTGTGTGTGAATCCTCACATTATCCTTGTGTCCCTTTTTCAGCACCTCCACTGTCTCCATGGATTAGCATTGAAATTAGGTTTAAAAGGGGGGTGGGGCGGATAGGAGAGAAGCATACACAGTATGTATTGCCTCCTCTTTTCTCAACACCACTACCCCTAACAGAAAATGCACAGCCTCCTGCCCGGCACTGCCACATCCCTCATGTTTGTCCTGCCGTAAAACAATCAGTGGGCCTCATTACGAGGTTGGAGGCTACCTTGACCCGGTAATTGCCCTTTCGAGGGTTCCGGGGCCGGTACATCCCCATTCCCACCTGAGCCCGATAGGGCTCAATGGGAATGGGGAGGGTGGTAGCACCGGTACCATTAATAACGGTACCGGTGCTACCATCATGTTCTACTCGCGGGTGCCAGTACAGCCACCAGGTCAGACCAGTGGATGCAAGGTCACCCGCGAGCAGAACTCCTAGTATGGCGGTACGGTAGCAACGGTGCCGGTAGCGATACCGGCACCGTTGTTGCCTTACCGCCATACTTGTGATGAGGCCCAGTGTCTGCATCCTGCCATCATCCCCACCTCCCCCATCTTTGTGCTCCCACCAAACCAACATAATTCCTGGTTTCCATTTACTCTCCCCCTTCCCCCGAGTTTTGTCTCTCTCCCCAAAATAAAGCACATTGTTCCTTGCATCCAGGCACCCACCACCATCTTCTTTAGTTTAGGGTCTTCCGTGGTGTGATGGGGCCAGTGTCAGCGCGTGATTCTCGGGTCTGTAAAACTAATAGGCTGATGGCGCATACACTGTGAGAGAGTCCCAACTCATGGATTTAGGAAGGTCACTGGGCATTCCCTACTTTCCCGGCTGTAGGGAAAAGGCAGATACAATGCTGGCCTCCATAGAAATATTTATAAGCACTTTGCTTTTTAACCTGCTTGTTGTCACAGACTTGTGTAATCTTTATTACGTGATGTTTCAATATTATTAACGCATTGGCACTTTAGCTTGAATTTACTTATAATAGCATTTATAACAAAGCGCTTTTACTTTCCCATAGAACTATACTGTTATACCGTTTTATTGTTTTTTGATATCGGTTAAATGTAGATGGCTGCATTGGAACTTCGAATGTGAATACTATTCCAAAATGGCGCTTCCATTTGTACTAATATAGCAGTAACACACATATCCCGTGACATGTGTTGAATTGGAAGGGAAGTAGAAGGTTCTTTTTTCAATATATATACATATTTATAAACACAGAATTTAAAATTGAATGGCTACAATAGCCTGGTGAAGTCCTGTTGAGGATGGACCGTGTCGCTAACCTGTAAAAACATGTTTGTAGGTTTTATCACGTTCATGGCTGTATTGCAAACTGAGATGCTGGACTTTTATTTATCTGTCCAATAAATTGCACTTTTTTCTGCAATAACGCATCTTAAAATCAAACGTGTGCCCGGGTATGTTTTCTGGATCCAATTGTTGCACAAGAGCTTGATATTCATTATTTGGGTCCACATTACATATGTTCGCTTATATTGTAGGTTTTGTCAAGTGACGACCCAGAGGGAGACACTGAAACACTTGATGACTGGTTGTGCTTCCTTGTGGGGGAAAAGTGGGTAGGCCTTCAGGAAACAACTGGAGTGTCTTCAGGGTATAGATCCAGACACTTTGTGGGAGCTATGTTTGACTGGCCGAACTACCGACATGTGATAGCGGTTGTGAACATTGTACATTTTTGGAATCTCTGATACTGCGTGTGTTTGTGGGATAGAGTCTTAATAATTTGAGGAGTTTTTGCATACATTTTATCTTATATTAAGTGTATTTGCTCTTGTGCTTTTCTCTTTTGTTTTAGGTTTGTTGTTTGAAAATTGTTTTCGATGTAATGTTAAAGGTTATTGTTATTTAACCAATACAAAAATAAAAAAAAAATATATATATTCACTGAAAAAAACTTTAGTTAAGGAATAAGTAAGGTCGGTTAACTACTGTCCCTTAACTACAGTCTTTTCAGTGAATTTCAAGGGTTTTGTTATACAATAGTTTATTCAAGGGTCACTAGCCATGGCCTTTGGCCATGGCCACTGTACATATTGCATCAATAGGTTTCTTTGGGGCACACTACCCTTGCCCTTCGGCCGTGGCCACTGGACATGTTGCACTAATAGGTTTCTTTGGGCCCAGTAGGAATAATATTTCTTTTTTTTTCACTCTCTTCGATTCCTGCAGTATTCCCCGATATTCCAGCGATAATGGCAATGAACTGTAGATACAGCAGCTATGAACTACTCATACCTGCGGTATTCTCCCGGTATTCCTGTGATAATGCAAAAACGGTCAAAAACAAAAAAAAACACTTCCCTGCCCTCACAGTCACTCACAAAGTGCCCCCTCCACCTTCGATGTTCCCCCTCAATTCATTTTTCCCTCTCCCATTACCCTCTTTCACTCTTTGCTTCGTGTGACGTATTTTATTTTCAAAGCACATTCTGCATTACTACCAGGGGAATCTCACGAGATTCCCGGTATTCGACGGATAATCCTAAAATCTTTGAACTGTAACTAGCTCTGCAGAACACCCAACTCTTCAATTTCCCATGGTATCCTCTTCCCCCTCTCTACCTTTAGCCTGATGTAATGTCATCCTTTTTCCCTCTTTCAAAAAGCTTTTTTTGCACTTTAGTTTTTTGCATCCCCCCAGTATAAAAGCCTCTGTGCTGCAAAGCCACATGGGGATATGGCTATATTTTTGGGAGAAGGGGGTACCATCTTTCCCGCCAAATTTTTTAAAACCTACTGGATGGGATAACCCCTAACCTGTCCCGGAAATTAAGTCAAGACTTTATGCCTAAGTTGTTTCTTATTTGGTCAAATTCTGTCCAGCGGTTAACCGGTTCGGCTTGATAAAATGTGGACTATTTCTCAACGGGAAAATGATCAACCAAAAACAACTTTTTCTGCTTTCTTAATCACGTTTTCCTTTCTTAACAAATCATTCGTATAACTTCCAGTCTGGGGGGTATCTGTGACAAACTTTTGTTTGAAAGATGTCATCCAAATCCGTCCACCAAGTCAAAATCTATTAGCAATAGACTACTCGGATTTCCTGTCTCATGTCACTCACCTTATCTATAGGGCGTCTATCACCATCCTATAATATATGTATGTATATATATATATAATGTTGATCCAGAAGAAAACCACAAGTCGATACCTTAATTAGGCTAAAAAAGTCATTTATTTTGCATATTTGCAAGCTTTAGTGAAATGTCTCCACTTCCTCAGGCAGAGATGAAATTAAGCATTTGAACAAATTACAGCATTACAGCTTACATAGCCCCTGCTGCAGAAACCCTGTTATCTGTGCATGTCTGCACTTGATTTGCTACTGCAAATCGTTAGCCTTATTAGGGTATTGACTCATTGTTTTCTTCTGGAACAACATTCTATTAAACCATTGGCTAACACGTTGCAAGCAAACTGAACTGTATTACAGGGCCTGCGGCAGCAGCCTTCTAGTTATGGTTAAGTTGCTCAACTCATAGAAAGAGCACTTGTTGGGCAACTTAGAACTTTGCCCCCAGACAAATCCTCACCAGAGTTTGCAAAAAAAACGCATGTGAACCCCTCGGAATGATTCGACAAAGTTTGGTGCAGCTTCGTCAAGAGGGGGCAAAGTTATAGGGGGGTCCGGAAATGTGTGGAAATCCTCATAGACGCAATGGAAAAAAAGGAGCTTGCGCCTTCAGCCAAAACCGCTGGATGTATTCTCACCAAATTTGCGCTCGGACTGGCGGCTTGGTCCTGAAAGCGTGCTTTTATAAATTTGGTGTAAATGCATCTAGTAGTTTTTTACAAAATGGACAAAAAGTAGGTAAAAAAAATAGTGATATCTGGGTCTATTCCGCAGACTCTTTTCCCGATTCAGGGTCCACGGACATACCTGGGCCAATCAGGAGGTGGCGTGATGTCTGTGGACATCATACGCGCCCACTGGTTGAATGCTCAAAAGCGTGAGGTGGGTCATCATTTTTTAAATAGTCACCATGTTTGATCCGCAGACAGCCACCTGGGTCCGTGGATAGTTTGGTGAGGAAAAAGTCAGGAAAACACATTTGGTGTTATTTGGTTCCCAAAAGAGGGGCTGGAAAGGGTGGGAGAATGGAATATAGTTAATAGGGAGCTGTTTTTATAGGTGAAAAAAGATGTATGGGGGTGCCACTGAGTCCGGAGACATCGCCGCTGACCACGGGCGGTGAATCGAGAATAAGTCTAGAAACACATTTGGAGTTATGTGGTGGCCGAAAGAGGGTTTGGAAAGGGTGGTGGAGTACAATAAAGTTGAAATAGAGCTGTTTTTACAGGTGAGAAAAAGGTGTTGCCGCTGAGTCTGCAATCTATTTTAGAGTCTGCAGACATCATTTGGATGGCAAGGGGTCTGGGTAAGTCATGTTATTTGAAGGTGTATTATAATTGCTTGTTATATGGTTTAATTACATTATGGTGGTTGTAGCCACTGGCGAAACATAATATAGTTATATGTGTGTAGTAATTATAGATACTGCAGGGGGAGTATACAGTGGTTGTAATATGATGGAATGATATAATTGAAGTATATATGGTATTTATGATAGTAGGACAATTGAGGACACTGCTACTTGATGTCTCCTATGCCTTTCACACGGTCAACAATTCTATCCTCTTTAAACTGTTACATGATACCTTTAGCATCATGGACTAGGCACTGACTGGACTAGCCGATCTGTTTTCCTCACTAACCGCGCTGACCAGCTGCAACTGGGCCGTTACTACTCCACCACCTCGCTGTCTACCTGCAGAGCATCTCAGGGTTCTTACCTTATCTTAAATGAACTTTTAAAGCTCACATCCGCTCGAAGGCATCTTGGTGCTGGGCAAGGATACATTCAAGAATCCGAGTCCCTACTAGAATCAATCAAGGAAAAAGAAAGGTCATCAAAGACTGACAAAAGGATAAATGTTCAGCCGTTCCCCAAAGATAGAATGTGAGGGAATTCCACTACCTTGCGGCGGCAACAGAGAAGGCACATCCACGAACCCGACAGAGCCGCACCTGAGGTACTGAAATAGTGCAGGACTCTAGAGAGCAAAGTGGGCAATTGGGAAGGTAGGGTCAAAACGTGCACTGCAAATACTCAGCCCCTAGGCCATTAAAGGCCCAATGCACAATGCACATGGATTTAAACTGAACCCTCTGTGCAACAGGCAGCAAATGCAACTGCCGTAAGGCAGATGAAATAGGCATGCATTAAGGAGTGTGAACCACCAGCCTCGCTGTCACATTTTGCAATACTTGGAGGCGATGAACTAAATAGAGTGGCTGAGCCAAATACAAAGAGTTACAATAGTCTAGCACACTAAGCACCAGTGCAGCAACCAACCAGTAGAGCATGAAACTGAACAGGGAGAAAGCCCAGTACCCTATGCAGAACTCTAAGCTTATAGTGCCCAGACTGGCATACAGCAGCCACCTGAGCCTCCAAGGACAAGAGGAGGATTGTTCACCACAGAAACCTGAATTGGAAACAAACCAAGAGAAGAAGGCCCAAGAGAAGGAGTCCAAAGAGAAGAAGCAGAAGGGGGGCCTATCACCAGGACGTCAGACTTGTCCCCGTTCAATGTAAGCCAGTTGTAGCCCATCCAACAACCCACGTCCTCCAAGCACCTCGGTAGCTGAGACGCTGAATCAGGTTGGGATAGATCAAGCCGCAGAATGATCTGGGTACCATCAGCATAGGAGTAGGATCAGGGGCAGTGGGAAGGGATGACCTCAATGACAGGTTGGATGTACACGTTGAACAGGGTAGGGGACAAGGCCGAACCCTGGTGGACCCCACAAGACAGAGGAACAGCTACAGAATGAAAAAGGAGGAAGAGAGATTTTGTTCAAGATCACCCAGAAAAGCTTGAAACCAAGATAATGCCTGTTCAGTTATCCCTGCCTCTGCAATATGGGCAAGCAAGATGGAGTGGTTGACAGTGTCGAAAGCAGCCGATAAACCTAATAATATCAAAGCTCCCACTCCACCCTGATCAGAGATAAGTGAAAGGTCATCCACAACAGAGACCAGCACACTCTCTCTGCACCGGCTAGGACGGAAACCAGACTGGAAAGGATCAAAGAAACTAGAAGATTCAAGAAAAGAACTAAGAAGAGGAGAAATAAGAGACTACAATAACTTCATAAAGAAAGGTAATAAAGAAATTGAACAGAAATTAACAGGACAGAAATGATCCAGTGAAGGTTTTTTTAAAAGAGGATCACCAGTGCATATTTCAAATCTGAGGGGATAAGCCCTGACTGGCAGCAAAGATTGATAGCCTGGGACACCCATAGGGAAATAGTTGCAATAATGCCCTTGCACACAGCTAATGGGACAGAATCCAAGGGAGAGGCAGATTTGAGCAAAAGGGTTGCCCTTATTATATCTTCCGAAGAAAAAGAGGGGAATGAGGACCACCTACTCAGTGGGACACCCTAGGCATGACATATCCATTGGGCCCCAAACCCGACGACACAATCATTTTGAGAGTGCCCACCTTTTTTTCACCGAAGAAGCTTGACAAAGAATCATACAACTTCTGCGAGGGAGCAACCCCTGCCTGTGTTGTGACAGGAGAGGATAAAGAGTGCACAAGTTTGAATATTTCTCCAGGCCGTTTAACGATCAGATCTCCACCCTGCCTGAATAGAAGCTGCTCGTAGCAGCCATAATATCCTTTTGAAACAAGGTGGTAGCCTGAAGCAGAAGCACAGGATCACACTGAAGATAGGAGCCTGTCCACATTCGATCAGCCTGCCGGCGCTTAAGCCGTAGGAGCTTTAGAGCATCGTCAAACAACAGCTCAGACTGGCGGGCTCGCTGTCTGCACAGTCTAACAGGTGCAAAGAAATCGTCCGTCTCAGTGAATACTTGCGCCAGAGACACCAAGTCCACCGCTGAAAGGGCCAAACACCCTGACACAATAGTCTGGGCCACACTGGCTGTGTCAGCAGAACGCCAACAACGCTTCCACACTTTGGGTTTGGAACAGACCTCAGGAATGGCCCCAGCCATTGTAGAAAAAGGTATCACAAAATGGTCCAACCGAAAAACCAAAACCAAAGTGGGTAAAGAAATGATATGATCAAGTGTGTTTCTCAACCGATGGGTAGGGTCAGACACAAGCTATTGTAGCTCAAAGTCCCTCATCCCAGGCACAAATCGCACAATAGGCTGATCTATTCCAGAATTTATTTTCAAGTTAACATCCCCAACTATCACCAATTTATTAAATTTAAGTCAAAGCTAAACCACAAAATTTAAGAAGGCATAAAAAAAGGCAGAATCATAATAAGTGTGGCAATAAAACATTAAAACATAACACAAACAAGACGATGTGATTGATAAACGGACTAGTAGAGCCTCCATTCTAATCCCATGTTCACGGAATTTTGCATGCAGACAGAGAAGACGTATAGGCAAAACCCAGCCCACCACCAGAAGTGGGGTAGGGGCGGTCCATCCGAGTTATGCTGTAAGATGGTGGGAGTTCCTGCGCTACTACAGGGCCAGAATGGTCGCGCAGCCAGGTCTCCGTAAAGCTGGCAATGTCCGGTGAATAATCATCCAATGAATCATAGCATGCTAAAGCATGCGCCACTAGAGAGTGGGCGTTAATGAATAATCAGGAGAGATTGCCAGAATAATCAATGTTCTTGCCCACCAAAGATTTTCTTGTAAAGCCTGCAGGCCATACTGTATTCGCCAGCGGCGTATCCTTCAACCGCCACTCACAGAACATTACCTGTGGGCTGATGCTCAATCCTACAGCCTGTAGACCCGGCCACAATTCTCCCGCATCACGGATGAGCACAGACGGGCTTGACTTTGGCACGATTTCAACCCGCAAGGCCCTCACCCGCTCCGCTTGTTTGCTGCATCTCTGTGTCAGTGTCTGACTATGGAGGCACATTGTATTGGCCTAGGAGAGCAAAGATAGGCCAGAAAGTGTGTCTTGTTCGGGGGTAGGCAGAGGAGGTGATCAGGGAAGCCAGGCAACTTCCAGACCAAGTAGGCGTCTACAAGGAACCAAATATTTAAAAAGTGAAACACAAAGTAACTGAACACAATAAAGAAATTAAAGTAAATTAAATTAAATTAAATTAATGCCATCCAGTCACCTGCCCACTCGTAGAAACTAGCTAAAATGAATCGAACAAATGAAATGAAACAATCATTTTAAAAACCAAGTAGGCTGATAATTCAAGTTAGGCACGCAGCTGATGGCCGTACCTGCATGCAGCAGAAGAGGCACGCAATCACTATGAAGACTCCTGAGTGCCTAGCCCCACCCACTGCTCTGAAGAGAGCAAAGACAGACTGCAAAGTGTGTTTTGTTTGGGGGTTAGGCAGAGGAGGCAACCAGGGAAGCTAGGCAACTTCCAGACAGAGTAGCGGTCTACAAGGAACTAAACATTTCAAAAGTGAAACGCAAATTTATCCTATCTTTGTGGCACTTCAATATCTATTTCGTCCCTCTGGCTCACCTGATGCCCTTCTTCTTTTCTCATTTCAAATGTTATGTTAATGACACACAGCTTTCCTTAAACTTCCCTCACAATTTCTTCTCGTTTTTTATCCCTAAATGTGTGACCACCATCGAAGCATTGTGTGTGGCTAACAATCTCTATCTCAATGCCAGTACGACAGAGATCTTTCTTATTGTGGCACCCGGGCCCTGTTTTTCTCTTACCCTGTGGCCACCCTATTTGGGACCTCTACTCACACCATCCTGTGAGTATAAAAACCTTGGGGTCATCATTAAGTCCCCTCTCTCCTTTACTACTTTTTGAGCTTGTAAAAGAAAGCCCACTTTCAGCTTCACCTCCTTACAGGCATTCTACCGTTCCTCACCTTCCCCCCCAGAAGCTCAACGTCTCTAGTGCCCTGATTCTCTGTAGAGTTTACAGTGTAGAGTTTGTTTAACTGATTGGTGGATAGATTTGTGACTTTTCTTTTTGAAAGCAGGCAATGAGGGAGTGTTACAAACATAACAGTAACAATGGTAGAAGGGTTGTTTTGTGCGATGGTGTGCACGTGCAATCCAGGGTTTGATAATGTTGCATGGCCTGGAGGGGGGACTGCAGAGACCGCAGATAGTCATGAAGGTCCATGGATCATGGCCCTTATTGTATGCTAGAGAAAAGTATTTTGGACAGAAAATTGTTTCTGTGCTTTTTGCTTTTTCTCTAGTATACAATTGTCGCTTATTCCCATTAGCATAGTAGAAAATGCTAATGGGAATGTTGGATAATCTTATTCAGTCTAACTACTTTACCGAAAAATGTAAAGTAGACAGAGTCTATAAGCTTATTATTTTACTTCTATTTTCTTTTACTGTGAAAGGTGGTTCCTAAAGGAACCTTTTTTTTGTTGTTATTTGATTATTTTTTTTGTAGGAGCGGCCAGGAAGTAAGGTGGGGAGGGAAATGAGGGAAGGGCACCAACCACAGATATGGAGGGGCAGGTGCATAAGGGAAGATGTTAGGTGTGCGTCAAATCTAAGGCGCAGGGGCAGAGTTGCTCATGCTCCTTGATTACAGCCTCGAAAGCACTTAGAAACTGCTCTCCCTGCAGAGTGGTGTGTTGCAGTATATACAAAGTACTGTTGTCTTGGAAAGATATTGCTAAACAGCCTCTTGTATGGCTTGCAAGGTAGCTGGTGGGATTTTTTGTGCCACAGGAGTAGCCTATGTGGTGGCAGTATTGGTTGAGGAAGATGAGGTAGAGGAAGATAGCGTATTACTTATAGAGAAAGGAACAGCCTTTCTCAGAGCATCCCTGTGGTTGGATTTGGTGTGGCGGCGCATGGATGTGATCCCGTAGAACTGCCAGGTTGTCCACGACTGAGTACAATGCACTCAGGGCATTTTACCTTATTAGCCTTAGCCTTCGGTACACTCCCAACAGTTGTAAAGAACCGCCACACCCATGATTCTCTATGGGTGCTGGAGGTAGGCATTTCCTATATCTCATCTTCCTTTCCTCTTGATTCTTTTCTGCATCATTGCGCTTTTTCCGTTGTCTAGACCCTACAGCTGGTGGTGGTGGTGTTGCACTGCACCATGCACTTCTAACACTAACACTAATACCCAGGCCATTAAAGACAAAGAGCTGTGGCGTTTTGGACTACTCCCTTGCTTCCTTGCTTCCTGCCTTCTCAGACACTCTGAAGCCTCAGTCGGGAATGGAAAGGATTCCCGCCAAAGACACAACTTCAACCCAGGTCTTTCCCATCTAGAATGGCAGAAAAAGACCTTATAAACAACAAAGAAATGAGAAATGGCAAAAATAAATGGCGCCCAACATTCTACTGGAATGGCGATCCTCATGTGCATTACCGCGGCTGATTTGACAGCCTGCGAGTAATAATAACTAAATGTCATGAATGTAGTTTTACTGCCACCAGCCATTCAAGTTAATTTGCAATTGTAACATAAATGTTACCAGGTAAGTAAGAAGGGGGATACAGTGTATCTCCCCAGCACTCCACATAAGGTGGGGTGTGCTGGCTCACTATATAGGGGATGTAACTCCGACTTTACCCCTTGATAACAGTAGTTTGCCCAAGTATATTCAAGAGAAATTACAAAGGGGCACCGAGCCTAGGCCCAACAGCTATAGGGAACTATAAATCCAAACACACACTATGGAGAGAGATAAAAAGGTCACCCATAAAAAGAGTAAAAGATAAGGTAAGAGGGAAAAAGATCCCCACTCACCTAGGAACAAGGAAAAATAATTACTGAGTCCAAGCAACAAGTTCTGGTGTTGACATTTATGAAAATCTAACCTAACAATACACTACCTAAGGCACTTGGGCCAGAAGGATGTTACCAGGGGGCAGAATCATTAGGAGAGGAAATGTCCATCAAGGACATTCATCCTAACCAGCAAAGCGGAGGGCAAGAAGCAACAAAAGAACCCTGGATGGGATTCTATCAGGACAGCAGGGAAGCAAGGAGAAAGTTAAATATCACCTTTAAAGCCTGTAGAAGGCCTGATATTTCCTTTGAAATATGATGTGCAGACCTGCCTATCTTTTACAAAGAGCCATAATCATCATTACCACCTGGTGGCCATTTAATCAGTGGCCATCTTGGTGTGGGATTGGTCCATTCTTTGGCCCTCCTTTTTCTCTTTGGCAAGGGTGTATAAAGTGAACAAAAGATCCTCAAACCATCACTGCTAATACTATTGTACACCTCTGAAGGTGTCATTAGTATTTTTGGGGTAACGCTGTTTCCACATCAATTGGCCTTGGCTTTGGCTCAGAAAATAAATGGGGAACGAGCAATAATTATATCTCCCTTTGTCTTGAATTAATTATAATTGTCGTTATGGAGTCACTGCTGTAAGGGACCCTGGTGACAGCTTTTAAGGGCACAATTTTGATCAACAATGCAATACAACTATTCTTTTAGTGGTAGCAATTGAAGAGCATTTTTAATATCAACTGTGACAGCAATTGCTTGCAGAACTAATTCTAAAGACGAAAGTATTGCATTTCATAAAGGGAGGTTTGGCATCTGATTAGTTTTCCCAAGAACGGGAGGAATTAATTCGTGTGAGTGTGGGGGGGGGGATTTACACAGTGGATCAGGGAGAGAGAACCGGGTATATCACTTGTCGTCATTACCTGGAATGCCAGTCGGTGGCTCCTCTGTGGGACCAGCATCTCCTAAAAATTGAAAAAGAAACATTTAATCAGCATGATCTAAATGCAAACAAAAGAAGAACTGTGAGGTCTGTGAACATAATGTGATAATAATATAGATATGCTGGAGTCGAAGCAAAGCTTCACGTAACTGTTAGTTAGTACGCGACGCACTAGACACACCCAGCACCGGTGACTAGGTATACACGTTTTCATAAATGAGCACCATTTCTTTGTTTCTATCTTTTCAAGCCAAAGCTTAGATTAGAACTATTGAAGGAAACAAATGTGAAGTCCTGTGCAAAAAATTGGCATAAGCACATTTTCCCTATGTGGTTGGGGAGTAAACCACACATCCTATCGGAGAGTGTGTGAACGACCATGAGTACGTATTTCCTTCTGTACTTTGGATGCCGCCTTTCCAAATGTTTACTTAAGGTATACACTGTAATTTAGGGGCTCATGAATCCGGGAGCAATCGTACAAGCAGGCGACATTTTGAATTCCACCTATTTTTACCACCTACCTCATGAAGGGCACAGAGGTATGTTCTGCATATATTAAATACTGCATGATTATGTGGTTGGACTCAACAACACCAATGTTTACCTCCACCCAAAAGATTGAGCTAAAAATGGGACAAGCCCCTGAGCATGGGACAGACGTTTCCCTCATGTGAAGGTAGGCGCTGCAGCAGTCCTACACAGAAGAGATCATTTGTATACAGGGATCCCCTTGAGGGTGTGAAACACTGGGCATCACTGGTGCCCACCTTCACAACCCCTGTGTAATGTAAAGGATATTGACCCTTCTGTTGATTACTCCATTTGGGACAGTATTGGTATTATATGCCATTGTAGCCACATGTAGTATTTCTGAAAATCTGCATGTTTTCCTGTAGGTAGGGCAGTAAAGTTGGACCACATTATGAGTTTGGCGGTGTGACCAAAAACGGTAGTAATGTAGTGGTAACAGAGTTATCGCTGCATTCATGCTGCATTAACGCATAGCTAAGCTTTGGGTTTGGAGGGAAGGTGGAGGAAACACCCCCATCAGCCTGCTGGAGGTAATTCCTCTGCCTTACTGCCCAAAAACGGCAGAATAGATGAAATTACCACCGCAGTAATTCCACCAAAATCCCCATGGGAGTTCTATGGACTCCAATAAATAGGACAAACACCATCTACCACCGCTTGTAATCCGGCTGTAATTCCACGATTAACTGGTAGTGAGGCCCATAGTGTGTAGACCCCCGGTTCTCCATGTGGTAACGAAAACTGCTGAATGCAGGAGCAAAGTAACAACATCTGCATAACTTGTAATCTGCCCCTTAATAATATCTGCTATTACAATAGCATTACAAAAAAGAATATGTTTAAAAACATTTTATTTTAGTTCACAAAATATATTGCAGTTTATGGACTATCTTGTAGAAAGGGTGGTTAAACATGAGTTTTTGGGTGAATTAAATAAATATTTACAAGTACGCATTCCTGGTTTATGGTAACTTAACACCCATTTTGGGACCCAAAGTTGAACCCACCACAAAATAACTTGTCGGAAGGGTGCACTTGCTCTTGGAAAGATTTCTTCAGTATGTAATTGCCATTGCCCAACATGCGACAAACTGCCTCAGAAATAGTGGCCTTTCAGAGATGAATTTGACGTGTGGCTAGCAGACCTACCATCTTTCTAGAGGCACTAGGAACAGGAAGTCTTGTGAATGTATAGTACATTTACTGCAGAGGTCTACCACAACAAAATCTGCTGTGTAGGAAATGGTGTGTGCTATAATTTAGGCTTAGTTTAGTTTAGAGGAGCTTACATTAACAACATTCTCTCGTGATCATTATCATTTGTGATAGAGTTTTAAAGAATTTAACCCATATATTCCTCATGGTGTATAGCAATGTAGATGTGCGCGTACAGAGGTGAATGTGTGATTTGTGAGTAGGGGTTCTTTTACCATCACATTCTAGCGTCTGACAGTACTTGATGTCCATTCGTGGGCCAAGGCAGTCTTTGCCCCCGTTGGCCAGTGGCGGGTTGGTGCAGTCGCGTGACCTGGTCATGTTGCCGAGCCCCCCACAGGTACGTGAGCAGGGGCTCCACGGAGTCCATGCTGTGAACCCCCCGTCCACAGTGCACTGCGCGAAGGAGCAGTTCAGCTGGCCATTGTAGCAAGCACTAGAAGGGAACCAAGAGGAGTAGAGAGGACTTAAACAAAGCACTACTTATCTCGTCATCATCATTACTATCCTCTAACTGCAGGAATAGGGCAACTGGCATCAATTCATAGTCAAAGTAACATTATGGGGCATTATAACAACTAAACATAGTTTAAATAACTAAACATATTGATTATCAGCAAAATTAATAGAAATGATTCATGCAACACAGCAACTGTGACGTTCAATGCCAGGTCGATCTGACAGCATGTGTCTTTCACAAAGTGCTCAAAAGATTAACACCTGCGGCAGTCCTAAGGACTAGGTCCAGCTAAGAATGAGATGGTGTGCCCTGCCAGGATCTGTGGCAAGACAATGCTGACATGACACCCTATTACCAGCAGGAGGAGCATTTGAATCCTGCTTGAGTGTTCCATCTTGCAAGTAGATTCTGCTATGATGTGCAGATCTACAATATGAAGGAAGAACACTAGTTTCAAGACTTGGGCCTCGACGCTTAATGAGGCCTCTGAAAGGCTCCAAATGCACCAATGCATTTCAATCATTGGGCCTCATTACGACCCTGGCGCTAATGGGTTACCAGTGCCATAAAAGGCTGCAGCGCCGTTAACCCATTAGCGCCTGATTACGAGGTCCCTTTGCGGGACCCAACCTTAATGGCTGGTTTTACCTTGGTGCTAAGTACAGTACCGCAATTTGCGGTACCGTACTTAGTGCCTTCCCCATTCCCATTGAGCCCTATGGGGCAAAAATGGGAATGGGGAAGGGGGAATTACTGCCCCGCCAACCTTGTAATGGGGTGGTAATTCCCCCTTCCTCCATGGCGGAGTCGGTAAGTTACCGGCATGGACCATGGTGCTATTAGCACCATGGTCCTCCGCCTGGGTCATAATGAGGCCCATAGTGTTCAGCACAGGTAGTTCGAAGTGTGCTTGAACAAAGTTATTTGCCAATAGTGCTAGCAGTGAGAATTTGAAGGGGCCTGATTCTTGGCCGGTCTTTCCCCAACATTATTGCAAGAAACACCTGGCACCGTACAGTATGCTGAATGTTCTGACAGGGTGCCCACCACCCTACTCTCAGACTGGAACAAAAACAGTGAGCCGATTTTTGCAATAGACCAGAAACGGTACCACAGACTCTTACTGGCCAACTCTATTTCCTGGTCACCAACCTTTACTTTTCATAGGAAGAAAGCACTGACAAGCTTTTATGTTGCCAACAAACAACATCTCTATTTGGAAATAAGACATGCGGCCACTGTTGTATGCTGCAGGTGTCTCACTCTACTATGGGCTCGAGATGCTTTTCCTGTACTAACACTGTTGCATTGTTTTCCTTTATACTGTGTGTCATGGAAGATATTGAGTATGCATTCTGGTACTCTGGTATGAGCTTGGAAAAATGTGTGTTTCTCACAACAGTGACTCTTGCAATCCATTGGGTTCTATAATTTATAGCGAAACTAACTTTTTATTATTTGGTCCCCGCTCAACCCACCCTTTTCCCTATGTTTTTAACCCCCACCAACCCCCACCGTGCCCATTTGAACCCCTTACCCCCATATATATATTTAAAACAAAAATCAATGTTTTTTCTATATTATAGGTTCGTTATAAATTACCCTCTCTGAAAGTGTTTTCAATAAAATCACTGGACCCACAAAAGCTTACAAAGACATGGCCCACGTGCAGCCCCTTGAGCCCCCATTAGCCACCCCTTATGAACTCTTTGAAGTCATCCCACCAGTCCCTTTCTAATCATCTATATCAAGATATTGATGGTGTCACTTTATGCATGATGTAAAAAGTATGATGGGAAAAGAGTACACGAGTCACAGTGTGCAGTACCCTGCACTGCTACTACCACTCTCTCCCCTCCATACATTTAAAACAATATATCATATTGTTATTTAGAAAGATTGACTGGTACAAAAATTCAAAGGTGAAAACACATGATATTAATAAATAACCGTAAAGAATACAAAACATTGGTTCTATTAGCTAAGAAAGACATAGGTCAAACAACATGATATAAATATAGACAGAGAAAGCATTCAAAGCTTTTAATATATTAGCCAAAAAAGTCATATCAGCACTGCCCTCTTAAATAAGTATAACATATTATCTATCTACCTTCTCGGAGACAGAATACCCCATGCATTCCTGAATCCTTTATATGCCCCACATGTTATATATGGACCTCTCCAGAGTGCACTCCTCCATTATCTTTTTCAACTAAATGCTGTCTCACTGAGGACAAGGGTCTTTCCACCTAGCTAGCCTTAATCATCTAACGGGCATACTGACTTTGCGAAAAAATGCAGCACAACTATCACTTGGGCTTTGCAGCATGCAAAGAATACTTGTGTCAATGTTATATTTTCGCATAGAAATAGACATACTGCACTCAAAACTCCTTTCAATATCACGGTTTTGGAAGATGGGGCCCACCCCTTTATTAGTACTATATGGGCTGCCTTCTTTAAACCAGTAGCTACTACTCTGCAAGTGCTTCAAATGTGTGTTTTGTGCTATTGGGCAGCTTAAACCAATTACTTGGCTCTGAGGTTGAATCTAGCCACTGACATTATATATCCGCCTTAAGTCAAAGTCAGTCAATCCATACTATATCAACGCCTTCCCCGCGCCTCCAAGGAGTGTAAGTGGGGGCCCTGAATTATCTGGCAAATAATATAGTAATGAAGTCATAGATTGTTTAGAAAATGATTACAATTCCTCAAAATTTGAGAATAATTGGCAAGGGTTTTCAGACAAGTATATTTAAACTATGACAGAGGCTGAAATAACGTGCCTTTGCAAAGTTTGTTTATTTGTAGAATTGGTATGACAGCATATAATGCAAATAGCCAAGATTGCCAGAAATTGCTAATCTGATTAATCAAGTCAGCCAAAGACAAATGTCAAAGGTCAGAGGGTAGCAGACCACCCAGCATATTATCTTTCATGACCTCAGTTCCAAATAAACAGCAAGATCAGAGAATCATAGGCCATGAGTTACATGGATTAGGAGGGACCAAAAGTCATATACGCATTTCAGAATAGTCAACATTTTGACAACAGCACCCTCCGAAATAATGAAATGGGCAACCTCATTAGTCAGAGAAAAATAATCTTGAAAGAACATATTATCTAAATGATCTGAAAGCAAACTCCTAGAGTCATGAGGGATCAAAAGTCACAAGTAAATAAACAAAGAACCTTATCCAAAAAAACTATGAAAGTGTTGCCTACCCACAGCCCATGTCCTATCCTCACTGAGCTTTTCACCCGCAAACCCTGCACGGGATCTCAGCTTCTTTTAGTTTCTGCAAGTGCTCATGTTTGGAAAACCTGGAATCACACTCCTGGAGTGAGATCTTTCTTTTAAATTCAAATGTTTATTGAATAGAAAAGAGACAATAACAGGATAGCAATATTTTTATCGCTTGCAGATGATCAATCACAATCAAAATGATTTCAACCCATATCTTATGTTGGAACTGGTTACCAGTGATATTATCGCTGGTGAAAACATCGAGGGGTGCTTGATATTTTTTATGAAGGCACTAAACACCCTCCCCAAGATATTTTAGGACTGGTGCAATTATATAAAGAAACTCCAGTCCTAATATATTTGGGGAAAGTGTTGGAGAGGGCCTTTAAAAAAATATCGAGTAAACCTTGATGTTTCCACCAGCGATAATATCACTGTATTCACTCAGAACCTTATTGTGAAAGGATCACATGACATTATAACTTGTTTTCACCATTTAAAAGAATTGAGGTTAACCATCCTCCCACTACCTCGCATCCCCTGTTGGGAACCATGCAGTCATAATATATCCATCCAGCCTTAAATATTTTCTAGATATACTAAACTTTCCTATTTTTATCGTAGGGCTGCTCTTTGTTACAGAATGGTTCAACTTCGTTATGGTGGATCACTTGTACTTCCTCATTTTCAGCCAGATTCCTTCATCCTGGATTATTTCCATACTTAGACCAAATTACAAACCATTTAGTGCCAATGGCATTAATTGATCCCTGCAACCATGACATCAACTCTCCATGTAGGAGACTCCTCTCACTTTTCTCACCCATTCAATCTTTGTTTGGGTGAGTGCAGGTTTCTTCCAGCACTGAAAATGCTATAGTTGTGATCAAAGCTCACCTGAACCTCAACGACAGTCGAGTAACCAGACGGCAGTATCTCTCTCACCTTTAGGCCATCTATGGGGTAAGTGTAGGACTTTGCGGCCGGATCGGGGGCTGATGGTCTTAATAGCCAACTAGAACATACTCACATTGGCATATTTTTTAGCATACTCGCCTGCATTTGCATTTGTATGGTTCAGCTATACATATATACATGTATATTTAATTCATGTCATTGGATTCACAGAACTGTGAATAGTCGATGGCAGCAAGTGATTTCTTCGAATTTTGGGAGTCAATTTTAGTCGGCGGCCGAGTGTGCTTTTGACTATATAATGAGGTAAAAAAGGTTAAAATATCTAGCATGTGGTGATGGTTTCACAAGTGGTGGACTAGTGGGCCTTGTGTATGTGCCTTCTGTGTAGTCACACACCATGGGCAAATATTACTAGGTATGTATGGGTCTTTCTTTGATTGCCATTATGGATTTGTCCTCTACTTTCTTCTTTTAGCTTTTGGCACTACGGTTAGTGGGATTTGCTTTGGTTTCTGGGTGATTTATTTCAGTTAACTCTTCAAGTGGTGGTTTCCTGTTGGTTTGGGATTGGAGTGCGTACCGGTCGGGTGCTGCTCCTTCTCCATCACCTGTCCGTTTAAGAGTTGTTGCATTGGGCTAGGACTCTATTGAAAACAATGACATTGATTTGTGTTGATTTGTGTTTGCTATTGTGGTTTCTACATCATAAGATTTCTTTTTTATTGTTTCGTTTCATAGCACGTAACTGTGAACATAATAATTGTCCACCCTACCGAACATATTTGCCTTCCCTGAAGAAGATTTGGCTCTTCGAAAGCAGCCGCAGACCTAGGCTGAAACTCGAGTTAGCATCAACTACTGGCATGAAGAATTGCTTCACGTGCCAGCCATCTTTGGCTACAAGTTTCTTTTGTGTGTTTTCTGTTTATTAGTGTGTATGTAGGTTTATAACACAAATATCACCACTAGTAGTACATTAATGGCGCACAGCATACATTATGATGTTGCTGATGGGCGATAACTGCCTGTCGTGTTTTTAAATAGGACTGATGTTCTTTATGATTGGGGTATTTGGGGTATTGGATGATTAATGTTAGAATGTGGATGGAAGTTTGACATTATGGTTTTGGTGGGTGGTTTGACAAGGGGAACATGTGTTTACCCTATAATTCTGTTACAATTGTGCATATTCCATTTTTGATTTGTTTCATTTTGTTTCATGGGACATCAATATGTTGCATTTGTTGAATACATTTTGTATTTATAATTCTTTTTGAATGGTTGCGCGTTTGTGCCCTTACTGATTTCTTTTTAATTCCCTATGCATATGAGTGGGACATGGTTTTTTTTCTTTGTGGGTTTGTTCCTCCAGCACTGACCCAGACATGTATTTGCTGTTACAAACATACGAGGCATCATGTGGCAATTACCTCAATTGCTCTCTAATAGGGGACAGCCCAAATAGCATTAACATCAACAGGGGATCCTTCTGTCTACCACTGCCTACCACTGTCTACCACTGCACTTGACTTTTCTATCCACAAGAGGACTTTTGCCCATTAGTTTTGCACTACTCTGCATGACCACGACACATGGAAGATGGAGTGAGGCATGTTATGGTGCTTCTTGTGCCTGTAAACAGCTGAGAGCGAACTCTTTCCCTCAGGAGTGCTCTGAATGCTACAGCACCGGTTCTGCCAAGCTGTTGTTACCCTCCGGCGGTCGCCTCATCTCCCTCAGTTGGGCCTTGTATAATCTTTAATCCCTAGAGTGCCTAGCCTTCAAAGTCATACCCTGAAATACTTTTCAATTTTCTACATCTATGATGTGCCTGAGACCCCACAAACAGTGGTCATGGGTGTCTGTGAGCAACACTTTCCTCAAGCACATGTCTTTTGGTACATTTGATAAAAAAACCTTTTACAAAAACAAAATTAAAAAGGAAAATAAGAAAGGCAAAATTCAGCTGGAGTCCAACACTCTGTGTGTGTTTTGAAGTCTTGCAACCTGTTGAATCAGAAAAGGTACTGCTGGGATCAATTGGCAGCATACTTCTAGGGGCTGTCACGAGACCCCATTGTAGGGCCACAGGTGTGAGTGGCAACACCCAGAGCTGTGCGAGCATCATTTAAAGTCTCAGAGGTCCCAGTCTGGCACTTGGACTATTCAAAGATAGGGGTGATATTAGACTGGATGTTGCCCTGTTTGTTCTGTCCTATGTCACAGAAACCCCTGGAGAAGCCTTGAATGGTCAAACCAAAATTGGCCGGTGGACATGGAGAGTTGTTTTAGAAGTTTCGCTATATCTGCTACACAGTTTGCAATTAGACTGCTTACTCTTTCTTTGTCCAGCTCCTTATTAGTGGACAAATTCAAGAGTTATTTACTATTCAGGGCATTAGGAAGTAATTTGAGACCCCAAGATGAGCTACTGTCCTCCCTTTATTGAAGGTCGATTCTTACATGACTCAAAGAGACCTACTTTGGATGGGCCAATCCTGTGAAGAATTGCTGGGTTCATCGGGTTTAAAATCCTTATATAACTCTTTTGCAAATTGTGGTTGCATTTTACATGGATTGTGTGTATACTGGCCTGCTACAGGTAAAGATTGCTATTTTGGAACATTTTCTTGCACGCTCCATCCAAAAAAACTTGTACTTGACTCTGCAAGTCACGGCGGAGTGGGGTTCATTCCCCAAACCATCACTGCTTTTACCACAGATGATCAGATGATCTGAGAGGCTGAGTGGAGATGCAAACCACATTTTCCTGATTAAAGTGACAATGAGCGATGAGCCATTTGCTGATTGTAGAGGCTGATTCTATGAGAGCTTCTCCACGTCCATGATGGCCTCTGCTCAGATATCCCAGTTCGTTCTGACTTGGCGGAGAGATGAGAAGCAGGAAATCCTGTTTCTATTGGAGATGGAACTGAGGTCCCCAGGTCTTGGAACTTGACCAGTCCATCAATCATGGAATGGAACACTTTCTCTGACAAAGGGAGCTGCTGTTCAAGTTCAGACTCATTGACTTTGTTAGCATGTCAGGTTGTTATTGAGACATCTGAAGGTCCAGGATTAGGAAGAGGATTGAAATGTGAGATGTGTTTGGGGGCTTACATTCCAAATAGTTGAGCCAAAACTGGTCTTGGCACAGTGCCCCAAAACCTTCTGCCACCACATCACCATGTATGAGGGCATGTATTGGATGTTATCGAAAGTTGTTTTGTGGGGCTTGGTCAAGATTTGTCGTGTACAGGTGAAGGTTCTGACATACATTTATGATATAGAATTGCGCATTGTCACTGTTCAGGAGCCTCATGGTTACATCGTTCCAACAGATCTTGTTATTGTGGCTGGGATTTGTTGTTGCTTTGTTGCTTGTTCTGGGCTAATTCTCAATGAATCCGATGTTTGATAACTATGTTGCTAATCCAGCCAGAGACTCATGGAATTGTTATCAATCAGACAACATCTACTTAAACTTTAAAGCACTTCTGCACTCCAACATGCTATGTGAAGAACTTAAGACCCACTGCTTAGCACTCTATTCTTGGAGTAACGCTAATACAGTACAGTCAGTGCTCCAGATAAGATTTTGAGGTGGGAGTCTTTTACTCCCTATTTTTAAACTTTGAGAGTAAATGTTAATTTAAGAGAGTAAAAATGACTTTTCACCTTTGCAAGAGAGTAAAATGTATGTGACATCCAGCCGTCGTGTGGAAATCATTACTATGCGGCAGCTTTCTACATTGTGACAGAATACACCTTTCATTCTTTCTGTAAGGTCTGGCCATTTGATTTCTCCTGTATAAATATTTAAATGTTCAAAACACAAAAACCTAGCCAATTACATAGTAAGGCAAACATGAATTGGATTGTGTGTTTTGAGGCTTGATAGCAGAATTGTCTTTTGATGTTTAATGAATGTCCTCATTTCCTGGAGCTATTACTACCTAATGGTATGCCAATGTCATGATACACAGTGCAGGGAGGCAAGGACTCCATGCTAAATTCTATATCTAATCTAGTGGTCAAATGGTTATTTATATAGAACTTTTGGCAAAATGCTGTACATAGAGCATATATATCACAATTATCACCAAACCAAAGTCGGTACTCCTTTGTGGACCTCAAAAGAATGAAAGGCTGAGTTAGCCTTGCCGGGTTTCTTACCTGCAACCTACAGATCAGGCACAGATCGCATCAACGAGGCCTCAAGCAGCTGAGCTATCTTATCCTTCAGAGGTCGGTTAACTGAGTATCGACTGAGGTATAATAATCACAGTGCCTAGATGTTGGATGAACCATGTATGAAGCGCCACATAAAGTTAAATACCTATTTGGATTATCACAGGGACAAGTTTTGCTGAGTTTCTATTTCAATTACACATGTAACTTTCATTTGTTTGTTTTTTTAACAACGCTTGCACTTCCTGGAGAGTCAGGTTTTGAATGTTTTAATTGTAGTCTTGAAGATTTGAGAGTCTTGAACACCAGTGATTAGTGTAATGGCAATCACTCACCCTTGAGCAAAGACTCTGCTGCCACTGACCATTTATATTAATGTACCCCATTGGCTGCAAGGTTGAATGGATGTAAACTAGACTGTGTATAGTCCTCATTTTACACACTGTTTTTATATTTATAGGGTAAATTAAATTAGAAGTTTAAACATTATTTGCCGCCGCATGATTATGCACACAGCACAGGAACTCTGAAAAATACATTTGTGAAATACTCGTTTGCTTTCACTGGAAAAAAACATAATTTGTTACAAAATGTTAATTCTCAATTGCAATTTATATTTCCATTTTATTAATTATACAATCCTAAAATGCTAGGAAAATAAAAATGCACAGTGCTTCTGTTTGCTCCATGAGCATTAACACAGCAGAAGCTGAATGGAAATACACCATTCCTTTAATCACAGTGTGCAGTTTCTTTTTTTGAAAGGCTTCAGAGAAATACATTCTGTTTCAGAGGCTTTTATCAATGGCTTGCAAATGCATCCATGTAGATAACAATCAAAAGAGGTATTCTGGTTTGTGTCAAGTAACCTGACCTTTACACTGCCCTATGTTCTAAACGTGTGTGTAAATGTACACAGCAAAATAATAAAGCTGCCGTATTTACAAGATTTTCATGCGTAAAAAGGCCTGGTACGCACCGTCTCTGGAGGCCTGAATACAGTGTTGTCTTTAAGCCATCTTAAGAAGATTTAGTTTGTGTTATTCAAAGCACTTAAACAAATGAAATTCAATAAACCCAGCCTTGACTTGTAGTCGCAGATGTTAATGTGTTGACCGTGGACTGGCAGCCCCTTGTACAGCACATAATGGCGACCTTTCCATCATGTAACTGCCATATTTTAGCATATTGAAAGGGTGCATTTAAACCACAAGGGCCACATTCTGAGTTTGGCAGTGTGGGAAAAAGTGGTGGTAATTCCGTTACAGTAATTTTCCCCAAACCACCAAATTGCAAGTTTTGGCAAAATTACCACAGGTGGAATTATTGAGTCACAATTCTCCTAATTTTTGGATGTAAAGTGGAGGATTTACCTCCAGCATGATGCTGGAGGTAAATCCACCACTTTTTCTCCCAGAAATGGCGGAATCAACACTCAGTAATTCTGCCAAAAATCCCCATCCATAAATTGGGATGAACACTTCCTTCCACCACTTGATATGATATGATATGGCATTTATAACTCGCCTATACACAAGTGTTTCAAAGCGCGACGAGGCAAGGGAGGGGGAACAGAAGGAAGACAGAGACAATGATTTTACTAGGCCAGGTGAAATTGAGATCATGCACGTGCAGGGGAGGGGGGAAAGGGAAAGTGCGGGGGGAGGCGTAGGGTGCAGTGCAAAACATAGGATCAAACATAGGATCAACAGTAAATAAATAAGATAAATAAAAACAGTAGGTAAAAGTGTAGCCAGCTAGTGGCAAGTACAGAGGTAAAATAAACAAGATAAATAAAAACAGTAGGTAAAAGTGCGGCCAGCTAGTGGCAAGTGCAGGGGTAAGCGCAGACATCAAGTGTCCAGAGCTGGTGGGGACTGTAGGGATACAGAAAACAGCTCCCAAGTGCAGGGGTTTCCTGGGAGGCAGTGCAGGAGTGCAGCTGGCAGGAGAGGGGAGATGGGCCAGAGATCAGAGGGTAGCCAGATTACCAGTGCAGTTTCAGTCAGGAGTTCAGCAGGGGAGAGGAAGAGAGAAAGCAGAAGCAAAAAGGAAGGTCTTGAGGTGCTTCAGGAACCAGAGATGGTTCTCCTCAAGTTTCAGGGAGACAGAGCGTCTGTTCTGTTCCAGAGGGAGGCCCCGGCTGAAGAAAGAAATCTAACACCAACTCGTTGTTTGGAGAAGCGACTGAGTTGGAGGCGGATGAGCGAAGAGCTTGAGAAGGAAGATATTTAGGACGATAGAGTTAGAGGTAATGCGGCCACAGGCTCCAGAGGCCTTTTGCACAATGCAGAGGGTTTTGATCTTAATCCTTGTAGCCACTGGGAGCCAGTGCAGAGATTTCAGTCCTGGAGAGGTACGATCCTTGGGCTTGAGGCCATGGACAAGTCTTGCAGTCCTGTTCTGGATGAGTTGCAGAGGGCGGAGAGTAGAAGCAGGCAGATTTAGAAAAGAGGCTGTTGCAGTAGTCCAGCCTAGAGAGAACCAGAGCTATGAAGACAATTAGCGTCTGGGGGAAGGAGAGGAAATGAAGAATACCTCTGAGGAGGTGCAGGTGGTAGTGTGACTTCTTAGAGACGTCAGAGATGTGAGGAGAGAAGGAGAGAGTGGAGTCGAAGAGGACCCCAAGCTTTTTAGCCTCACAGGTGGGAGCAGGAGGAGGGCCAAGAGAGGCTGGCCAGAGAGCAACAGGAAAGGAGGGTGCAGGTGTGCCGATGAGGAGAATCTAAGTCTTACCGGCATAAATGCAGAGATCGTTGGCGGCACACCACTCCTGGATAGCGGACAGACAGTCAGAGATGAGAGAAGGAGAAGAGGTGGCGGAAGGGAGCCTGAAAATGAGCTGAGTGTAAACCTACAGGACCAAGTGGCAGTAACAGTAACTGCTTTTGGTGGTATTTCAGCAGATTTACCATCAAAATACCAGCCAACTCATAATGGGGCCCTAAGTGTGCAAATCCATTAGTAATTTCACAAAGCCTAATCTAGATCCACCATGGCCTGAGTTCAGATCATGTCATATTATCTTAACCACAGTTGGGACTTCAAGGATTTCCTATGGAAACAAGGACACATGTATACATCCTAAAGGTAGTCAAAGGGTCGCAGAACTAACTCGCTTGACTTCTTCCTCATGGTCTGCAGGACTCTTGTTATACAGCAGGTCAACATTCGGCAGCACAGCAATAATCACTAATACATCTCCATACCAAGAGCTGCACTCGTGCTGGATGGTGTCTTCAGGCATCACCTCCTCTCCGAGGAAGACCTGAGTGCCTAGATCCGTGAGCACCACAGGGACGGCATGGGGATCCATGGAATGGTTTCTGAAAGCCAGGAAGGTCCCCTCACCCAAGATACATGGGCAGTCCTAAAGGAAAGCAATAATGATAATGCAAGAGCAGACATCAGGTGATGAATGGCAAACCTGAACACAGAATGCACTGTGCAGTGCAGTTACTGACAGATCTAACAGTGAGATGTTTGCTGTGGGTGGACATGAACGCCTTCCCAAGGTGTACCAGCATGAAGATGCCTGTTTATTGTAAGGAGCATAACATTATAACAACATTACAATTAGAAAATGCATAAAGCTGAACTTTGAAGATGGCACCCCAAATACCTATTGAGGTCTTCCCTCACTGAGCCCTGCAGTAACACACCCAAATGTTATATTCCAACACACAACATGCAAAATAATAACGAAGCCACATACATGGCAATTAAACACACCTCCCAACAGACATCAATTATCAGAAAGCAATGCCATCTATCAACCATCTTATCCACCACCGTCTGGAGCAATGCATCCTTGCAATCCGGGCACAAAAGTCACCTCTCTGGACACAGGTATTGCAAATGCTCTTGATATAAACTACCTGTAAACCGACCCACGCACAGTAACCCAATTTTTCCAAATTGCACAAATCAACACAACATCAAAGTTATCTTGACTCTGCCTCTTCCCCTCTAACCAAGCCCAGCTTCCTCTCTTTCAGGAAATGGCACTGACACAGAAAAATAAAACAGACGGTTCCCTTAACCTTATAGAGAGTTTACTAGTCAGCAGGTCTTAAATGTTCAAAACTTGCTAATCTATGTGTTAACTGATAACACAATCACCCTGATTCTCAAAAAAGGGGGCATATACAATTAGCGCAAAGGAGGTGTCACTTTCAGAGGCCCCATTTTTGGAAATGTGCAGGTCACCTTATTCTCAAAGGTGACCTTGGCATTTGCCGGGGGCTGTAATCCATGGCAAATGATGGACTGGCCAGCTCCCCTGCATACAATAGTGTCAGGAGCGCGCTCCCAACATTAACATTTTGCAGGGCCCAGCACCCTGGGGTGTGCTGGTAGCGCATTTCAAAGGGACAGGCCCTTAAAGGACTGGTTATTGTCAAATGTTCACAAAACAAAGTCTATCCCTGTTTGAGGAATAGAACTGTAATTGGGCAGCAGCGGTTGGTTGGAAATGCTGCTGCTACCCTTAAAGAAAAAGCATGACAGGGTCAGAAATCACTGTGCCATGGATTGAAGATCGCTCTGCACCTGCTTGCAACAGTCTCAGGGAAATGTGTTTCAGGTTTGTGCATTTCAAAGTATATCGGGTTTCCGAATTTGGGTTGCACATTGACATGCCCACGAATGCCCCCATCTATCTCCTGCTTTTCAGAAATTTCGCGAAGGAGGTTAAAATCGGATCAGAATGTCTGCATCTATGAGCACATAAATGATGCGCACAGCCAGAGGAACCTAGAAACCGATGGTCCTGTTTTCCCGTAGCAAATGAAGCGGTTGCACTGGCTAACCCCTTCCTTTGCAGCAGGAAATCGTTTGATAATAGGGCCCAATGCTTTGTTTGCAAAAGGCTTAAAGATGCACCAGAAAGGAAATGGATAGAAGAAAGGAACGCACTGATTGAGAGTGGGAGGGGGAAGAGAGCGGGGGCGGGAGGAAGAGACTAACTTTATCAAACATGGGTGTAAGAAACACTGGGCCTCATTACAGAAATGTTCCCAATAGCCTCGCTGGAAAATTGAATTTAGATATGGGCCCAATATCCTCTGTGAAAGCTGCATTTAGAAAGTATGCCCAATAGCCACGCTTTGAAATTTGTATTTAGAAGTGCTACCAATAGCATCTGTGAAAGTTGATTATAGAAGTGTATCCAATAGACATTCTGGAAAGTGGCATTTAGAAGTTTGACCAATAGCCTCTCTGAAAACTTGAATTTAGAAGTGTGCCCAGTAGATGCTCTGTGAAAATTGCATTTAGAAGTATACCCAATAGCCTCTGTGAGAGTTACATTTAGAAGTGTGCCAAATAGCCTCTCTGATAAATTGAATTCAGAAGTGAACCCAATTGCTTCTGTGTGGAAAATTGTACCTAGAAGTTTCGCCCAGTAGCCTCTCTGGGAAAGTTGCATTTAGAAGTTTGCACATTGAAAAAGCATATAACCCATCATATCACACCACCACGCTTACTCTCTCCTTTACATCACCACTCAACTAGAACACAGAGATACTATGACACCATTCGGTATAACTGTTCTCATACGAACATCCGCCGCTTACTACACATCATTCTATGTAAACACTGCTGGTCTCACACCCCCAGCCAGGCGTTTTCCTCAGGCCTAACGCAGCCACATCCGTTCCGGATAAATCCTGCCAGAACGAACACATTCTCCTGATCTCTCAACCACCACACCTACCGATAAGAAGCAGCTATTACACAAGTACCGCACGAGCTGCACACATATCCGGTGCTCACACGCACCTTTTGACTCTCCCTACTCTCTCTACTGATCTGAACTGCGGTTCCCAAGGGCGTTCAACCTACCAGCGCCTTCAGACCATACCAATGGTATATAAGGCGCTATATAAGTGCAAAATAACATAACATAACATAACAAGTCCGGCGGTAACCGTGCTGAAATTCTGGCAGGTTACCGCCGGACTCGTATTACTATTCTGCCTGCGTGATTCCCGGAATTACCGGGGCATTACGACTCCGGTGACCCGGGAATTCTGGAGGCGGAATTCGGTAAATCCCCTGCAGAACTCGAGATCACCCGGTCCGGAAACAACGGTGGCGACGGGTTTACCACCACCATTATTTCCAGACCGGGTGACTCATAATGAGGCCCGCTGTGTTGTTATTGATTGTTAAAATGCAAATAAAAACCAAAGTTAAAAAATAAAAAAAATAAAAGAAGCTTCACAAGGCTTCAGAATGGACCTGTTTGTATCGGTATACAGATAACATTTTAAAGTATCATTTTCTGCTCCTCTTACAAAACAGGTTGCAACCCCACAATTCCATCTATTTTCATTTCAGTTTTTCTGTTTCCTGATAAGAATTAAATGTCAATTTACGGCGATGCAAACACATACCACCAGTGGATGCTATGAGATGTGTTGATGCCATCTACACACAGGAATTCACTGATTATTTAAGAAGTTAGCAGAGAATATGTTTAGCCACAGAACAATAGAGAGAACGTGTGGGCATTTGCCATGACAAGAAACCATAGAGGTGCCCACCCTGACACAGGATCCATTGTGAATTAGCATTCCCACGGGGCAGTGACAGCCCTCCTCGCAGCCATCACTGAAGCAGTCAGCCTGTTCCATGAGGTGGGCACAACTGTAAGGGCATCCTTCGTCGTGGACGCACTCCCGGTAGAGGCGATCCGCAGGGCAGCCTACATCTGAGTAAAGAAGAAGACAAAAGAGCAATGACCCACACTGGCAAAAGCTATTCCTATAGAGAGGAGTAGGTTGCACAAACAAGAGCAGCCAACCGCAAAAGCGGACTGGATCAGTGGGAAAAGAGAAAGTCTGATTATACATAAAGGGACAGGGGCATTAACATGATATGGCACGAAAACTCTCACCAGAGAGGTGATAAAAGGCAAATGCAGCCACACTGAAAAACAGGGCAGTACAATAACAACTGCTGCAGATCTCCCGGTGACACACGCACCCTTGCGAGTGCGATCAGGGACCTTTTCAGGCCCTCATCAATCCCACTGGATCCTGAGACTCACACAGCCATCAGGAACCCACGGCTTACCCCAAAGTGCATTTGTTGCACCAAGAATCCAGCAATCATTTAAGGATTGTCCCACATGCAGCATCACCACTGCTATCACAGCAGCAGATATTATGGACAGCACCATAAAACGGTGTCAATCCTGAAGAAGGCCAATATCCAGACGGGCTACAATCCAGCCCTCCATGGCCGAAACACACCCACTTCGATCGCCCGTGACACAACTGCAAAACCCCAAGTTGTGTAAGTTCTGTAGATATTGTTGTGTACACCTGTGTTAACTACGCCCCGGACCATCTTCTGTCCTGGGTGCACTTTTGTTTAATTATAGGTTTATCCGACTGTCATATGTGTCTGTGCCCTTAGGTGGAGCCTTTACCTCAACATTATAGAGGTTGATACTTACTTGGAATTTCGACTGTATATAATCACACCTGTCTGTTGTCATTCGCTTTCGTGCTTTTCGAAAGCTGTGTAAACTAATTAAAAAGAAGTGTGTGTTCTTGAAATAAATGTATATGTTCAGAACCACACATTGCTTACAGGGTCTCTCATCCTGATTTCTTTTATTTTTATACATGTACCCTCCTGGGTATATCAGGACTCTGCCAGGTGCCCTTATATTAACTTCAATAACAAAAAGAGAACAACCAAAACACAGAAAAATACATGGTCTGTAATCGGAAAGAATAAACACAGAAGCAGACAGTAGGGCAGTGCTTGGTGCGATGTTCACTCACCAACAGATTTGTTTCAATGTTTTTTTGTGGCCGAAAACAGTTTTTTGAAAAATACTCATCGACAAGAATAGGGAGGTAAGGGTAAGGCTATATAGGAGGTGCAGGGTAGGGAATAGAGTAAAATGATTAGGGGATGGGGCTTGAGGGAACCTCAAAAATAAAAATATTCGATGAGTTTTTTGGAGAAAAAAAAGTATTTCAGAGAAACACCCATCGTAAAAACACTGTTGATGAATGAACATAGAACCCAGTGCACAGCTAAATAATGATTCATAAAGATTGATAGAGATACATGTGGTTTTTCACTAAAACCTAGATAGGCCCACAGACCTAAATGCTCTAAGGTGCCTCTTTCATACATGCTTATTGAGATGTTTGAAACGGGTTGACCAACCCTGTAGATTCACGCCTGGTAGTGTCTACCATCATGAGAGTTGCGCGTTCAAGGGGCGGGGCAAAGCAGTAGGCACTCACCAAGGCATACTTGGGTATTGCAGGTTTTGCTCTGAACTGAGCGCCCTTCACACTCCAGCTGTCGACATTCTCGGGTCCGCGTCTGCTCTCCTCCCCCACAGGACACGCTACACATAGACCAGGGCGACCATTCACTCCACGGATCCGTGTCTGTAATGGAAAGGAAAGAATGGGTTCAGAGCTCTGTGGCTACACGAATACAGTTTTCAGATCTTTCATAGTACGAGGCCTTAAAATGGAGGAAGTCATTACACCATTTTATTAGGTAAGTCCTGACAACGGGCGTCCAACCTCACAAAACTGCATTAAAGCATCTCTCCTTAATTCTCACTATTTCACGAATAATAAAATAAATGTCCACATTTTACATAGGCCACTTAAACACAAGGTTAGCCTCTTTTTAAAAGCTTTCCCTTTTAGCCTCTAAGGGTCATGGAACACAGAAAATTAAAGTAATTTTCCCAGTACAAATTGTCAGTTTGTTGAAGGAGTTTAGCTGTGGTTCGATCACGGGTCTTCTGGATCCAGTGTAGAAACCTCAGACAACTGGCACAACCCCCACACACCTCAATGCCCCTCCCCCTGCTTCACAGTGCTTTAATCACACTGTAATATGTCACCCGCTACGCTCTAGTGGTGAAGGCGGACCCTGCAATGAAAGTGGTGGAGACCCAGTTAGTGGGAATTTCGGACACAGCATGGTGCAAGACATATGGGAAAGAGGAATAACTAATAGAGTTCAAAGGTGCTGGCCTTAACACGAGGTTCTCAGCCCTAAGATGTGGAAAAACAATGTTATAGATGAGATGTACGGTTGACAGGAAAGGGATTCGATCTCGGATTTACTCCTGTTTCTCCACTGACTAGACGAGCGATGGGGGCAAAGATAGTGGTCCTGTCTGAGCCCAAACACTGTCATGGCGCTGTGTGATTCCACAGGTGCACATTCACTTTGAAGTCCCTTAATCAGGAAGGCTGATGAGTGTTACTCTCTCTCTGTCACTAACACACAGATGTTTCCCTTGATTAATGCACATGCTGAACCCTTGTCAGAGTGACGAAGGGTTACAGCTGGAACTAGCCCAGTGATTTTTGTGGGACCCCTTTCACCACCGTGTGGCTTTTGACATGTACCTAGGGTCAGCCACTGTGAATCTGAAGCTCTGAATTATTGTTGCTTGAAGCTAAAGCTCACAATGTCCCTGCATTGCTAAAAGGGCAGGTCTGTGCGATAGGCTCATTCTTTGCCTCCATTCTTGCTATACTGTCCATTTATTTTACATGTATAGCAGCGCACCAAACCATCAGTTGTCTTTTTCACATTGCATTGTGGTTGCCTAAGGCCCTGTGCTTTAAATTGTTTCTTGAACATTATGTTGTGTTTGCATAAATACCAGGGTGTTATTTCACTGGTCCTATGACTGCTGAGGTCCTCTCTTCTACACCCTGCCCACACCACCCCATGACCACTACTCAGCACCCTATCATTCCTCCTTCCTGACACTCCTCTCCCCCACCTCCTAGTTTTGGGAGGATAGCTCAGGGGCAACTTGCTCGCCTTGGAATCAAGATGACAGAGAGCATCACAAGCTCGATCCCCGGGTCCACGCTTAGAAACCTCTGGGTATTAAACGCGTTTTAAATAACCAATCATATCATATAAGACTCCTATAGCTCTCTCTTCTTAATTTTCATGCATCCCTCACTCTCCTACTGCTACAAATCCCTACCCCCCCACCTTTCTTCCACTCTTTAGAGGCTCTTTCACCACCACCATCATCTCTTCCCTCTTCCTCCTTATTGTCCACATCTTCCTATTGAGTCACTCCAATTCCTCCCACCCACGAATGGCCAACCTACTCTCTCTTAACCCATCTACTCTCCTCCCCTCCCTCTATGCACCTTTCTCCCTCCACACTCTCCCACTTCTCTTACACAATCTGGAATCCCCAATCTATCTATAATGAAACCTATGTCATCTCTGAACACCCCCACTCTAGCAGGCGTGGGCAGCACTGAGACCAGGAGCGCCCATCTTGAGTCTGCAACCGTTGCTGCTTTTCACGCTGCCTACTCCTCTGGATCTTCCAAGCAAGATGGGGCGGGGTTGGTCTAAGGATCCCCTTTGCCCCACTTCTAGCTTCTGACTTGCTAGCACTCTCCTTTGAATTCGGTGCTACCCACTTGTCCCATCTACCCCCATCATTGTTGCTCTCTTAATCCATTCTTCCCCAATCTTGACAGCCTCTTTCACTTCATTGCCTCTGAAGCACCTATAGCACTCGATGTGACTTTGATCCCCTCAAAATCCCTTCCACCCACCAACTTGAACTTTACACTCTATTGTCTGATGACTCTACTATCTCACTTTACAATCGCTTTACAGTCTACCCGCTCGCGACCAAGGGCACCTTCGTGAAACTCGTCTTCCTCTTCTGCTCATTGTGCACATCTAATCTCAATATGTACCCCTCCCCATCTGATCGCACCCTCCCCATTCACTCTCTCCCCATCTAACACCTAAGATCTTAAAATGTAAATTCATAACTGATTCATTTGAACCCTACCTAGGCAAAGTAAAATCCTCCCTACCTGCGTTTGCTTCTCCCGAGGCCTCTTTTATTGAACAGGCATTCTCTTATTTTAAACTGACCCATCCACCCCTCGCCCCAGCCCTGGATCACCCCTTAGATCCACCTCCTTAAAACTGGCATGCAATGCCATTTCGCAGGAGGAGCAAGAATCGGTCCCCTCCTTTTCACCCTCAAAAATGTCCTGCTGTCCTTTAGCACTGCTCTTGACACTGCAGACTCATTCTATTCCACCAATCTGTTCACAACGCTTGGATCTCAAGCCTGAAAAATCTCCTCCATACTCGAAATTATGCTGTTCCCTCCTTGCCCGGCTGCTAGCTAATCTTCCCTATCAACACTGATGACTCGCCCACTATTTCTTTACTAAATCTTAACACATTTGTGACATCCTTACCATCCTCCTATCCCTCCTTCACCTTGCCTCCTTCTCGCCATCATCTATCTCGACCACCTCCTTTCTAAACTCCTTCCTCAAAACTTCTCTTAATGAACTGGCACCCCTCCTAAGGCTTGCCAGCACCTCATACCCCTCTGCTGGCCTGTTTTCCTCACAAACAATCAATGGCCTTGCATCTCTGAGTTGCTCCCTCCTCCCCCCATGTGGAATTCGACCATCCACATGGTGAGTGTGCACTCGCTTGGCTTTTTTCATTAAGAAATTGAATGATGGCAGATCAACCTCGGAAAATGAGTGGGGCTAATCCGCACACATTTCCCTTTGCGCACGGCATGACAAACCCATAGAGCTGTGTACTCGGGGTACACAGCCTACAGTCCTCCCTGTCACATTTAGTTGGAATCTGACACCGAGGAGCACATGAAGGCATCTCAAAAGGCGGAGGGCAAAACCTTCCCCTGCCATGTCCAGCCTAAATAAATATCAAAGGCTGCATGGATCCGCACTGCCAATTGTCAGTTCTGCTGGTGGCAGCGCATACTGATGAGAGTTAATTGAAGCAGGCCTGCAAGAGGCCTGGTCGCAGAGCTGACAAAGGGGACAGGAAACCCAACACCTTTTTGATATGCATTGTGTCAGCGTGAAGTCAGCTCCCACCTCTTAGTATCAAGGGCAGTGAAATGTAATGTCTGGGACAACTGTTTACAGTAGGTATTCTCAGCACGGGACCCCCTCTCAGAAGGTAGGAGTATATGATTTGATGGAGACGGAATATCTATTCTCTCCACAACTTCAAGGGAGACCTGTTCTTTGATCAGGAACCACTGAGAGCTCAATTAACCAGAGAGACCCTTTGATCCACAACAGACAGGAAGATGGGTGGGACTTAGTAGTACATGTGTCACCCCTTTACGTTTCCTTGCAAAGCACTCTGGTTATGACCTCAAGCATAACAGAAGGTTGTTGGTGGGGACACAGGATTGGTTCATTAAGGTAGGCTTAGCCTGCACCAATCACTGGGGCCCATTTGGCTTTTAAAGAAGGCTGATCACCTCTCTTTGCAGATCATCTGAAGACTTTGCAAGGAGTAGCAAGAAGAACCCATTGGGATCCTGGCTGAAGATACAGTGTGCCTTACATCTTCCACCAGGAAGGCCAGGAAATCCAAGAGGGAAGCAAGATCTCTACCTTAAACATCTCCCAGGGAACAGAGGGAGATACTGAATCCAGAGGACCCTCCAAGCAACTCCAGAACCGGTACACAGCCAGCACACAGTGTGCCCTGCTGGGCTCTGCAAGCAAGGTTCCTAGGTGGGAAGTGCCAGAGAGTCTCTGAACCAAACAAAGGACAAGACCATTGCCTGCAACACTCTCCTCAGCTTTGGACGGTCAGCCTCAAAGAACGGCATGAGCCCAGCGAAGAAGCTAGGAGGAGTGCACCGATAAATATCAACCAACGTCCACTTTTAAGGACATTTTCCAGGCAGTCGAGCACCTCGAGCTGCAACCGACTGCAACGCTGACTGTTGTCACGCTGCAGTCATTTACACCATCCGAGACGCCTGGACCAGTGCTTCACACCCGCCAACCAACACTGAGACAACGATTCCTGACCCCGAGCCACCATGTAGGCCATTCTGCAGCCGTCTGTCAAGCCTTGCTCGCCGAACTGCCTGCCACCTGATACCCGCAGCTGTCTCCTGTCTAGAACTCTGTTGCAGAAGCTGCTAAGTGCCCTGAAACAGACTTGACACCGTCGAGCACCAAAACCGCCTACAAGCACAAGGTACATTGTGGTTCTGTCACCTTAGTCCTTCCCCAAAGTCCCCTAGTGACATTTTATGACCCATTTCTCCCTTTGTGTTGAAACCAACATGAGCCCCTGTGCTATCCTCCCAGCCTTGACGCAACAATCTTTCCGATTTGTGGCATTTATCTCTTTTCACCCACTAGTCTAAAACCCTTTGCAGGCTCATCTTTAATGTGATCTCCTACCTCAATACTAATATCCTCCTGATTCTCTCAAGTCCTTGGCTTCTCAGCACCTTTTCATATGGTGAAACCGTCCTCCAAACTTTGAACCCTTCGGCATCCAAGACACTGCCCTTGACTAGGTTGTCACCGACCTCTCTCATCGATCCTTCTCATCTCATGTATAATGGGCACATCTGATGCAACCTCCCATCCCAGGTGGTAGTGAGAGTTGGCACTTAATCCATTTTTTAAAATTCTACTTTGTACTGCTTTCTTCAATAGTTTGTAGACAAAACTAAACTACAGAGCTGGATGGCTTTGCTAAAAAAAAAAGCAAATATCCTTCAGACACCTTCCCCCTGAGGCAGCGCATCTGTCATGGGCCTAAAACGTAGCACGTTGCCAATTTTTCTACCTTCAAATCGTTTGACCGTTTCAATATTTTGGGGGCTGAAATATGCCATTTTACCCATATTTGCAGCATATTGTTTTCCTTTACAAGGCTACACGATTAAGAGACACCATTCTGCATGTTCATTAGGTTAGCATTTCAACTATCCCCGAGTGGGTGAACACTGAGTGTATCATGCTACTGCGTTTTCGCACAGGGCCTGGCATCAGCCTGTGTTGCCCCTCAAATTCCTTTGGCCAGGTGTTCCTGGATATTCCAGAAGTAGATCAATAGTAAGCCTGTCAGGTGCTCAGGGGTAGTGGTTTCTCTTGCACAAAGTGCAGCGTGTCAACTCACTCCAGAGCCTTGCGCCAGGTGCAGCACCGTTCAATGCCCCCAACCCTGCACAGTCCCAGGTGGACATTTGGGCCAACTTTGGGGGGAAGGTTAGTCTCTGGCATGCAGGCTGCAATGCAAATCATGGCACTTCCTCTTCCCAACTTTGCTCGTGACCTCCCTCCTGGCATATCTGCTTGTCTAGGCAATCCGTCTTTGGATGGCAGTTGGCCATTTTATGCTAAATACTTCCAAGATCAAAGGTGTCAATCTTTATGCCTCCAGTATGACCTCTCCTTCCTTCACCCATCTCATTGTCAGGACTCATGCTCTCTCCTCCTCCAGGTGGGCAATTTCAGTTTCTTTTTCATAGTGACCATAACCTTCACCACTTCATTACATGCACCTTAACTGTGACCAGGATTAACCAGTTTAACCTTATTGTCACCGTCAACTCAATCAAACCTTCATAATGTCTCTGGCACTCATCCACCTTGACTACTGTGCCAGCTTTGACCAAAGCCTACCCCTTCACTCCTTCTCCCAGCCTAATAAAGGAAGCCATTTTGACAGCCGTGCCTTGTACAGTCTCCCCAACTCTTCTGCCACATCTAAACACCACCTTTATGCTGCATGACTTTCCATGAAAAACAGCTCTTTCTTGCTTTCTTTGCATGAACTTGCAGTCCTCTAACTAGCTGACTCGATCTCCAGCTTCTCCTCTGCCCAACCTCCCCTCTAGTGTTCTCCCTAGTCTGTATATCTCCCACTTCTCTCCTCTGCCCAACCTCCCCTCTAGTGTTCTCCCTAGTCTGTATATCTCCCACTTCTCTCCTCTGCCCAACCTCCCCTCTAGTTTTCTCCCCAGTCTGTATATCTCCCGCTTCTCTCCTCTGCCCAACCTCCCCTCTAGTTTTCTCCCCAGTCTGTATATCTCCCGCTTCTCTCCTCTGCCCAACCTCCCGTCTTGTATTCTCCCCAATCTCTATAACTCCAGCTTCTCTCCTCTGCCCAACCTCCCGTCTTGTATTCTCCCCAATCTCTATAACTCCAGCTTCTCTCCTCTGCCCAACCTCCCGTCTTGTATTCTCCCCAATCTCTATAACTTCAGCTTCTCTCCTCTGCCCAACCTCCCGTCTTGTATTCTCCCCAATCTCTATAACTCCAGCTTCTCTCCTCTGCCCAACCTCCCGTCTTGTATTCTCCCCAATCTCTATAACTCCAGCTTCTCTCCTCTGCCCAACCTCCCCTCTAGTTTTCTCCCCAGTCTGTATATCCCCCGCTTCTCTCCTCTGCCCAACCTCCCCTCTAGTTTTCTCCCCAGTCTGTATATCTCCCGCTTCTCTCCTCTGCCCAACCTCCCCTCTAGTTTTCTCCCCAGTCTGTATATCTCCCGCTTCTCTCCTCTGCCCAACCTCCCGTCTTGTATTCTCCCCAATCTCTATAACTCCAGCTTCTCTCCTCTGCCCAACCTCCCGTCTTGTATTCTCCCCAATCTCTATAACTCCAGCTTCTCTCCTCTGCCCAACCTCCCGTCTTGTATTCTCCCCAATCTCTATAACTCCAACTTCTCTCCTCTGCCCAACCTCCCATCTTGTATTCTCCCCAATCTCTCTAACTCCAGCTTCTCTCCTCTGCCCAACCTCCCGTCTTGTATTCTCCCCAATCTCTCTAACTCCAGCTTCTCTCCTCTGCCCAACCTCCCGTCTTGTATTCTCCCCAATCTCTATAACTCCAGCTTCTCTCCTCTGCCCAACCTCCCGTCTTGTATTCTCCCCAATCTCTCTAACTCCAGCTTCTCTCCTCTGCCCAACCTCCCGTCTTGTATTCTCCCCAATCTCTCTAACTCCAGCTTCTCTCCTCTGCCCAACCTCCCGTCTTGTATTCTCCCCAATCTCTATAACTCCAGCTTCTCTCCTCTGCCCAACCTCCCGTCTTGTATTCTCCCCAATCTCTATAACTCCAGCTTCTCTCCTCTGCCCAACCTCCCGTCTTGTATTCTCCCCAATCTCTATAACTCCAGCTTCTCTCCTCTGCCCAACCTCCCGTCTTGTATTCTCCCCAATCTCTATAACTCCAGCTTCTCTCCTCTGCCCAACCTCCCGTCTTGTATTCTCCCCAATCTCTCTAACTCCAGCTTCTCTCCTCTGCTCAACCTCCCGTCTTGTATTCTCCCCAATCTCTATAACTCCAGCTTCTCTCCTCTGCCCAACCTCCCGTCTTGTATTCTCCCCAATCTCTATAACTCCAGCTTCTCTCCTCTGCCCAACCTCCCGTCTTGTATTCTCCCCAATCTCTCTAACTCCAGCTTCTCTCCTCTGCCCAACCTCCCGTCTTGTATTCTCCCCAATCTCTATAACTCCCGCTTCTCTCCTCTGCCCAACCTCCCGTCTTGTATTCTCCCCAATCTCTATAACTCCAGCTTCTCTCCTCTGCCCAACCTCCCGTCTTGTATTCTCCCCAATCTCTATAACTCCAGCTTCTCTCCTCTGCCCAACCTCCCGTCTTGTATTCTCCCCAATCTCTATAACTCCAGCTTCTCTCCTCTGCCCAACCTCCCGTCTTGTATTCTCCCCAATCTCTATAACTCCAGCTTCTCTCCTCTGCCCAACCTCCCGTCTTGTATTCTCCCCAATCTCTCTAACTCCAGCTTCTCTCCTCTGCCCAACCTCCCGTCTTGTATTCTCCCCAATCTCTATAACTCCAGCTTCTCTCCTCTGCCCAACCTCCCGTCTTGTATTCTCCCCAATCTCTATAACTCCAGCTTCTCTCCTCTGCCCAACCTCCCGTCTTGTATTCTCCCCAATCTCTATAACTCCAGCTTCTCTCCTCTGCCCAACCTCCCGTCTTGTATTCTCCCCAATCTCTATAACTCCAGCTTCTCTCCTCTGCCCAACCTCCCGTCTTGTATTCTCCCCAATCTCTATAACTCCAGCTTCTCTCCTCTGCCCAACCTCCCGTCTTGTATTCTCCCCAATCTCTCTAACTCCAGCTTCTCTCCTCTGCCCAACCTCCCGTCTTGTATTCTCCCCAATCTCTATAACTCCAGCTTCTCTCCTCTGCCCAACCTCCCGTCTTGTATTCTCCCCAATCTCTCTAACTCCAGCTTCTCTCCTCTGCCCAACCTCCCGTCTTGTATTCTCCCCAATCTCTCTAACTCCAGCTTCTCTCCTCTGCCCAACCTCCCGTCTTGTATTCTCCCCAATCTCTATAACTCCAGCTTCTCTCCTCTGCCCAACCTCCCGTCTTGTATTCTCCCCAGTCTGTATAACTCCAGCTTCTCTCCTCTGCCCAACCTCCACTCGATCATTCTGCACAATCTCTATGGGCCACAGCCATCGTCTGCTTCATCTTCTTTCTTCATGCTGAGCACCACTGGAACCCACTCCTGAAGGAACAAAGTGATGCTACTAGCCACCACTTCTAAGCTGAACCAAAACTCTGTCACCTAAACCTTGAAGGAGCAGCGTCCACTTACTCCCACATTACTCCACCTCTCTGACTGCCCGCCACCTCACTCCACTAACATCCCTGTCTATATGTAGTCCCCTTGCCCATGGCCTGTCCCCAGCTTCTGCACCATCTATTCTCCATCCCCCACCCAGCCACTTGCTCGCTACATTCTCTGCAAATGTATTGCATTGCTTCTTTTCCTATTTGGCTTGTTCTGTGAGTGGTGGTTTTGGGCGATACTCCACATACCCTCAAAAATAAATAAAATAATGATAACTACAAAGAAAATGCAACTTCTTTTGTGTCTGTGCCCAGTCTCCCCCCTCCCCAAAATGAATGAATATTAGCAAAACTTATTTTAAGCGAAATAGAAACACCTAAGGTGGAAGAAAATATGAGAGTGGTAGCAGTGTAGGGATAGATGGGCAGATATTGTCTGATAACAAGTGGGGCGGGGGGGGGGGGCACACTAATAAAGCGATAAAACGGTGTCAGTTTAGTAAAAAGAAAGAAATGGAGGAAAACAAATCAACCAGCAGGCCTATTGGACAAAGCACATGGCTATCGCCCATGCATCAGTGTTGCTCACATGCCTTAAGGCGTTGAGTCCTAATATCCAGGAACTAGGCCCCTTGTTAGTATGCAGAAGCAGGCATAGTTCATACTCTAGAGCCAGATAAACATACACAGATGGTTGCCAAGAATTAAAACCACTAACGATGATTGCGCCATTGTCCCTTTATTGATTTTGGTTTTAGCGGATGATGCATTTCATGCAGCTGTGATGTTTGATGTAGTTGTACTATGACTTGCTCGTTAATAAACATTCTCCGCCTGCGATTAGGTCAAGCAGCTTCAGGTGTGTCACACGTGTAAGCAATTCCCTACAGGTATCCACTGGATGCGAGGTATAAGCAGGAAACTAAAGTTGTAATGCCAGGATGAAAGGATTGCAAGAAGTGGTCGAAACTGGCAGCATTGTGCTGCGGGAAGGGGACGGCAGATCAGCCTGAACCCTAAAAACAAGGTGAAGTGTTTGCCTGTGTCAATCTCCACAGCGAATGTCGGTTGAAAGAGAAATGTCACCTAGTGAGGTGTATGTGTGTGTGAGTAAAGCTTCAAAAGCGCTCTTCAGAAATCAGACATCCAAGTACCAGAGCGCGTGAAAATGAACTGAGGCTCAAGCGTCACTGCACGACGGGACGACAGGAGGGGATTCTGTAGAAGCCTGGCTGCCTCAAATAGAAAGCTCTTGAATCTGTCTGCTGTGTAGATATAGCTGTCTCTTACATTGGCCTATCTGACTACTTCAAAGTGGCAGCTCTTGAATCTGTCTGCTTGTGTATAGCTGTCTCTTACCTTAGCCTATGTGACTGCCTCAAAGTGACAGCTCTTGAATCTGTCTGCTTGTGTATAGCTGGCTGTTACCTTGTCCAACTCTGTCTGCTTGTGTATAGCTGTCTGTTACCTTGGCCTATCTGACTGCTTCAAGGTGACAGCTCTTGAATCTTTCTGCTTGTGTAGATATAGCTGTCTCTTACATTGGCCTATCTGACTGCTTCAAAGTGACAGCTCTTGCATCTGTCTGCTTGCAGCTGTATGTTACCTTGACCTATCTGACTCCCTCAAAGTGACAGCTCTTGAATCTGTCTGCTTGTGAATTGCTGTCTCTTACCTTGTCCAACTCTGTCTGCTTGTGTATAGCTGTCTGTTACCTTGGCCTATCTGACTGCTTCAAGGTGACAGCTCTTGAATCTGTCTGCTTGTGTAGATATAGCTGTCTCTTACATTGGCCTATCTGACTACTTCAAAGTGACAGCTCTTGAATCTGTCTGCTTGTGTATAGCTGGCTGTTACCTTGTCCAACTCTGTCTGCTTGTGTATAGCTGTCTGTTACCTTGGCCTATCTGACTGCTTCAAGGTGACAGCTCTTGAATCTTTCTGCTTGTGTAGATATAGCTGTCTCTTACATTGGCCTATCTGACTGCTTCAAAGTGACAGCTCTTGCATCTGTCTGCTTGTGAATAGCTGTCTCTTACCTTGTCCAACTCTGTCTGCTTGTGTATAGCTGTCTCTTACATTGGCCTATCTGACTGCTTCAAAGTGACAGCTCTTGCATCTGTCTGCTTGTGTATAGCTGTATGTTACCTTGACCTATCTGACTCCCTCAAAGTGACAGCTCTTGAATCTGTCTGCTTGTGAATAGCTGTCTCTTACCTTGTCCAACTCTGTCTGCTTGTGTATAGCTGTCTCTTACATTGGCCTATCTGACTGCTTCAAAGTGACAGCTCTTGCATCTGTCTGCTTGTGTATAACTGTATGTTACCTTGACCTATCTGACTCCCTCAAAGTGACAGCTCTTGAATCTGTCTGCTTGTGAATAGCTGTCTCTTACCTTGTCCAACTCTGTCTGCTTGTGTATGGCTGTCTGTTACCTTGGCCTATCTGACTGCTTCAAGGTGACAGCTCTTGAATCTGTCTGCTTGTGTAGATATAGCTGTCTCTTACATTGGCCTATCTGACTGCTTCAAAGTGACAGCTCTTGAATCTGCTTGTGTAGATAGAGCTGTCTCTTACCTTGGCCTATCTGACTGCTTCAAAGTGACAGCTCTTGAATCTGTTTGCTTGTGAATAGCTGTCTCTTACCTTGTCCCTACTCTGCCTGCTTGTGTTTAGCTGTCTCTTGTCTTGGCCTATCTGACTGTCTGAAAGGGACAGCTCTTGAATTGTCTGCTTGGGAATAGCTGTCTGTTACCTTAGCCTTTCTGACTGCCTCGAAGTGACAGCCCTTGAATCTGTCTGACTGCCTCAATGGGACAGCTCTTGAATGTCTCTACTTGTGAATAGGTGTCTCTTACCTTAGCCTATGTGACTGCCTCAAAGTGACTGCTCTTGAATCTGTCTGCTTGTGTACAGCTGTCTCTTACCTTAGCCTATATGACTGCCTCAAAGTGACTGCTCTTGAATCTGTCTGCTTGTGGATAGCTGTCTCTTACCTTAGCCAATGTGACTGCCTCAAAGTGGCTGCTCTTGAATCTGTCTGCTTGTGTATAGCTGGCTGTTACCTTAGCCTATGTGACTGCCTCAAAGTGACTGCTCTTGAATCTGTCTGCTTGTGGATAGCTGTCTCTTACCTTAGCCTATGTGACTGCCTCACAGTGACTGCTCTTGAATCTGGAAATTGCATCAATGTTTTTTTAAAGTAATTTGCTAATATGGAAATGCAGTTAAACCCAAGAGGTTTACATGATATCACACGGGCATGTATGCATTTGATACCCCTGGCTAACTGTACTGAAACATGGCAGAAACATTATGTATTAGAGTTCAAGTGTCTCTTATGTTCATCTTTTCAAAGTAAATAGTTGCATTTTTACAGTCATTTGGAATGCGGGAAATTTAAATAGACTATGTAAATATCTGCTGCAAATATATATAGGTCTATTTTTTATTTATTTATTTATTTCATTTTTTGAAGGGCGCTACATGCCCGCAGGCCTCAGAGCACAACATGAAATGTAAAGAAGGAGCGGCCGATGACAAAGGGAATTCTATTCAGGTTGATTAAAAAGGAAGGTCTTCACGCATTTCTTGAAGGCAGATAGTGAAGGGCAAGTTTTGATGCTTCCAGGCAAAGCATTCCATTGGCGTGGAGCGTTAAATTCAAAGCTACAGTCGCCAAAGTTTTTCAGGCCGGGTCTTGACTATTTGAGCAGACGTGCGTGGAAGAGGCGAAAGGTTCTGCTAGATGGTTTCCTCGTTAATCTATTGGCAAGGTATTGTGGTGCCTTGCCATTTTGGCATTCATAGGCGAGGGATGGGATCTTGTGTTTAATGCTCAGCTCCACCGGCAGTAAGTGCAATTTCCTTCTGGCTACTGTAATGTGGCCCCGTCTGGTCAGGCCAAAAACAGCCCAAACAGCACCATTCTGCACGATCTGTAGCAGTTTCATATTCGCCAGAGAGGTCCCAGTTAACAAGCTGTTACAGTAATCCAGGCGCGGGTTTATCAGTGAGGTGACGAGGTGGATCTATTTGAAATGCTAAGGTAAGGTCTAATCTGGTGTTAAGTTTAATTACATGTCCGCGCGAAGAGCGGATTTGAGAGACATGATTTTTCATGGAGAAGTTAGCATCAAGTGTCACTCCCAAGGTTTTCACAGATTTGCTCACTGAATGGATGTCCCGGCAACGGCGAAAGATTCATATTGTTGTGCAAGTCTCTTCAGTATTGGACCCGAAGCCATGATGAGTAACTCTATATTGGAGTCATTAAGAGCTAATGAGTTAGACCCCATCCATGCTTGAATTTTGCATATATGCAGTTCACGGCATCTACATCCTTCTGCTAGTTGCCCGAGCGTTCAAAGAGGATCTATCCTCCAGAAGGTCATGAAACGGTTGAATATAGACATTAAAAAGCAGGAGGGAAAGACAAGAACCCTGCGGGACGCCACATGTATTTAATATGGGTTTAGCCTGAGATCTCTCCATTGTTACTCTGGAGGTTGTTGGACCGACAAAGCCCAAATAGTACGCAAATAATTTTTTCTACATTAGCAGAGCAGTTATCTATGGATAGTAGTCTTTTGTAAAGCAGGTCATGGTCAAAGATATCAAAAGCTGCTGAAAGATCTAATAATAGTAGCAGCGCAGGATGTTTTCTCTCGATGATATCAGTGATATTGGATTTAAGGTCCAAAAGAGACGTTTTGGTACAGAGCTGTGCCCTGAAACAACACTGACTTGGATGTTATGTTTCTTTATGAATTTCTGTAACTATATGTACGCCACTTTTTCTATGATTTTCAATAGATAGGGGACGTTGGTCATGGGTCTGTAGTTTTTGGAGGTGGAGATTTTTTATACTATTATTGCACGTGCACTTTATGGTGACATAGGACTAAGGTTAATGGGTAGGAAGGAAAACGGGACAGAGGGAGCAGGTGGATAATGATGATGACAGAGCATCTAAGGGAGTTTTAGATTTTGCTGTAGCTTTACTATTTCCAAGAATGTTGTGTATTTTAATGAATTGGTCATTCATGTATGAACAATATTGTACATTATTTGATAAAGACATCTCTTTGATTAAAGATTACTATGATAAAATAGAGTGATAGATGGGAGGCTGGACATTAAATTAATCCTCTGGCATTGCTCAGAGTAAAGCTCCATTCTATGTCCTTCAGCCTGCGCTGCCATGCCAGGAAGGGAAAGACCATTTTCAGAACAAAGGAAGTTTGGTCCCACTCTTAAAGAGTCAGTCAAGCCTGAACTGCTAGGTCAAAGAGCCCCCCGTGAACACCCCCCAAAGCCACCCAATCCTCCCTGCACAAGACCACAAGTCATCCCGGACATGCGTTGTAGGTTTGGGTATGTTTGACCGAAAGAAAACGCTCCAAAAAAATAGATCGAAAAAAAAGTTGACCGCATGCAACATCATATAGTAGGATGTTTCATGCGGCACACACTTTGCAGGTTTGTCAAACAAAAAAAAAATGTGTTCCCCACCCCCCATTCCCCACTTACCTGTTATCTCGCCGCCTGGTCCACTTCAGCCCTGCAGTGTCAGATCCGTCCCTCCAACGCGGGTCGGATCTGATGCCGCAGGGTCCTTTTTTTTTTCCAGTCCCCCGCCTTCAATATTGATGAAGCGGGGGACACCCCTGCAACCCCATAAGGCTAATACCTGCTGAAAATAGGGAGCAGGGGACACCCCGCAACCCCCGCTCCACATGTTCGGCATGTATTAGCCTAATTGTTCAGTTGCATTCGATCGAATGTTACTGGCCAAATTCGGTCAAATGTAACATTCGGTCAAATAAAACCGAACAATTATACTAATACTGCGTTATAGCTTCAGTGTCTAGGCACAGCAAGCTCTGGGCCCATGCTGGCTGACTGACTCAAGCTAGCTTCTATCTGTGTCTCCTAGCAACATCTTCATTACATTAAGCCATCCCAGCACTCCATCTGGAAGGATGTGTGCTGAGGCCTAGTAAGCAGATTTCAGTTTTGGAGAATTAGGTGTATTCATGGCATTTGTAGGTTAAAGTAGTGTGAGCGTACCGAAAATGAGTAGTGTACTGCTCTGGTTTTCTTTGGTGTTTTGGACAATCACAAGCACTGAGTTTATGTGACTTTGTAAATGCTTGGAGGACTGGATCACACAATCTATCATGTCCTTGGGTCTGGTGAGACTAGGGAACCACTACCTTGCACTGCAATATCTTGAGCGCCCCACAGTTGAAGCTTATAAGGGGCCAGTTATAAAACCATATCTTCATACAAGGACTCTGACATAATGCACTTTTGGTGAGACCATCCCTGTTGGTTTCAGAGTTAAGGAATGAAATAGGTCAACTGAACCGCATTCCAGCGGGAAGGGCTGCAACAGGTGCTATTGGCCCGTACCTAATTTATATTTTGGAGTGTTTAATGTGAATTAGAATCAGTTTTACATTTATTTGTTTATTTATACTTTATTCACAGGTTTTCATTCTGCAGAACAAGTCCCATTCAGGGCTAAACCACGGTGAAATGCGGAGGCACAACAACTCAGGGACAGGCACCTTATATGTCAAGGTTCTGTCTGGAAATCAGCACGGTATGGAAAAGTGCAGGGAATTGTAGCGTTCACTGGGGCAAGTCAGCCAAAGTTTGGAGGAGGGGACTTTACCAGTGTTCAAAATGTACCTTGCGTAGGTGGCCAACGCAAGGCCATATGGGTAGAAGCAGAGAATGCAGATAAGCAGAGTACAGGGAGCAAGCGCTGGGGGAAATGTGAGTGGAATGTGGGCTTATTTTCCATACCCTGACGATACCTAACCAAAAGTAGATTTGAGGACCAACCGGCATAGACCATTTGATTGCAGGGAGATGAAGCGGCACATTTCACAGGTATGCTTATTTTGAAGGCACTAAAACTTCATTAACTCTTGTGAGGTTCCCCATTAGATGGGATGAGCAGTCTATCACTGTACCTTGGCGATTGCTCCTATTGCCTAACCTAGGGTTGCCCAACTTCAGGCCTTATTGCAGGGAAACCTGACAGGTCTTCAGAATATTCCTCAGCAATATTCATCAGGAGAAATGTGCATACATTTAAAATCAGTGTATGCAAATGTATCTCATGAACATTAATGAGGGGTATAATGAAAATCAGACATGGATCCGCACCTCGAGGTCTGGAATCTGACAACCTTGGCCTAACCCAAGGCGCATACATGATGTTCTGGAAGTCTGAGTGGACAGGGTCTTACACGGGTTACCTTTACAATCCGTACCCCGACAGTCTCTCTGTTGCTCGCTGCTCCCCAGACATGCCCGTCCCCCCTTCTGAGGGGTGGGGTTATTGCACTCCCGGGAACGGTGCTGCACTCCTTCCCCGCAGCTCTCGTTACAGGGAGACCATGGAGCCCAGGGACTCCACCCCCCATCCAGGCGGCAGGAGGGGTCAGCGGTGCACTGCAGGTGGCCACTCTCACAGGAGCTGTAAAGAAAAGAAAGCTTGACATTAGTCACAAAGTATGGAGAGTAGCCGACAGTGAAGAAGGACTCGTACCGGCATCCCATTGTACCAGTGATTCTCAATTGGTTTGGTTGTCTCACCAAAGGTAAAAAGTCCATATTCGTAATCAAAAGTCCTTATTTGTAATAAATATTTGATCGTCCAGTCCACAAGCATGAATGCCACATAATTAATAAGATAATGCCACCTTCAGAGGTACATAACCAGTCATACCGATACTTTTTCCCCATTAAAGTATTTGACAAGTTGGGTTTGGGGGAACCACTAGGCTGATTTTGACTGAGGAGAGAATCTCAGAACTCTGTGTGGCATTAGCTTGTAAGAAAATAAATACATTTTATAGTGATATAAAGATGACATTTGTTCCGATTCTGCCTTATTGCAAGTTGGGCAGTGAGGGTAAAATGCAACGGTATTAGTGTAGATCGCTGCATTACTGTACCGCTCAACTATGGGTTTGGCAGAAAGTTGGAGGATTCACCTCCAGCTATGAGCTGCAAGTAAATCAGCCGACTTTCTGCCAAAGTTTGGTAGAATTACCGCATGGCGGAATTACCACTGCAGTATTTCTGCCAAAATACCCCATTCATTCCAATGGACTCAAATAAATGGGAACCTATATCACCTACCGCCACTTGTAATCCGGCAACAACAGCACCATGCCAAGTGGCAGTAACGGTAATACCATTTGGTGGTATTGTTGCCTTAAGAGTGAATCTACTTTATGAGCTCAACTGCAAACCTAGGAATCCCTCAATGGTATTCTTAAGAAAACTGTCACAGATGGATCATTCACTATCCAGTTGCACACCTGCACTGCCTCAGGAAACACTTGCACTTAGTTCTGTATCTGCATCCCTACAGTCCCATTACCTGCACTTATCAGACACTTGTTGTCTGCACTTAACCCTTGCACTTCCACCTGCTGGCCGCACTACTTGTTTTTGATCCTGTGTCCTGCACTTGCCCTTCCTCCCCTTCCCCTGGCACTTTTCCCCTCCCCTCACCCCTGCACTTGCACGTTCTCAATGTCACTGGGCCTAGTAAGATCGTTGCCTTTGTCCTCCCTTTGTTTATCCTCCCTTGCCTCGTCGCGCCTTGAAACGCTTGTGTAAAGGTACGTTATACATGTCATATATCATATCAGAGTAAGTGCAGTTGAGGCAACACCGCAGCCTTAGTTTTACTTCACCTGCCTGTGGTCTTTGGCCTAATTGGACTCACCATGTAAAACTATGCTTTAGCAAGAGTTGGGACAGAAAGTGGTGCTGATCCATTACCTGTCAGAGTCACTACTCATTTGCGATGACACTTTATCCCTTAAACTATTAGTGTCCTATAACTTCTGGCCATGTCCCACTTTTTTTTTAGTGTCAATCTGTTTCTTATATGTAACTTGATTGGGATTTTTGACTTTTCATTCAATAATTAAGCAGGTGACTCTTATCTTTTTGTCGGTCTTTCCTCCTCATCTCACACTAAAGTGTGACCGTAGCTTAATCGATCAAAAAATAAATGTTTTTTAAAAATAAATTCCCTACTATGAAGTCCTATCACTGGCCTTCCTTGCTAGGTCCAGGCCCATCCCTTCCAGGCAAGCGGACAACCTCAGAGTATCGACGAATCATGATGTTTCTCTTAACTCACTGATAGTAGTAATGACTGTCAAGGTTTCCACCCTTTTAGAGCATTTGTGAAGCTTATTTTCGTACTTGGCTTCTCCAATAAGTGTTAGAGCTCCCATTGGTCTAGTGGTGCCTGGCATCATTATACCAATGGAGTCTCTCTTGGGCAACCTACAAATGTCCTCCTCATTTGAAAGAACTAGAGAAAGCTGTAGCCTGCCCGTTGATTGGAATCAGACTATTATATCACATCATGTTGACACTCCTGTTCCTGCACTGGCTCCCGGGTACATTTTAAAATCATTAGTGTGGTGGACCAGGCCTTATATGGCCGAGGATCATTGCTCTTTGCCAAAACAACACTAAAGAAAACATGGAGATCTTTGTCAACCCTTCTGATATACATTCCAAAGAATTATGGTAGATCCTTCCATGCTGGAGCCCCTTCGAAATGTGTGCCCTTCTGTCTGCTTAACATTCAGAACAATATTTATGGTAAGGGTGAGGGATTTCCATCTTGCGATTTTTATTAATTAACACATTGATGCGGGTCATTCCATCTCTGAAACAGTATTCTTCCAATCAGATTCCCCTTTCACAACCTCCATGCCGAAAGCATAGCACACTTGTGCACTGCTGCATCAATAGTCTAATCTGTAGCACTTGCTCTCTAGTGGCACAGAGCAGGTTCAGAGGTGACAGGTGTCCATCTGACAGCTGCAGTGACACCCAAGTATCTGATGTGCAGCGGCTGAATTTAAGACATGCATCCTGTACCAAAACGCATAATTCTGAGTCTGCTGTTCTGGTGCCAGAATAATCTATAAATAGAAGCCATCCCTGAGTTTAATGGTAGTGAATGGTAGTTCTCATAATTACTGTGGACACCTCGATTTCATATCACATATGTGTTCGCCCTGTGAGCCCAGGTCAGCTGTGGAAGGGTTTTGTGTATCCTCCCCCAGACAGGTTGTCATTGCTACTGCAAGCAAGACTGTATCCTTGGGGATTGCCTCTCTTTGTTCTTTTGTGAGGGCAGGTAACACTGACCCTAGAAAGATGGCCACTCTACATGAAGCCCGACTGGGAACAGGAATTAAAGGGGATGCCCATCAAAAGGGGTAGCCTCACGCCAAGGTGCTGCATATCAAAGTGCCTTTGATCCTACTGAGAAGGGAAGGGGCAGGGTTAGTGTAGACAGGGGGAGCACTTTACAGTGGAGGAAGGTTCAACCATCTTCTTTCTCTCTGCCTCTCTCCTAACTTCATGTCCCCTCCACTTCCAGTAGCACAAATCCCTTTGGAGGTGATGTCAGAAGACAACTGTGGATGTTTGCCTTTAAAAGAAGGGGTCTCTCACCACTTCTTTGATTCACTTTTGGACAAACACTTAAGGAAGAATTCATTGTACCTCTTTTGGCAGAGTTGCTTTATCCAAAGTCCTCGGCCAGTGAGGTGAAAACTTAATGTTCAAGATAGGGGGAAGCTCTGTCCCCTAACCTTACCCAGGGTCCAGTGTGGGTAAACGAGTGCTGAGACAAGATCTACCTCTCTGCTAGCCACATTTGTGCCCCAGACCTCACCGCGTTGAAGGACCCCTGGAGTTGTGTGCCAGTGCCCCCTGTGTTTGAGAACCCGAGAACAAGAGCCAATCTGCTCCTTTAATCCCTTGATTAGAATACCCATGCACCCTGTGAGCCAGGACAGCCAGAATCCCTGTTTTCATTGCATTGAACCGATCCAACTGCCTTCGAACCAGGTTCACCACATTTTGAACAACAGGAACCGCCGCTGCTGCATTTCACACTCACTCAAACTCATCAAACAAGCATGCTTGCAACTCGAACCAGCTCAATGCTGTATCGTGCCCCACAGAGCCCCTCACCTGCTCAAATCAACTGCTTTTCGCCAGACCCCAACTCGAACCACTGGAGTGTCACTTGCCAGCTTGAACCAGCAAATGACTCGGCCCGGCTCAACCTCAAACTGCCACTTCATCGAACTGTACAACGGAGCATCAAGATCACCATTTCAAACTGTAGCGGACCCTCGATTCGAACCATGGGAGCATCACTTGCTGAACTTGCCCAGTGGTTAAAGCCCAACTCGAACTGGTTAGACACCAAACCGATCCTGGTGAGCACTCCATCCTGCAAGGCTCGAACGCTGCCTTTTGAGCCATTCTGAGTCATCATATTCGCCCCCAGTCAGCTCGTACTTGGGTCAACACGACTTGCTGCACAAGAACTTTGCTTGAACCGCTTGCACAACCGCTTGAAGCCTGGTTTGATGCTGTCAAACCACCAAGAATTGTAATAAGGTAATATTGACTGCTAACTACCCCCTTGGTCCATTTGTAGGCCCTAGAGACTGGTTAAGTCACTTTGATTAGTTTTGCAAACAATATAGTCTTTTTCAGAAAATGTTGCCATTTTACCTGCCTTACACCCCTGATTCATCAACCAGAGTGCTTCATCTTGACATCATGCTTATTCTGTGTTCCTTCCTCAGCGGTGTGCTTTATGCACTGTTTTATAGTCAGGTATTATTGCATATGGTGTGTTTAATTAATGTATATTGATGTGATTTTTATCACCCCTACCTCCAGAGCCTCACCTCCACCCCCAGGGAAGTTCCCATGACATACCTCAATGGGGGCTGCGGTAGAGGTAGGGAAAAGCATGTACCTGTCGCTGTGCAACAGAGATGAGAGCAGGCAACAACCCCTGCAGTAGACGGCTGCTCAAAATTGCCAACACAGGAGAGGTTTACCAATGTCACATATATTTATATTGATAGTCCACTGCTCACACCATCCATTAACCCTTGGTGTGTATTAAAAAGATATGCATCTTGTATAACATTTCAATACACAGATATGATACAGTTCAATTTGATGCCCCACAGGTAAAATGCATGCTCAAAGACATCTGATAACACTCAGTAATGAACACATTGTTATACTCAAGGCATCTCTTTGTGGTGGGAGCACCTCTCCAGTCTACAGGAATCATAAAATTGAATACCCCAGATCCGTGCTTAGAAACCTCTGGGTATTAAGCGCTTTATAAATAACCTATCACATCATATATGCTTTGGAGATAAAATGTGGTAACTGGAAACACTGTGCAATGGAGGTGAATATGTAATGTAGAAAAATGTCTTGCACTGCAAAGCAGCATGCGAGCCAGTGCACACAGACCTCATGGAGGGATCAAACCCGGTAAGTACAATCAGGGAGTTCCACAGCATCGGCACTCAACAGGTTTTTTCGTGACACACTTAAGCCAAAATATCCTGGTGTCCACTAAGATCTTGGAGGTTTTAACAGTGGTTTAGAAGCTTTAAGTATTACCATCCCACCCTTACTTCTCTGAGAGACCCTCCTAAGTGCATCGGTTGAAGTAGGCCACTTGCTCACTGTGGTTAGACACGCCAACTTATGAAATCCTTAGGAAGCTAAATGTATCTGTTGTTGCCTGTTGCCTCCAGTGGCGGGGAGTTAGAATAGCAGTTTGCGCCATAGTGCTTGCACTAGGCAAGATTAAACAGCATTACAGAAGGTTGGAAACTTTCTGCAATGGAACAAACAAGCAGGGACGTCATTTGGGGGTCACAACCATGACCCCTGAGGTCTCCCTTGCTACTCCTGTGGTCTCCCTTGCTACCCCTGTGGTCTCCCTTGCTACTCCTAAAAAAAAGTTTTTATTCTTTCTTTTATTTTTTAAATGTAAGCTCCTGGGCCATGTGGCTCTTTGTTTCCGGAGTGGCTGGATTTCTTTTTCGGGCCTCTTAAAAAAAGACAAGGGTTACACTAGTGTAACACTTTGAGCAGTGACCCTAAATAAGAAAGAATAGGAATAAAAAATAAGTTGTCTTTCTGGAATTCTATACAATAATTGCTAGACTAATTCAAGGTTTATTTCAGGCACATTTAAGGGGGTGAGTCCCTGATTTAGTCTGTTCTTAAACACCTCAACTCAGCTTTTCATCCTTCTGAGGTCGATAAATGAGTACCAACACAGGTTGGGTGATATTGTATGTATATTTGTTCTAAATAAAGCTCTTAAGCGTAAGTGCTTTATAATAACACATCATTATCATTTGGCCTTGTATTCACATTAATTTGCTAACATGGGCCTATACACACTGATATTAACGATACCTATGGTGATCCATTCTTGTATGAAATATATATCACATTATAGTGATATCGTAACCATATTTTTCGCTGTGTACTTAGGGACAATGCTATGTGATGCCCATTCCTGTTTTGTCGAGGGGCGAAAGGTTGTGTTCCTTCGCTTCCCGTGATGTCACTTCAGGGTTGGGTCAAAGGACATCACTTCTTGTGATGTCATCAGAGGTCAAGAGTTGTGTGATGTCACTTCCGCTACCCCAGGCATTTTGTTGAAATGACATTCCTGCAAACAAAGCGAACAATTATGGAACTGTTGCACAAGGGTAATCCCTCTGGTTCTGCAGAGTCAATCTAAGCCGTTCCAAGCCACGTATTGCTCTCTACATGCTAAAAGAGATGCAGCAGCCATGATGTTGCAGCCACCGGCCCAACACACACAAGTGGCCACTGCCAGGGAATGCTGCACCACGTACAGATGGCCCCCAACTTGTTATGCTCCAAGCAGAACAGAAAGATTGGCATATAAAACATCAAAATAATATATCCCTTCCTTTACTGAACAATGTGGACCCTTTGTAAACCCAGCAGCATCTGATTGCATGGAGGAGGCCTTGCCACTCACCAATTCTGGCAGGGGCCGGACACTGTTTCGCCAGGCAAGATATATTCCCAGGGAACCAAGCCAGCCCACGACGAGCTGTTCCCAGGTTCTGATGCTCCTAGATTAAAAGGAAAATTAAAAGAATTATTGTTTTCATTTTTGTTTCTTCTCAGGGCACAACACATCAATTGCACTGGCACCAGAGAACTCAGCTTCTTCCCCATGCACCTGTCAAACTAACTATAATTGTGATTGGTTATTTATAACACATGACAGTACGCATTGTCGCGTGAGGATAGCTCAGGGGCGACGACGCAGAGCAAGACAGGTTCGATCCCCGGGTCTGCACGCGTTATAAATAACCAATTACAATTATTTTTCAATAATAACCTGCAAAACACACATTGTAGAATGCCTAATAGTTAATTATAACAGTTGGCAACATTACTACTATCCAGTCACCGAGTGACGTATTATGTGTACCCGCCTTTACAGGGATTCGGCATCGTGTGTGCAGAGTACACGTGGATCAAATGTCACTTTCCCTCTTTCCCAGAAGAAGCATTTCTCGCTTTTACCACATCGCTCATCCTCAGTCAGACTCTGCACTTTAATGCCTAGATTTGCTCGAGAATTCTGCTCAGCGTAGCTCAAGTTTCGCAGAAATCATACATGCATAATTCATATATGGCCACTCATACCGTCCCCCTGTGACTGCCTTATTTATGTATGTGTTATTTGATTTGTAAAGCACTACAGGCTGAGAACTCGAACATCTTAAACCATGCTCTCACAGTGCTGTGACTGCGCGCCTCGTGGCCTCCACTGGAAGAGACATTGCCTATGACATAAACAGCACTGTTCATTTAAATACTTCCGTTTCCGACTCCACATGTTACGAGATCTTGGAACATGTTGAACGCCAGGGGGCGCTAAAGGTGTTTCTGATTCGATTGCTCTTTTTAAAATGAGTAAGACACCTTCAGGCTTGAAGGCCTGCAGCAACTGACAGAGGACAACTACTGGTAGCTATGATCACTGCGTGTGGTGTTGGGGGCCTGGCATGCAAGGAGGAACTGTGCGACTTGTCAAGGCATGTCTTTGAAGGCAAGGCAGCCTTGGGAGCAGCAGCTCCTGAGATCTCGCAAACCTGCTGTGGGAGGGCAAGCACGGATTCTTTGTACCAAAGTAGGAACTCACAGGTGAGGGACTCAGTGTCAAAACCTAGACCGTTCTTACCACAACCCCCTCTTAGCCTGGAGCTAATTTGCAACCAGACTTTCCTCACAAGAGCGCAGTCTGTAGGAGTATGAAAAACACTACATAACAACCCAGCATGTCCCTGAAAATATCATTGACAAAATGCTGGAAGGTGGCTGGGTATTACAAAGGCCGAAGGGCATTACACAGTATTTATATAGACCGAACTTAGTTTTAAACGCGGTCTTCCACTCGTCCCCACTTCGCATCCTGACCAGATTGTAGGCCCCTCTTAAATCTAGCTTGGTAAAGATGGTGGAAGAGATCAACTTATCAAGCAGTTTAGATATCAGAGGCAGCGGATACTGGTTTTTGACAGTAATTTTGTTAAGAGCTCTATAGTCCACACAAGGGCGTAAATCCCCCTCTTTCTTGGATACGAAAAAGATTGGGGACGCTGCAGGAGAGCGAGATGGCCAGATATGCCCCAGCCGTAGGGCTTTGTCTACGTATTCTCGTAGATGGTCCTCCTCTTTTTGTGTTAAGGAGTACACTCTGCCATGCGGAAACACTGCCTCAGGGACTAAATCAATCGGGCAATCATAACTTCGGTGCGCAGGGAGTTTTTCAGATAGTTTCTTGTCAAAGACGTCGATATACTGTTTGTATACCGCAGGTAATTCCGAGGAGGGTTTTTGCAATGTGGCACTGATCGAGGAAACGTTAGCAACCATAGCTAAGCAGGGCGAGAGCTCCGGAATAACCAGAGAATCAAAACATCGCTTACGGCAAAACTCAGAGGAAAAACGCACCGTTTGTTGGGTCCAATCAACTACAGGATTGTGTGTTTGTAACCAAGAAAGGCCGAGTATAATCCCAAACTGTGGGGCTGAGATGAGGTCAAACGTAATGTGCTCTGAGTGACCTTCTGATGTTGACATCCGAAGAGGCCCAGTCTGTTCTGTTATCTGACCTGATACCAGATAGGAAACATCGACGGCATGTACTTCCCTGGGACCTCCTTGATGATGGTAGGTAATCCATGGCGACCAGCCGATTGGACATCCATGTAATTTCCGCTGGCACCAGAATCAATCATGACAGGGCTGGAAAATGACTCAGACCAGGAGCGGAAAAGCACATAGGAAGAAACATGTGAGAGGCAAGACAACTGCCTCCTGAGCCTTGTAACTGTTGACTCGTCCTGCAGGCTCTGGTTAAGGACGAGTCTTGGCATTTCCCGCCAACTTAGCTGGTGTTTTGGGGCAGACACGAATGTAATGGACTGCCTGGCCACAATAGAAACGAAGGTTATTAACCAGGCGTCTTTCCCGTCCTGCCTTGCACACCGGTCCTCTGATAGCCCTTATTTGCATGGGTTCCACTTCACCAGAAGCGCTAGTAGTACCTGCGTCCGATTTCCCTGAGATGCAGAGATCTGGGACTCTGCGTTCTCCACGTCTCTGTCGATGTCTGGCATCAACCTACAAGACTAGGTCCACCAGTTCTGAAAAATCGGATGGTACTGCTGGTAGCACTGATAGGGCATCTTTAAACTCGTCTGAAAGGCCCTTGTAAAAGACAACGGCTTTCTTTTGTTCCGGCCACAAGGTTTCAACCGCTAATTGGTTAAAGCGGGCGAGATAGGTTACAAGGTCTGTTTTCCCCTGAGTGATGGCAAGGAACCAAGATCAGAGGCCTGCGCCTTATGTCTCATGTCAAACACTGCATTCATGGCTTGGATGAGGGCCTGAAAATTATACAAAACCTGGTCATCCGCCTCTAAAAGAGGGTTAGCCTAGGCGGCTACCGTCCCGCCCAAATGGGACAGAACAAAACCAGCTTTCGTTGTTGCATCTGAAAATGCCGGGGGTCGACAAAGGAAATGCAAACGGCACTGGTTTTCAAAAGTGCAATAGGTTTTAGGGTCTCCCATAAAACGTTCTGGCGGGGCCAGAGGAAATGGCCCAGGTAATACCACTGGGGTTGGAGCAGGAGGGGTAGCTTGGGGTGCTGGAGGGTCTGTAACCGCTGCAGCCGCACCAAACTCATCATCAGGAGGTAACGGTTGTATAAAGCTCTGTAACACAGCCATACATTGATTTAAAGTCGTATGAGCCGACGCCATGTCAGTATGCAAGGCTGACAAGGCTTGCATGAGTGCCTGCACTGGATCCGGCCCCAGATCCATTTCACAGGTTTATATTTAGGGCTCCTTAATCTGTCAAAACCTAGACAGTTCTTACCACAACCCCCTCTTAGCCTGAAGCTAATTTGCAACCAGACTTTCCTCACAAGAGCGCAGTCTGTAGGAGTATGAAAACACCTGACAGACCAGGGGCTTGTGTGAAAAGGCAGGAGCAGCAGCAACAGAGCTAGAGAAAACAACAACAACAGCAGTTCAGTACTTTGATCGAAGATACCAGCCCTGCCAGTCACCACCCCTATTTCCCACTCTTACTTGCTCCATGAAGAATAAGGCCCGAAACCTACTTGGCCACACACGGTGAAGTAGAATGAAAACAAGGTAATGAAATTCCAGAAGAAGTCCTGCGATCCCAATAGAACAATTCCACGACAGTCCTTATCGTTCCGCACAGCGTCCCGGTGTTATTCGGAGGAGTGACCAATGAAGAAAACAGGAGAGCGTCCACAATAGTCACCTTTATGTCCAAAAAGAATGATCCTTGGAATTCAGCAAAGCGTCCCAACGTGTAGGTAAATGAGTCTGTGTATGGGGGTGTGGAGAAGGGGTAAAAGCAAGGATAGGAGGCAAAGAAAATCAGATTGAAAGAGAGGAAATAACGGTAGGCAAAAGGGGTCCAATCGGAAATTGGGAGGTACTTGACCAAGTTTCAGGAGCAATCACACCAGGTTGCAGGGATCCAAAATAGCAACGTAACCAGACACTTAGCAAAAGGAAATCCGCGTAAACGTATGCAGCGTCAGGGGTATCGGGAATCAATCCAAAGGGACCGGGCACCAGAAATCAAGGGCAATCCAAAAGACTAGTCCGTAGTAGCAGACCAAGAAGTCAAAGACAGGATTCAAGACAAAGAAATATCAGGATACAAACACTACGAAACTGGCAATAATACTCAGTTAAGGAGCACCCGATCCGTGTGAGAAGCTAGAATAAGTAGACTATTCACGTACGGACGCGAGAAAATGGTCCGTGCGTGTCACGTGACCACAGTGTCCGACTCGAGCACTAATGCGGAATGTTGGGCGCTGTAGTCTGCACGGAACCGCAGCGCTTTCGGCACTTACCAAGACGCCAAGGGATTTTCCAGGTGATTGAAGGGGTGCTCGCAAGCTGTTGTGGCCGTATATGGGGTTGGATCCGGACAGTACCCCCCCAGAAAGGGCACCGCCATCCGGAACCCCGCAGGTCGCTCACGCTAGAAGGAGCGCAAAAGCCGTGGAGCATGTAGATTGGAGGCCAGTTCCCAAGTCCTGTCTTCCGGACCGTAGCCCTTCCAATCGATCAAATAAGAGCGTATCCCTTTCCTTACTCGAGTATCAAGAATAGCGTGAACCTCATATTCCTCTTGCCCTGAAGAGTAAGGTGTTTGGTCGACAACCACACCCGGTCACCCGGAGTGTAAACAGGGGCCGGGGAGCGATGCTTGTCCTCTTGTTCCTTAGTGCGACGCTGAGCGGCTTGGAGGTGACAAAGAACAGAGGTACGTATAGAGAGCAGATAATCCCTCACATTCTTGGCAGCAGGAGCTCGGTCCAGAGAAGGAAGGACACCTGGAAGAATCCTCGGGTGTAGGCCATAGAGAGCATAAAACAGAGAACACCCCACCGATGAATGTCGGGCGTTATTGTATGCAAACTCAGCAACCCCCAAAACAGACAACCAATCCGACTGGTGTTGTAGACATAAACAACGGAGGTACTGTTCCATGGTGGCATTAGTACGTTCTGTCTGACCGTCTGTCTGCGGATGATATGCAGAAGACAGACGAGCATCGATGCCTAGGGCGCTGGTTAATGCACGCCAGAAACGTGATGTAAATTGCGACCCCCCTATCTGATATCATAATTGTGGGAAGTCCAAAAAAGCGGACTATATTGTCAAAGAACAAAGAGGCCAACAGGGAAGCAGACGGGATACCTGGACATGGAATAAATTGGGCCATCTTGGTAAAGTTGTCCACCTCCTTTTTCATCCCAGGCCACCAACACCATCGGCTTAATAGCTCATGGGCCTTGGTCCATCCTGGGTGTGCCACCAGTTTGGAATCATGAGACCATTCAGGAGCCAATCTCCTTGTTTTATTATCTGGCAGATACAACAGACCATGAACATAGGGAAAACCCGACAGCAGTGTAGCCCCCAATTCTTCAAGAGAGGAAACATGATCCTTGACCCACCGTCGAACCTGATCCAAAAGAGATGAAGAGGCCGCACATACACAAACCACTGACCCAGATGGTAAAATCTGCGTTACCAGTTTACCGGCGGTGCAATCGGTACCAATCCGGGACAGAGCGCCTGCTTTTCCATGTAAAGGGCCGGGGTGATAGGTCACGGTGAAGTTAAACATTGTGAAAAAAAGGTGCCAGCGTATTTGCCGGGCATTAGTACACTTTGCTTGCGATAGAGCTTGCAAGTTCCTATGGTCGGTGTATACCGTAACCAGATGTCGGGCACCCAAAAGATGGTGCCTCCATTCCTTAAACGCAGCCCGTATGGCCAAAAACTCCCTGTCCATTATTGTATAATTGCGTTCAGCAGCTGACAATTTTCGGGAGTAGATCGCCACGGGGTGCATCTGCTGTGTAGAGGGGCAGATTTGCAAAAGGATAACCCCTACTGCAATGGCAGAGGCGTCAGCTTCTACAATAAATGGGAGAGACGGGTTTGGATGTTGTAAAACAGGAGCGGTTGTAAAGGCCTCTTTCAAAGCTGGAAAAGCCGATTGGGTGTCCGAATTCCATATGAACGGAACTGTAGGGCTAGTAAGGCATGTAAGGGGAGCTACCATTTCCGAAAAGGAGATAATGAATCTGCGATAAAAGTTTGCAAAGCCGATGAAGGATTGCAAGGCTTTTACGGAAGTGGGGACAGGCCACTCGAGCACTGCCTGGACTTTGGAAGCACACATAGGCACCCTTCCGCTGATATTTGGAATCCTAAGAATTCGACTGATGATGCATGAAAAACGCATTTTTCCAGTTTTGCATATAAGGAGTGTTCCCGTAGACGTTGCAAGACAGAGCAGACATGCTGAATGTGTTGAGACAGATTGTCAGAAAAAATCAGGGTATCGTCCAGGTAAACCACTACATAACAACCCAGCATGTCCCTGAAAATATCATTGACAAAATGCTGGAAGGTGGCTGGGGTATTACAAAGGCCGAAGGGCATTACACAGTATTTATATAGACCGAACTTGGTTTTAAACGCGGTCTTCCACTCGTCCCCACTTCGCATCCTGACCAGATTGTAGGCCCCTCTTAAATCTAGCTTGGTAAAGATGGTGGAAGAGATCAACTTATCAAGCAGTTTAGATATCAGAGGCAGCGGATACTGGTTTTTGACAGTAATTTTGTTAAGAGCTCTATAGTCCACACAAGGGCCTAAATCCCCCTCTTTCTTGGATACGAAAAAGATTGGGGACGCTGCAGGAGAGCGAGATGGCCAGATATGCCCCAGCCGTAGGGCTTTGTCTACGTATTCTCGTAGATGGTCCTCCTCTTTTTGTGTTAAGGAGTACACTCTGCCATGCGGAAACACTGCCTCAGGGACTAAATCAATCGGGCAATCATAACTTCGGTGCGCAGGGAGTTTTTCAGATAGTTTCTTGTCAAAGACGTCGATATACTGTTTGTATACCGCAGGTAATTCCGAGGAGGGTTTTTGCAATGTGGCACTGATCGAGGAAACGTTAGTAACCATAGCTAAGCAGGGCGAGAGCTCTGGAATAACCAGAGAATCAAAACATCGCTTACGGCAAAACTCAGAGGAAAAACGCACCGTTTGTTGGGTCCAATTAACTACAGGATTGTGTGTTTGCAACCAAGAAAGGCCGAGTATAATCCCAAACTGTGGGGCTGAGATGAGGTCAAACGTAATGTACTCTGAGTGACCTTCTGATGTTGACATCCGAAGAGGCCCAGTCTGTTCTGTTATCTGACCTGATACCAGACAGGAAACATCGACAGCATGTACTTCCTCTGGGACCTCCTTGATGATGGTAGGTAATCCATGGCGACCAGCCGATTGGACATCCATGTAATTTCCGCTGGCACCAGAATCAATCATGACAGGGCTGGAAAATGACTCAGAACCAGGACCGGAAAAGCACATAGGAAGAAACATGTGAGAGGCAAGACAACTGTCTCCTGAGCCTTGTATCTGTTGACTCGTCCTGCAGGCTCTGGTTAAGGACGAGTCTTGGCATTTCCCGCCAATTTAGCTGGTGTTTTGGGGCAGATACGAATGTAATGGACTTCCTGGCCACAATAGAAACAAAGGTTATTAACCAGGCGTCTTTCCCGTCCTGCCTTGGATAACGGTCCTCTGATAGCCCTTATTTGCATGGGTTCCACTTCACCAGAAGCGCTAGTAGTACCTGCGTCCGATTTCCCTGAGATGCAGAGATCTGGGACTCTGCGTTCTCCACATCTCTGTCGATGTCTGGCATCAACCTACAAGACTAGGTCCACCAGTTCTGAAAAATCGGATGGTACTGCTGGTAGCACTGATAGGGCATCTTTAAACTCGTCTGAACGGCCCTTGTAAAAGACAGCGGCTTTCTTTTGTTCCGGCCACAAGGTTTCAACCGCTAATTGGTTAAAGCGGGCGAGATAGGTTACAAGGTCTGTTTTCCCCTGAGTGATGGCAAGGAACTCAAGATCAGAAGTCTGCGCCTTATGTCTCATGTCAAACACTGCATTCATGGCTTGGATGAGGGCCTGAAAATTATACAAAACCTGGTCATCCGCCTCTAAAAGAGGGTTAGCCTAGGCGGCTGCCGTCCCGCCCAAATGGGACAGAACAAAACCAGCTTTCGTTGTTGCATCTGAAAATGCCAGGGGTCGACAAAGGAAATGCAAACGGCACTGGTTTACAAAAGTGCAATAGGTTTTAGGGTCTCCCATAAAACGTTCTGGAGGGGCCAGAGGAAATGGCCCAGGCAATACCACTGGGGTTGGAGCAGGAGGGGTAGCTTGGGGTGCTGGAGGGTCTGTAACCGCTGCAGCCGCACCAAACTCCTCATCAGGAGGTAACGGTTGTATAAAGCTCTGTAACACATCCATACATTGATTTAAAGTCGTATGAGCCGACGCCATGTCAGTATGCAAGGCTGACAAGGCTTGCATGAGTGCCTGCACTGGATCCGGCCCCAGATCCATTTCACAGGTTTATATTTAGGGCTCCTTAATCTGTCAAAACCTAGACAGTTCTTACCACAACCCCTTCTTAGCCTGGAGCTAACTTGCAACCAGACTTTCCTCACAAGAGCACAGTCTGTAGGAGTACGAAAAACACCTGACAGACGAGGGGCTTGAGTGAAAAGGCAGGAGCAGCAGCAACAGAGCTAGAGGAAACAACAACAACAGCAGTTCAGTACTTTGATCGAAGATACCAGCCCTGCCAGCCACCACCCCTATTTCCCACTCTTACCTGTTCCGTGAAGAATAAGGCCCGAAACCTACTTGGCCACACAGGGTGAAGTAGAATGAAAACAAGGTAATGAAATTCCAGAAGAAGTCCTGCGATCCCAATAGAACAATTCCACGACAGTCCTTATCGTTCTGCACAGCATCCTGGTGTTAGTGGGAGGAGTGACCAATGAAGAAAACAGGAGAGCGTCCAAAATAGTCACCCTTATGGCCAAAAAGAATGATCCTTGGAATTCAGCAAAGCGTCCCAATGTGTAGGTAAATGAGTCAGTTTATGGGGGTGTGGATGAGGCGTAAAAGCCAGGATAGGAGGCAAAGGAAATGAAATTGAAAGAGAGGAAATAACGGTAGGCAAAGGGCTCCAATCGGAAATCGGGAGGTACTTGACCAAGTTTCAGGACCGATCACACCAGGTTGCAGGGATCCGAAATAGCAACATAACCAGACAATAAGCAAAAGGAAATCCGCGTAAACGTATGCAGCGTCAGAGGTATCGGGAATCAATCCAAAGGGACCGGGCACCAGAAATCAAGGGCAATCTAAAAGACTAGTCCGTAGTAGCAGACCAAGAAGTCAAAGACAGGATTCAAGACAAAGAAATATCAGGATACAAACACTATGAAACTGGCAATAATACTCAGTTAAGGAGCACCCAATCCGTGTGAGAAGCTAGAATAAGTAGACTATTTGCGTACGGACGCGAGAAAACGGTCCGTGCATGTCACGTGACCACAGTGTCTGGCTCAAGCACTAATGCGGAATGCTGGACGCTGTAGTCCGCACGGAACCGCCGCGCTTTTGGCGTTGACCAAGACACCAAGGTATTTTCCAGGTGATTGAAGGGGTGCTCGCAAGCTGTTGTGGCCGTATATGGGGTCGGATCACGGCACTCGGCAGGCAGCATCTTCCGGTTCCAGGAGAAGGAATGAGACGAGATCCCCTTCCAGGAGCGCATCACAATCTTCGAGGCACTCAGATAAAACCAAGAAGAAGAACCAGAAGACTGTGAAAAGGACTTTCCGATCAGGTCAGCAGTTGGAGCTGATATGGAGACGCAGGCCTCCGTGGGATCAATGGCGCTAATGTACTAGGGGTTCCTTGGTCGCAATGTGTTAGAAATGTACTCTGAGATGTCTCAGAAGCTAGCACTGCCGGTTCCCAGTCAATTGGTCGAAAACATTTGGTCGACAGGACAACTGGTCGACACCATTTGGTCGAATGCCAAATGGTCGAATTTTTTTTTTTTTTTTTTTTTTTTTACCCCTTTTTTGGTTTTTTTTGGGGGGGTCCCCCCCCAACCCCCTTTTTTTTCTTTTTTATGTTTTTTCCCCACACGAAAACCCACAAAACACATATATATATATATATAAAAAAAAAAAAAAATTCGACCATTTGGCATTCGACCAAATGGTGTCGACCAAATTGCAGTCGACCAGTTTGCTGTCGACCAATTGACTGGACACCAGCACTGCCTCCCACAGAGCCTGCTTTACAACAAGGATCTGGAAGACTGGGAGACACAGAGTTAATCAACACTGGTGCAACTGGGTGCTACCAACACCACGGCTAAGAAACATAAGGCTGTGGTTGTGGACCTGTTTGGAAGAGGCTTTGCCACTGACTCAGAGTGGTCACGAGCCTTGTAAGGAGCCCGGCAGGAGGATTACAAAGTGCCAAGTGCAGTACCATGTAAGATGCCCCCGCCGACCTGGAAATCAATAGAGCCTCAACGTGTAGGACCAATGCCTGGTTTGGGGCAGATGGTGGAGGCCTTGCCAGGCAGAGAGAAAGATTGCGCCATTGGTGTTTGGGAAGAACATGACTCCCGGGGTCGTGATAACGTAGGTGAGAAGAAGTCTGCTAACAGGAGGCACTTACAGTGAAAACCTCACCCGAGGCTCCAGATGGCCCATTGCTGAGTTTGCCTCATATATGAGTCTTATGACTAAGGTTGTCAATGTCTTGGGCATTGAGGTGTCAGACATGTGCATCAGAGAAGGATAAAACTGTAGATGTGATGTGGAATGATTGTAAGGAGGACTAGCCCTTCTGCCTTTTGGTAAATCCTTTCCTGAGTTCGCAGACTGTACTCTGGACATTTCAAAGTTAAGACATCTGACCAAGAGGTGGTATTCACTAAACCCAGGACATGGTTCTGATAACGACATATTCGCTGGATGTATATATCTGCGTCATAGCATCCCTAACTTCCCATTCAATCTTTTCAATTAGACAACGTTCATTTTGGAGACGATTCACAAAGAACTGGAACCCCATGTCATGTGGCATGCTGCCCCTCACTTACACCGGTGAAGGCCTTCTTCATGTACCTAGTATTTGATCTATAATGCACTTTTACCCTAAGCGCCTACCATTATAGAAACAGCACAATGAACAAGTAATACAAATGAACAATTTGTAGACACGTTATTCCCAAAGAAATCTGGTGTGATAATAGAAATAAATAGCAGTTGGTGCGACTTACAAAATGGCCCCACTTACACTTGAGTGAGTGCTTTTGTGAGTGCTTTTGTGAATCGGTGTAAACCAAACTGTCATAATGTGGTACCTTTCCAGGCAAAACTTTCAAATTCTCTGAAAAATGTATGTGTGGGATTACACTTGTCTGGTGTCAGGGGGCAGCGTCTACCAAATCATGTCACAAATTCAACAATTCTGTCACCAACATAGATAATCAACAGAATTGGCATGGCCTTCTTTGGTTGGGAAACTTGAGTAATATATTCGGCCATAGCCAACGTACCCATGAACAACACTCAAACAGCAGCAGAACGTCACACGTTATGTTGTTGAATGGTGTGGTTTCATCAATGCTTTACTTCCAGTATGTACTTTTCATACTCCGGGGAGGGGAATTATTTCAGTGTGCAGCGAAGCAGACAGACCCATCTGTTTTGTATCTGCCCCTATGTTTCCCCGCTCCCATGCCCTCACTCTACCTGCCAGCCTTGTACTTACCCAGGGAGCTGTTCTGGTGCCGGCAGCGGCACTCCTCCTGCCCCACACAGACTCCATCCTGCATGAGTTGCTCCCCGGGGCACCCGCACGATGGCTGGCACCCTGGATTGTCCTGGCAAGCCATGTCTGCTTGGAGATCCTCACAGGTGCGGGGACAGGGCTTCCCACAGTCCAAGTCCACTTGACCGCCGCCGCAGTCTAGGGGAGGGAAGAAGAGATGTGGATTTAACAAACGAGGGACTAGTCTATGTCAGGGCACGCAGGCCTAAAAGCTACAGATTTATAAAAATACTAATTGGTGATTTAGAACACGCTTAATACCTAGAGGTTTCTAAGCATGGAGCTGGGGATCAAACCTGTGTTGTTCCTCTTCGTCTTGCTTCCAAGGTTAGCGCATTGCCCCTGTGCTATCCTCCCGAGATGTGTAATGTGTATCATATAACCAGACTGTGAAGACAAGAGCCAAAATCATTGACAGAAGGTATTGCAATGTCCCATGTCTTAGGCTGCAGCATAGGACCGGGAACCCATGAGGGCCGGGGACCATCACTGGTTCCATGATGTGGGCCCCAGATGCAGTATATGGGGGATTGCCTCCTCACTCCAGGCCTTTCCTTCTATGTCCACAGCCTAGGGAGTCACATTTGCATGTGCCAGAAGGCCCTCTACATGTCGGGGAGGGTTTTCTACTTTCACCTCCCACAGAGAACATGTCAATATCACTGAGAGAAATGACACTTAGAGAGAATCTGTCAATATCGCTGGTATGGAAGCAACTTGTCTCATGCAGTGGACCTATTGCCCATGTAGGAGAGAAGGATATACCTAACAAACAACAGAGATCTCAAACACTGAACCCCACATATCGCGGGGACTCTACTGTGGGTTTCGGCTGTTCTCAGTTATGAAATTACAATGAAATTACGATAGAAACATATTGTGCAGCGACTGGTGATAGTATGCACCTACGCCAAAAAACTGGACTAAGGTGTTCACTAGAACTGGTTCAAGAGAGCCAGCCTTTGTTTACCCATGGTGCACAGGAGCACCGGCTCCAGATAAGCGAAGGCAGCTACAACATTCAACATCAATCTAAGATAAGATGGTGGACCACGCAAAAAGCTATCTGGTTGTGTAGCTGCACAATCTCCAAACTTACAGCTGGTAAATTCCTCAGTAAGTGCGCCAATCACAGCGCTCACAAGTGAAATCAATCCAACAATTAAAGAACCTTTGGGTAAGCCTGCCAAACCCAAGAGAGGTGAGGAGAGAGAAAAGTGTGGGAGTTAGGAGTTGGTGGTGAGAGGTGAAGTCTAGTGCATAGCAGAGCGGCGAGGAGAAGGAGGGATCCCCAATTCTAGGAGGAGCAGAGGTGAAAGAGGTGGAGGAGAGAGAAGGGGGGAATAGAACACCATTAACAGAAGGAGGAATGGAGTTGAAGGAGGGTTGGAGGATCAGAGAGGAGGACAAACGGAGAATATCAGTGAGTGGAGGAGCACAACTGAAGGAGGTAAAGAGTAGCACATTGTAGGAAGGGGGACCTCAGAAGTAGAAACAGGAGAGGAGGAAGATGAGTAGCAAGAAAGGGGGGTGAACCTCAGAGAGAGTGAGAGGTTCGTAAGGGGAGGTGGTGCCAAGAAAACACAAGCAGGGGGAAAGGGAACAAGATGCGGAAAATCAGGCAGAAGTCTGCAACACCAGAAAGAAGAGGAGAGAGAAGGACTAAGATTACAGATGGATAGAGCGATAACACCACAGGAGGAGGGAGGGAAGAAAAGAGCAAGACAAGAGGGGTGTAGGAGGACCATATTACAGCAGTAGGGACTAGAGAGGAGCTGGAGAGTAAATAGGTGCCGAACACTAGCCAGGAGGAAGAGGAAATAGATAATAAGGAGGCAATGAAAGAAAGAGGCCACAGGAGAGGGGGCTGGTTAAGACCCGAGCTCTGGGAGAGACATCTGGCTAGATGGCAGAGCACTGCCCAAAAAAGGTATCTGACAGCCTAGGAAGCAGTTAAGCTTGATAATTCAATGGCCCAATGCAATCCTGCAAAGGATCTTGAACGTTACATATGCCCCGCTCACATCTAAACAAACCAAGGCGCTAGGGCTGGTGGGGCCGGCTTTGCCTGAGAACACATGTGAACTCCTGGCAGCATTTGCAAAAGACATCAACGGCTAATATGAAGTGTGGGACACTTACACTCCCAAAACACTTTGACTTTTGACTTCCAACACAAAGACAGAGCCCAATGGAGAGTGAGAATGGCTGAAGACTGCAGTGCTTAAGAGACATTTGATTTCCTTATATTTTATAGATTTCCCACAAAGTGAACAGAATTGAACTGGTATTGCCTCAACTGGTAAATTGTTCTAAATTGAAAATTATTACATTGAAATTCCCATTTTGCAAACATTTAACAATTGAAGCCTAGGGAGAATGAACACGGCCAATGAAACTGTTCTATTGGATGGTTCACACTCAGAAGGGTCTGCATACACGCGTTAGTCCCTGCACCTTTCACACCCACAAAAACAGCTCAGCACCAACATGCTAAGCAAGCTTTGAGCTTTGAGCAAGAGGACCCACAGCAAATCCAGACACAGTATTTGGCATGTTGGATATCATGAGTGGTATAAAACTATGGGCCTCATTACGACCCAGGCGGTATGTGTTTAACGGCGCCGGTAAAGGTGCCGGCGCTGTTAAACCCATACCGTCGTATTACGAGGTCCCTTTTTGGGACCCGCTCTGGATGCCTGGTTTTACCAGACGTCCTTAGCGGGTCCCGCAAGGGGACCAGGGAGGTAACAACGGGCTCGGTATTGACGGGCCCGTTGTTAGCTCGCTCCCATTCCCATTGAGCCCTATGGGTGCTCGAATGGGAATGGGGAAGGTCCGCGTTCCCTGAATGGGGAAATACCGGGCCCTCCAAAGTCGGAATGGCCCGGCATTTCCCCCATTCAGGGACCACGGACCCAGACCCGAGTTTGGAGGCAGCCTGGCTGCCTCCAAACTAGTAATGAGGCCCTATGTTTCTGGGGCAACAAGAGCAAGGGGTCCACGTCTGGATTATCCTTCTAAACCCCATATATTCCAAATAGGCAAACTTGTGACCCCTCTACTGAGAATGAACATGGCCAAATAACCTGTTGTTTGGGACGATTTCCACTCAGGGCTGGAATCTGATTTTAGACCACCTGATGGGGCACATTCCCAATGAATAGGCCATTTAAGCTGTGGACCGCATATTTAGCTCTAATTTTGGAACATCAGGGGTTTCACCCTAAATTAAGGCGGGTATTCTAATAGAGACACATCTTGACCTCACTGATGAGGCTGAACAAGGTAGACATGTTTGTGTGGGGTTCTTATGGGTATTCATGTTCTGGGGAGAATTGCCTAGAATGGCAGTGCTCAGCCACTCCTGGGGGTGGGACCGCATGGACATGCAAATAGACATGTCTCTTTAGGTGAGGCATAATAGGTTACAGCGGGCTTGTATAACCTATTGAGTGGGCAGTCATCTCCCCACAGAACTGGCTATTTAAGTCATGTTTGGCCTCAGTGGGGTGACTCTGACGTTTTTGTCTAATTTTGAATGTTAAGATGGTTTGTTCACAGGTGGTACCATATGAAAATACATGTATTGCCATTCCTACGCTTTGAACAATTGTCAAATGGAACAGTAAAGCGTGCTCGTGTTTTCCTGTGCTGTGAACATTTTGAGTGGATTGTAACTGGCAGAGATGAATGTTAGAGCAGCCTGTTTTTCAAAGCCTTATTTAAAGTGATGTAGTCAGACGTGAAGAGGAGTTCAAAGGCTCCCCCATCCCTGCACAACTTTATTTCCCTGTAGAACATTATGATTTCATGTTTATTTTAATAATTGTTTTTCGTATTGTTTGCTAGTATTGCTTATTTTGTTTCTCGCTTTTTCCCCACAAAATAAGTCACTATGGAACTTTGGAGCGCGTGCACTATGCTAACGTCAGAACAATATCAGAACTGGTGCATCATTTGGATTTATTTATTTATTTTCATATTTATTACGCACCACATGCCCATAGGCTTCAGAGGGCAATGAAGAACAGACAGAAACGAGACAACAAAAGCCATCAGGCAGGAAGACGAGGAGTACAGGATTTAACCTGGGATGTGTTGTGAGGCCTAGTAAGTCACCAGGCACTGCATCTGCCACCCCCAATGACTTCTTGCCACCCACTGTCCTTGCAACCTCTTGCCACTAACTCTGCAATGCGACCCGTGGCTTAGGGATTGCAGTGGTGGCGCCAAACTGAAAGTAAAGACAGCTCAATTAAGCCTTCTTTACTTTAGCCAGAGGTCCTCACCTATTGCCTGCGATGAAATGACTTCTGCTCTGCAGGAGTACCAGGCTGAGTGGTGGCTAGATCGCTTACTAACGCCCCACACTTTGACAAACCAACAGTGCACCCAGTCATAAAGGTAAAACTAGAACAGCTTAGAGGTATACCTTCGCCGGCTTTTGTGGTAATGTGGGCCATGGGAAGACTATTCTCCCAGAAGTGGTGTGAATGTGATCCAGTAGCAACCCAAACAGCAAAGTAACACAGTTCCAAAATAAAGGAATGTCCAATCAAGGTTCTACAAAAATATAAATACTTTACTAAAAAAGTAATTGTCCAATAACTATTAAAGCAGTATATCAAAACACCCCTGCAAAAGAAGATACGTGCAGAACAAGACTGCACATGCACTCTGGATTCTTTGTCCAGAAATGTCAAGAAATGTAAAATAGTTCAAAAAGGATATGCTGTTGAAGAAAAAGGCGCAACAAGGATGCCATATTAGTCCCTAGAGTTCCACGCGTGGGCATGGGGGGCAACGCCTCTCAAAGTATTTCTTCTATTATTCCATGGTTCAACAGCATTGAACCAGGCTTCAAGCTGTACTGCTGTGTGGTTCCAACCGGGTCCCAGTCCAGCACATTGCACTGGGTTAAGCAGGGAGGTGGTGTCAAGTTGGTTGGAAGCAGGAGCTCAATGCGGGTCGAGTGCAGCGTTGGTAACCGCTGGTTCAAGTCAAGTAATACAATTCTCCAGTAGCTCGAGATGAGGACCGTCATTTCGATGTGGTGACTTTGGTGATCCGATGCAGGGTTCTAAAAGGTGTCAGTTCGAGTTTGTACGCAGGTGTGAACTGGTTGTTGAAGCTGAACAAGTCACAGGTCTGCTTGGCACATTTAGAGGAAAAGGGACACACGGAATTCATAGAAAGCATGCCTGCTTTAAGGAGTCCAATTCTTGAATTAATAAAAATTGTTTACATTGGGCAAGTCACTCAAATAATTCTACACCATACTCATCAATATTTTCACAGTAATTTCCAATAATAAACCATTGCAACCATTTAAAGTCAAAGATAAGACCAACATGTGGATCGCCACAGGTGAATTCATCTCTAAAATAATAGAAAAGACATTGGGCTTCATTACGAGCCTGGCGATAACCGTGCCAGTGAAACCAGCAGGTTTCACCAGACGTGCACATTTTTCCGGTGCCTGGCTTGCCGGAAACACCAGGGATTACGGCCCTGGTGCTGCTGGAAGTCAGGCAGCAGAAAAATGTTAATCCCCATTCCCATATGAGTCCCATAGGACTCAATGAGAATGGAGAGCATGGTAGCACCGGCACCGTTATTAACGGTACCAGTGCTACGGTTATGGTTTGCTTACCATGGTCGCTGTGCCCGGCAGGGTACATTGTCCCTGTTGCCTTGTATTCATTTTTACAAAGGGAAAATTGTACCAACAATCCTACATGGAATCGAAATCTACAATCTGGCAATTTCGGAGTAACTCCCTGTACTTGAAGCCCTGATTTGGAGGAAGGTCCTTCACGTCCCTGGCTCCGTCTCTCTCCTTGCAATGCGATATGAGCGAGGCATAGTTTCTCTGAAAGATAGAGCTCAGTGGAAGTGGCTTTCACTCCACAGGAAACTCTTGCTGCCCAGCGAGAGATTTCTATTTGTTGATCTGAAAGAAATTCTGTTGAAAAAAGAATGTGCAGTATTGCAAGAATTTGATGATTTTTGTCCATCCGAAATTATTGAATGTGGTTGTACTACGAATGAGATGACGGGGAATCCAACTAACATAAAACATGCTTTATGAACACTTGATTGGATAAACACTGTTGATGGTTTCCACCAGTATGCTTCACTGTCTCACTTGCAGGAGGATCACAAGAGGTTGGGAACGAAAGCCCCCTTTTGGGCCATTTATCCTGTGGAGAGTACTAGGCATTTATGTCCGAAGAAACATTGTGCTCACCAAAGAAGTTTTGGTCTGATTTGGGCTGATGCAGGAAGAGTGTGTATTTTGTAGGTGTTTTCAGGATAAAGAACATTACGAAACTCTGAAGCATTGTTTGAAAGGTTTATTGACTTGTTGGCTCAGGGGGAAAATGAATTAATTTGGAAATATTGTTTAGCTGGATTTACCACCTCTGTCGTTGTGTTGGTCGATTTATCTTTTGCATGCATTTTTTCTCTAATGTAACAGTCTATTTTAATATTCAAAGTTAAAAAGAAATTCTCTTGTTTATTTTTTAAAGGTTATTTTATTAACCATATTAAACAAATCATAGAAAAAAACATAGGGCTTCCACACCTTTGCCGTGTGGCAATTCTTTGTATTGCACCTTCCCCAATCCCCAAACAGCCACCCAATGGCTGCTGCGGGTTGTAGAATGGACAGGTGTGTGAACTCCTATTCCGACTGACACCAGACATTGTTGATATTGTGCATGCAAGAAGAAGTGTGAGAGGCATAAAATGAAGACACCTGGATCTTCCAGGCATTGTTGAAGCTTCAGAAGTTATTTTGAAGGAAGCCTCAGGTGATTTTATTGCTCATATCACTGCTGCCATGAATGCATCATTTACAAGTGGTGTGATCCCTCTGACACTTAAGCATGCCCTACTGATTCCTTTGTTAAAGAAGCCCTCCTTGGATCCTGAAGTGCTGGCCAATTATCGTCTCCGATCTCGCTTCTCCCTTTTTTGATGAAGGTTTTGGAAGCACTGGTTTCTCCCCTCCTTTCTACTTTCTTAGAATCCTCTCATTATTTTGATTCATTACAGTTTGGATTCTGGCTTGGGACAGGCATTGAATCAGTCTTGAACTTGGTTCTGTACGATCTAGTGCGCCTGGTGGATCAGAGAGGTGTCAGAACGGTTTTGTTGTTGGAGCTCTCAGCCGCTTTCGACACAGTTGATCATCCCACCCTGATCTCCCACCTTTGGCACGCCGGTCTATCTGGCCGAGTGCTTAACTGGTTTGTGGCCTTCCTGGCCGATCGTTCCCAATCAGTTTCTCTTCTCCCTTCCTATTCGAGTCCGGTCTCACTTTTCTGTGGTGTTTCCCAGGGTTCTGCGCTGTTCCCCATTTTGTTTAATGTTTATATTAGGCCTCTCCTGCTCCTCATCTTGTCACATGGGTTTTGCTATTATTCGTACGCGGATGATACCCAACTCCTGGGTCCGCCTGGACCTTGCTCAAGCTGACACAGCGGTCTGGCTCAGAAAGTGCCTTGAGGATCTAGGAGCTTGGATAAGAACAAATTGGTTAAAACTCAACGGCAATAAAACCGAGGTGCTGGCTGTTGGGACCACTTCTCACTACGTTTCTGTTCTGGCCCTCTCCCCGTGCCTACCTCGTCAGTCAAGAACTTGGAAGTTAGAATCTCTGCATCCCTTGCCATGGACGAGCAGGTCGCGGCAATTTGTAAAACTGGTCACTTTAAGCTCAGGATTCTGCAGAAGGATCTTCCATTTATCCCTGTAGAGTGCCAGGCTCCGATGGTGGCCGCATTGGTCTTGAGTGGGCTTGATTATTGCAATTCTCTCTATTTGGCACAACCTCGTTATCTGATTAACCGGCTTCAGTTACTTCAAAATGCTGCAGCCAGATCGATTCTTCGCCCCCTTTTGGAGCCGATATGTCTCCCTTGTTAAGGCAGCTCCATTGGCTTCCTGTTGAAAACCGCATTCTCTTTAAGGTCATGGGCATTGTACATTGTGCATTTTACGTCCTGGGGACGGAATATCTGCAGGACAAATTTGTGCCGATTACATCCACACGCGCCTTGCATTCTCGATCTGCCCTTTTGGTGGCAGTTCCCCGGATCAGACTCTCACGGACAGGTGGACAGGCTTTCTTAGTGGCTGCTGCCAAAGCCTGGAATGATCTGCCTCTCGCCCTCCGTGGGACTGTGGATCATCTTACCTTCCGTTGGCTGTTGAAAACTCTATTATTCTAGCTAGACTCATACACGGAAATCCCTTCATGCAATCAGCGTCAAGATGCCTCCGGGCATATGTTCGCTCAATAAATTCATTTCACATAACATAACAGAAGTGTTGGATAGGCATTTGGGTACTGAACATGGGAGGATGCATGTTATGTAATATGATTTCAGCCATTCATATGACACACTTAGATGCAGTGACCAGCATTATTGTGCATTACTTTGGCATTGAGTCTGCACTTTCATGGCATTTATCAAATGTAACAGGCTGCACATTACATATTGTGGTTTATAAAGTGCATATGAAGCATTGAAAGGGATTACTGGGGCATCTGGGGCTACTCTATGAGACAGAAGATGTTGCACACTACATATGGTGCCTTCTACCATAAATATACTGAAGTAACAGGCAGCAGATGCCATCTTTGGGGCACTTAGGCTATACTTGAGATATGATGGTGAAAACTATGTATGTGACACTGTTCTTGACATATTATGACTTATGCCATGTTATGTTATGTCATTGTGATTTATATTGCGTATCGCTGCCATGTTCATGGTCTCAGACACTCTGGTGGATCTGAAAAGGAAGTGGGTTGATGGGGGTTAGTTAGTGGGATTAGAGGTAAAAGCGCAAGAGAACTTTGATTTGCTGTTGGTAGCTTTAGCTTGGAAAAACCAGTCACTCTGTGCTGGTTTGTTTTTAGTTGACCAACGTTTTGGTGCATGATTGTATATAGGTGGTTTGTCTGCAATTAGCTTAGTGTCCTGTTCGGTGTTGTCGAGTGTCTGTATAGAGTGTCTGTAGTTTACAGTGTTTTTTTGCGGCTAATGTATGCAAAGTGTTTGGAAGAAAATGTGTTTTTGGACCGGTAGCCAATGTAGTTTTCACAGTGTTTGTGTGATGTGCTCTCTCTTAATGAGTCTGAGGAGTAGTCTTGCTGCTGTATACTGTGTTTGTTGTTGATTTTTCATGAGGTATTCTGAGATAAATGCTGTTGCCGTAGTCTATTCTTGACATGACGAGAGAGATGACAGCAAGTGTTTTGTGTGGAAAGGTGAAGGAGGGGCAGTCGAGTAACTTTGCTGAAAATGTTGGGGGGGACATGACATCTGAAGAAACGCTGCCCCAGCCAAATGAATGGGACAAAATGTGTGCCATGAAAGTTGGCGGGGACAAACACACTGTCCCCCTCTAAAATTACACCCATGAGGAGGAGAGTATCCTCTAGATTGTGTGTAGGTGAAATAAGCATTTCTTTACTACTGTTTTGACTTGCGGTTCGAGTGTTAGTTCGTTATTAATATTGACCAATAATATTCTGAGATTTTTTACCACTTTGGATGGTTCTGGTGGGTTTCCCAGTTTGGTAGGCTATGGAATGTGGTGATGATTCAATAGGTCGTTGGCCGCGATCATGATTTCTGTTTTGGCTGGGTTTAATTTAAGGATGTTGGTGTTCATCCAGTGGTTTATTTCTTTGAGACAGCTGGTAAGGATTAGGTTTTGTTCTTTGCTAACGTTGATTTTGTAGATGTGTGTGTTGTCTGTGTAGTTGTAGCAGGTGAGGCCTTGTCTTTGTGAGGTTAATCAGGAGCTCATGTAGATGTTGAAAGGCAGTGGTGAGAGTGATGAGCCTTGTGGGACTCCACATGTTGTTTTACAGGGTGTTGAATTTAATGTCAAAATTAGCTGGGCAAATAGTTCTTGTTTTTTCTGTCGTAAAGGATTTTTGCCAGAGTAGTGCAGAATAGTGCTGTGTTGCTGCTTTCTATATCTTAGAGTCTTTTGATGAGTGTTTCGTGGTGCACTGTGTTGAAGGCTGCTGATAGATCAAGTTGTATTAGTGCTGATTTTACGTTGGAGTCTTGTTGGTTTTTAGATCATCCCATAATGATAGTAATGCTGTCTCTGTTCCTCTCATGGGTCTGAAGTCTACTTGTGTCAGGTCTACTGTCCAATTGTTATCTATATATTCCAGGATTAGTTCAAAGATGTAGCTTTCTAGTAGCTTTGCTGGGTACGGGATGTCTGCGATTCGTCAGTATATGGTTAGGTCTTCAATGTTTACCGATGAGTCATCAAGGAGTGGCTTGATGTATACGACTTGAAGGCTCATGGCACAGCGCCTGTTCCTAATAGGTGGTTGAAGATGTTGAGAAAATATTCTGCAGGTGTTTTCTACATGAGGATTGTCTTGTATATGTCTAGTGGTCAGGGGCTGCAGAGATCTGTTGCTGTGTTGCGTTTGCTTACCAGGCTGTTTAATGTTTCTGTCGAGATTGGTGGAAGGTGGTTTAGTCTGGGATATGGTTCTGAAATTGTCTGCTTAGGGGGGGGTTTGGAGTTTTTAGGCATGCTCTTAATGACTGACTGGATGTTTGTTTTTGTTTTTGAAGTGGTCTGCAAAGTCATCACATAGTTTTGTGATGAGGTTGGTGTGTTGTTGCATGCTGTTGGGTTTCTTAGCTCGTTGATATTGAACATCTCTTTCTAGGTGTTGGTTGACTTTGTGATCCATTTGTTGTAGTATTTCTTTTTTGCTTTGGTTTTCCTGTTTTGTATAGTCTTATCTGTCTTTTACAAGTGATATATTTTTGTTTGTCAAAGTTTTTCCCCCATTCTTGTTCCAGTTTCCTGTTCATTTTTTTCAAATATCTCACCATTGTTTTCTTTAGTGAGGGGGTGAGTGGTTTTTCTGTTGCAATGTCATCTGTTGTTTTCAAGATCCATTTTTGGATTGTCTCAGTTCTTTCTTCTAAGCTGGCTTAGTATAAGATATGTGATTGGCGGTTTTGTGGCTTCAAGTCTTATGCTTAGGTCTGCAATCTTCATGGATTTCTAGTTTCTTTTCTGAATTGGAGGTTTTGTGGGAGGTTAGCTAGTATCCACGTTGGTGGGTGGATCACAAAGGGTATTATGAGGTTGTCGCTCCAGAGGATTTGCATTGGAGGTGCAGTCATCACCAGGTTTTTGTTGCAGAAGATTGCACCTAGAATGTGGCCTGCTGTGTGTGTCACTCCTTTCACCAGTTTTTGTTGATGTGTCATTGTTTTCTTCTTGAAACCAGATGTGGAAATCTCCCCATAAGATCAGGTGATCATGTTTAATGGCGATGTTGGTGATAGCATCCACAAATGAGTAGGTGAAAATAGGTTTGTATGCCGGTGCATGTAGACAAATGGGAACAATAGGTTGCTTTGGTAATCTAAGGCTAAGGGCAGGAAGCGCAATACCTACCTTGGATGGAACGAGTGGGACATTTGAGTCTGTACTGGGCATATGATGGTGTAGAAATTATTTTACTAAATATAACACTTTTCAATGAACTATGTACGTTTTGAATGGCTTTACATTTAGGTCTCATGTAAACTAATGTTAAACACAAGAAGAATAAGTGCTGTTTTTCGAATATGAAATTAGCTAATGCAAAAGATTTGCTCTATTTATGCAGCTATGTTGGATGAAGAACATGCTAACCTATACAAATACATTTTAGTAGTCTGTAAGGAGGTGATAGAAAGGGTTTTACAAGTTATTTGATCGACTGAGTTAAATTTGTTGATAAGCCTACACCTAATTGAGTTGTCATTACTAGTAAAAGTTACACAAAGAACATTTTTCCTTTTTACATGTAACCTCAACATTGTGAAATTAGTTAGACCTCTGGTTAAACCTAAATTGTATGGGTATGAAAAGCTGTCTTGACACCAGGAAAGCAAATGTCTGCTTTCTTTAAAACAGACCTCATTATCAATCATTGCGACTTAAACATTAGAAAGATTGAAGGACACAGCTGTGTGTACCCAGGACAAAGGGCTTGTTTTAAAATGCCAAGAAAATAGAACCAAATGCGAGATACACATTGAATTAAGTTCAATTCGGATGACACATCTTTTTAATAGGAGAATACGGTTGATGTCTGGGATCCAGTAATGGCAACTTGAAAAGGCTGAGGCCTCAAACAACCTCTGAACCTTGATCTAGAAGGGCCATACGGGCTCTTGTAAAATATGTATCCATTCACCAGGGGGTCCTATTAAGAAAGGACATTGGTTTTCAAAAAAGCAGATGTCTTTGTTCATATTGGGACCCCAGCAACACATCTAACTCTAGCTGAATTGTACAGTCGAGTATGTACTAATCCTGCATGTACAGTGACAAATTAGGAAATACCTTATCAGGTTTATGTTCCGACCCCCTAGTCAATTTGAAAACCAAAACTACATATTAATTCAGTACAGTGGTCCCAGTTATGTATCTAAAAAAAGGATACAGCAAAATATCTGAACTATTACTAAATGCATATATTTTAATAGCTCTGATATGCCTGTAGCTAAAGACACATGAAGCATCTCTCTAAATTCAGAATTTTCCTGCAATTATTAATGTCACAAGCCCATACAAGAAATCATAAGGCATAGACATATGTTAGCCCAATTGTATCATAATTCCAGAAGGGGAAAACATCAGTTCATGACATGGAAAAATGAATTGTGCCAATTAAAGCAAAGAGGAGGGTGCCAGATTGGTTCTGTAGGGAACCTACTACAGGATCTGTCCCCAGTTGTTTTTTCGATGTAATTATTTTCAAAAAATGACATTGAAAAAACTCATCTAAATATCTGGGGTAACAAGGAGTGGGCAGGGGGTTGGTGTAGGGTTTGTAATATAGGGAAGTGGAGCTTTGGGGGGACCACCCAAACACAACAAATACAATTTCAAAGAGTTTTTTCAAAATAATTGATTTAAAAAATATTTTGAAAAATCTCATGTCGGTGTAGGGACATAGAACCCTGTCCACATTGCTGTATAAAATGATGCTATATTGGTGGAATTTTCTGGGCATTTAAAGTCAAATACATAGGAAGAGGGAGCCTTCCTCACAGGAAAAAAGCAGATTGGGGCCCCTACTGGAACTAGCTGATGAAAATTCTCCTGAAAGGAGCCCTTTTGCATGGGGGTCGGGGGGAGTGCAGAAGCCTTTCCCAGGACAGAACCAGAACGGCTGAGAGGGATTTGGGAGCAGGGGGGGGGGGCAGACTGAAAGGAAGAGCTTAGCTAGTGCAGTTGCCTGGAGATGTTGATGCCCCTAACTGTCTGTGGCCTTTGAAGGACAAAGAAAAAGTGATTACAACTACCCCAGATCATTTAGATAAATATCCCAACAGTTAAATTAATCCCAAAGGGTAATTAAAGGTTTTGTAGGGGAGTAATGCCACTGAAGGACGACTTGGCATGTAAATGAAAGTTTGTGTAAGTACATTTAATATAGAATGTCCTAAAATCCAACATTATGTAGGGCACCTTTGTCTCTGAAAGTAAGAAATTATTAATTAAATCGTTGGGTTTCATAGGAGAAAATGATGTCTATATCTGCGACCATGGTGTACAATATGACTCACAGATTTTCATGAATTAATAAACTTCTTGACCTGTGATATCCTTATTTTACATAAAAGAAAGATCCTTAATAGACTTTTCTAGCCCTCAAAGTGTATTAGGACGGAGGCTATTGTATGTGCTTTATTCCCAAGAAAATTATGTCAATATAAATAACTCAATTTGTCCAAATACCATTTTGCAGAAATAGAAGTATTCTGCTGTAAGTAGAGTCATAATGACAATTAAAGCTAACTTGATGATTCCTTTTCTTTTTCAGTTGCATAATCTAATTCTTGTGTGAACAATTAATAAAACAAGATATTTTGCTCTCCAAAATTAAAGCTTCTACTGTGATCACAAGACTCTACAATAAGGTTAAACAAGTCACCCCAACAAACCTTCTTCTGTGTCCAAGATACAAACCAATGGTCTACAACATTTTAAAATTGAATAAGCTCTAGAAAAGGAAAGTCACTATTTTCCTCTGATGCCCACACTTGTCCATGGTTTCAGGGAAAACATATTCTAAGAATGGGTTTGTCTGTTTGAATATGACAACCAATGACAATGTTGATGTTGTACTGGAGAGGATTTTAATGTTTTGTCTAGAATATTAATTCTGATCTGCTTTTAAATGTATGGATGGTTCTGTATATTGTTAATGCACACATTACCCAAATAATAACAGGCAGGTTGCATTTCTTTTCTATCAGCGATCTGCCTGTATTAATGTGGAATATTGTGGGTGACTTCCCCAGCAATGAAAGTTTGGGGACAACCATTAATTGCTTGATTTATTATCTTAAATAAAACAGAATATTCAGCTTAAAAACATCCTGTTTCTTGCCCTAGAATTTGAGGTGGGATTGTTGGGATGGTGGGTGTTAGATCAGGGATATGGCTATCAAATAAGCGTGAAATGGTAGACCTTTACATATATTCCATAGATTTAAGTCATTACAATGTTAATAACTGAGCATCTAGTGGTGCACATAATGTGTTATACCTTTTAGTTTTCTTGTATAATATATAAAGCGCTAATGACCAACAGGTGTCTCTGCGCTAGGGCTGGGAAGCAGGTAGTAAAAGAAAGGAGTATATATTGGAGTAAGAACATTATCATTTTTTTGCAGAAAGAAAATGTGTTAGTCCTTTGGATCTCAAGAGGCAGAGTATTCTACAGCGCGCAAGCCTGGACCCGAAAAGAACAGTCCATCGCGGATTTCGATTTAACGCAAGGGAATAGGATAACATATTTATTCATGGGCTCAAGGTTTCTGCTAGGAGTGTGCCATTTGACCTTTTCTTTAAGATGGGCCAGAGTGCAGCTATGTAGGGATTTGCGCACAGGGATAGTGAATGGAATTTGACTGTGGCCAGCACAGGCAGCCAATGCCTGCTTCTAGAAACAGGTGAGATGTGGGAACGCCATGGAGCTTCGGTCACAAGGGTAGCCATGGTGATCTGGAACAGACATGTAACTGTTACGCTAAACCACACCATAAGCTGCTCTTTCAGAGCTGCCAAAAATATATTCAAGTCCACTTAGTTGAACGATATTTTATATTACAGTGTCAATGTCACAGCACCCTCATTCACACCAGACAGCTACCTATAACATTAAGGTACCAAAAAAGCTTAATATCAGCATTTAAAAATGATTTCTTTACATCCATGCTTGAGGCAGTCTTGCCAATAGCTAAGAATTCTAGAGGATCTAGCTGGATCTTGGAGGCTACTAGAATGTTTCAAACTGCACAAGAGAGACTTGACTTCACAGTATAAAGCTGGGGACATTACGAGTCATTCCGACCCTTCGGTTATTTCCCATTTTAGAGACCATGGGGAAATGTCTTATTAATGCATGGAGGATAATCGCGTGTAGCAATACATATGCAATAACCCTTGTGCGTGGCGGAAATTTCCTCCACACAAAAGCAGGCAAAATAGTTTTAGTAGCTCAGTAAAATGTGCAATATTCGGAATACTGCTTCCTCCTTCAGCTTGGCAGATATAGGTTTTATGGTGTCTCATATATATATACCTGGGTAGCTTTCTCTCTAGTAAATGGCTTGATTGGCCCCTCTTGGAAACATAGAATAAATATAATAAATACATATCTTATTGGTTTGTTAATATTGCCAATTTGTGAATTGTTGTAGTGCCCGACAGCCAATTACAAGAAAAGACCAACTTGAAATTAAAACAAATATATTACACCCCAAAACCTTAGAGCTATTACTGTAGGCATGCATGCTTTTGTTTCTGGTTGACACACGTGTATTGCAATAGTTACGTAATGTTACGTTTGGCTTTCCGGCAAGTTGGCAGTTTATATCTCTGACACTAACGTTCGCCAAGTAAGAGTTGCAAGTTTGTGAAAAGAAACTTAAGTGACAACGTAATGGAACCGATGTATGTACTCAACTCCCCTGCCAGGTAGCTTTCAGCTTTATTCAGAGACATTGGGCCTCATTACGAGTTTGCAGAAATCCATGTCGTTTTTAGCAGCATGGCTACCTCCAAACCTGGGTCCCGAAAATAGGGTAATTCCCATTCTCGGGACCCGGATACGGCACGTCCCCATTCCCATTTGAGCCTCCATAGGGCTCAATGGGAATGGGAAGGATGCTAACAACAGACCCATTAATGATGGGTCCGTTGTTAGCATCATGGTCTGCTCCCGGGTGGTGGTATACACGTCTGGTCTGGCCCAGACGTGCATACCGCCACCCGCAAGCAAACTCGTAATGTGGCGGCCCGGAATGAACAGTGCGGTACCTTACCGTACCGTTCATTCGCGGACGCCAGGGTCATAATGACCCCATTGGGATTCATTACGTCTGCGGCGGTAAGGCAACAACAGCGCCGGTAGTGCTACCGGCGCCATTGTTACCATGCCGCCTCATTACGAGCTCTGCTCGCGGGTGCCGCTCTGCACGCTTGGTCAGACCAGAAGTGCAGAGAGGCACCCGCGAGCAGTACAGGATGGTAGCAACGGCACTGTTATGAACGGTACTGCTGCTATCATCCTCCCCATTCCCATTGAGCCCTATGGGGGCTCAAATGGGAATGGGGACGTACTGGCTTTGGGTCCTGCGCAAGGGGAATTACCGGGCCCGCAAAGGTCGGAATGGCCCAGTATTCCCCTTTCGCGGGATCCGGTTCCTGACCAAATTTGGGGTAGCCATGCCCTTATTAAGGGCATGGCTACCTCCAACCTCATAATGAGGCCCATTGTGTTGAGCAACACTGCACTCGCACTGTTCCCTCTCTGCCTGTTTGCGGGTGGAAGGGGATGGCGAGTATACACGTTTTCTGGCCTGCTCTGTGGTGTGGGGTTCTGAGAGTGCCTGGTTGATGTGGTGGACTGGAGCAATAATGATACAGCGCAGCCGTGGAAATGGATGCTGAGCTCACGACTGATGTCCATAATTCCATGCATCGGCCTTGGACACTGCCTGCCTCTCAGCTGTTCCCTACCTGACTACACAGGTGAAAGATGATCAGAGGCAGTAGGTTCCCTCATCACTTTGCTCTCTCTGGCCCCTCACCTCTTCATGAATCGCTTTCTAGTGCAACTGCAGATTTCTTCTCCTGCTGCCGGAGAATTCCAAGGGACTAGCCTGAACACTTGTGCGTGCACAGGTCGTGCTGTTCCCCAGGGATTCAGGGATTCCTGCCGCATCTGCACCGTGTGGATGCAGAGCTGGGATTCTCCACATGTGGTGATCCATGGGAAGGTGCCCTGCAAAGGAAGATTTCCTCTGTTCTCCTTCTTGTGTGTGGGGCACTGGGCACACTGGAGAGAAACATTGGTTCTGTCGTGGGGCCCACCCAGCCACAGTCCCCAAAGAGCTGTGTGTGCCACGCCACATGACTGTCCCTTAAAATGATAATGCGTGCAGCTTAATGTGGCCCCACAGATGCATTCCAATCGATTGTCAGGCATTGGTGGTGCGCAGGATGCCTAAAAAGACCACAAATTGTTTGGAATTCTCCTCGCCTCCAAATTGATAGATATTGGCAGCGTGTGGATACTCATGCAGTGTTTCTGCACGTCCACAGTGCTGCAGGACAAGTGCATGCAGAACGACTACAACCTGGAGAATTGGAGGATGTGGGTACAAAAATTAAAACATAAAGTACATGGCAAGTAAAAAAATGAGGGAGGCAGGCTGAGGCCTCCTCTTTCTCTGTCACTGCTCACCTGAGCACACAGTGCTGTTGTCGTAGCATATGCGGCTCTGCTTGGCCTCTCCAATGCAGAACGTACCGCCAAAGCGGGCCGGTGGGCTGTTACACTCCCTGTGCCGGATGGACTCTCCAGCACAAGCATCACATGGTGACCAAGGACCCCAACTGCTCCAGCCACCATCCACTGGAAAGACAGACCCACAGCAATTCAAAACACACAATGAAGGAAATGCTGTGCAACCTGAACTGGTGAAGCACTTCCCAGTGCATGCAAACTATAAATAATGTTTACAGGCTTAAATCGAATTAATGCATGCATACCTGACATATTGCACACGCTGAATTCAATAAACATACAGAATTCAACTAACCGATGCAGACTCCACTTAATGTGTGCAGGTTTTAGTGTTCAGATTCAGACATCTGTCAGTCAATATACAGACATCATAGAATGCATGCATGCACATTTTATGTGTACCAACTCTGATTAATACCCTGAGAATTCTAATGAAGCCATGGAAACCAATACACTCCAATGAAACAAAAGAGGTGATGGCTGGAAGGTTTATAATTAATCGTAACCTCTGAGTATCTCTGGGCAACCCCCCAGTCCATCACTCTTAAACTTTCTCTGCCATTACAGAAAGGGGAACGGCCATATACGCAAATCAGGCGGTGTCCCACCCCAAAAGTGTCTGTCCAGCCTAAACTATTAGGTTTGATCTCTTCTGCACGAGAGCACAAGCATCCCCAGACATGTCTTGGCCTCATTGGTCATCATCAGTGAGGAATAGCTTGGATCTCTTGGCCCAGCAGGTTCAGGACCCACATCTGGGTATGCCTGTCCCACTCGGGGTGACTGAGGCAAAATAGAAGCGGTGATGGCTGGAAGGATAATAATTCATCTTAAACCCTGGCGTAGCTCTGAGCAACCCTGCAGACCATCGTTCCTCAGACTGCCAAGCCATTACAGAAAGGGGAAAGACCATATGCAAATCAGGTGTGGTCCCACCAGACCAAGCTTGATTTGCATATGGTCTTTCCCCTTCTGTAATTGTTTGGAAGGCGAAGAACATAGGTTGTCCAGAGTGATGCCAGAGGTTAAAATGAATTCTAAACCTTCCAACACTCGCCTCTTTTGTTTCTCTTTAGTCACCCTCAGTAGGATGGGTGTGCCCAGACGGGCGTCCAGTGCCTGTTGGTGCAAGAGACCCAAAGCTATGCCTCACTGATGATGCTCATCGAGGCTGAAACATGTCTGGGGATGCTTGTGGTCTTGTTCAGAAGGGATGCGACCTAGCAGTTCGGGCTGGACTGCCCCTTTTGGGGTGTGGCAAAGTCTGATTTGCATATGGCTTTTCCCTTTCTGTAAGTAACAGCATTGCAGGTGAAGAACAGTGGCCTGGACGGTTGACCAGAACGATGCCGGAGGTTAAGAATAATTTTAAATCTTCCAATCATCACCTCTTTTGTTTTGCTTTGGCCAATACACATGTGCATGGAGGCACACACCAGCACATCCAAGGTGCAATCAATGCTCAAGGGCATCATTTAAAATACACTGACATCATTGACTGTAGTAAGGCTCTCTAACTAGGCAGATACTGTCTGCACAAACAGCAAGGCAGATCTCCTTGGAGTGTGATATGAGTACCTGGACAGAAAGATGCTGATGGGCACTGCTTCCGCTCCAGCTGGACCCCAGTCTCGCTGTGATACTGCTGCACACCCTCACACTCTGCTCCCCCCTGCTGCGGCTTGGGGCAGGCGCACGTGCGATACCTGGTGATCACCTCTGTGCCGCAGGTCTTGGAGCAAGGAGTCCAGTCTGACCAGTCACACCAGCTGCCTGGCACTGGGGAAAGAGGCGCATAGAAGAGAAACAATAGCAGGAAGTTACACACTGAGCAGGGGACTCGAGTACCAGGGCAAGACCACTGTGGCTAGGAGATTCACAGCACTTTGAACCACTTGAAGCACTTCACCTGTGTATAAGCGCTATATAAATAAACAATAAATAAATAAAGATATCTGGGGCCTCTGGACCAAAACCCACATAGGGTTACAAAATGTACCCAAGCATCTGAACAAAGGAGATGAACAATCAAAAAAGGGGTGATTGTTTAATAACAGTGTCTGTTTCTGGCGATACAACATCTGATGTATTGCACCCAGTTCTAGAAGCCCTGTGTCCTGGAGATTAAGGGGGGAAGAAAGAGATAAGCAAACACATAGTGCATGCGGAACCTCCCAACCAATAGGACGAGAGACCCGGGAAGGTCCACATTTGTCTGCTAGATGAATGGGGACACAAAGGAGACGAGACAAAACACACTCTACAGCATGGGGGCAATGCCGCCTGTAGGTGACAGGAGCCTCTTAAGTAATATCAGAAAAGAGCATTTGAACAAAAGGAAATGAATGAACATCATGTTTACTGAGGTGAAAGGAACAAAAGGTGCCATGCATGAAACGATGCATAGAACATGAGTAGGGAAGCAATATTATAGAGTAAGCAAAAACAGAAATGGACGCCATGCAGCAGCTACATGTCGTCTGGGTGCGCCTGGTGGTGCCTTTCTACAGAAATCCTTACCTGCACAGGGCAGATTGGTGCAGATTAGTTTCCCCAGCTCACAGGTGCTAGAAATAGAAAGTAAAGGAAAACATGGTATTGCAATGAATCTTGATGTAAGGTTCTCTGCATTCAGAGGTGAACAACATGTAAGACCGTTGCATATTTTATATAAGCTAGGGCTTCACAATGTATAAGCTGAACGTTTTACAAACCCAGGCAAACTATTGGTCTGAACGTGTGTCAACTACCTTACTACCGGGCTTACTGTTTTGCCACCACACACACACACGCACGCACGCACGCGCGCGCGCGCGCACACACACACACACACACGCACACACACACACACGCACACACGTGAGTCGCTGTTGAAAAGCCATATTTCAAAATGTATTTATTTGATGAAGGTGCCACTGAGCTCAAAACTGATTCAAATGCGTCATTTACAGCTTGCGCTGCGATTCCTACTGCGAGCAGAGCACACTGCTCCGTGCCAGTGGAATGTGCTCTCCGCCACTTTATCTGTGTTTTGCAAAAACATAATGTTCACAGAATCAAAATGGTGCTGTGCAATATGCAGGTGTTCTTATGCAAGGCCCTAAGGACCCCATGATGAGATAGGTGCTAAGTGGGGAGATTTATCGACAAACTTGTTCACCGTTACTGCCACTCAGTGCCATGGTTTACCATGGAATCAGGAGTCATGGTATGGCACTGTGAATCCCATTTTCTGTAGTCCATGGGGATTTTCGGTGGATTTACAGCAAGCAATAATACCAAGTGATAATTCCAAAGGTTTCTTTTAGGTAATGGAGGGTTTACTTCCATCGGCTTTCTGTGGTGAATCCTCCACTTTACCTCCAAACTCGGAATTCTGCGGTGCGTTAAAAATGGCAGTTACTCTGTTCCTGCCAAAATAGTTGCGCTACGGGAAATACTGCATAAAACAAAAGTTGTGATGCCGAAAGGTTTAGTATTCATCTTAACCTCTGGCTTCACTCTGGGCAACCGTCCAGATAAGAGGTGTTGCTAGGGAGATCCTGGGGGGCTATAGCCCCGGGTCTTTTGGTTGTAGCCATGGATAGAAGTTAGGGGTCTACACCAAAAAGGAGACAGAGCCCTGGGTCCCGACAGTCCTGACATTAGCGTAGCCCCTGATCTTTTCTAGACCTAGCAACACCCCTCGTCCAGACCATCGTTCTTCAGCCTGTCAAGCCATTACAGAAAGGGAACAGACATATGCAAATCAGGGGTGGTCCCACCCAAAACGGCAGTCCAGTCTGAGCTGCTTGGTCATATCCCTTCTGCACAAGACCACAAGCAGTCTTATGAACTTTTTTTTCTGCATTCGAATGAGCAAATAAATTAACTTATCTTGAGTTAAACTAAAATCAAATTGTAAAAAATAAATAGATGCTGGCACTAATCAACCATAATAATGTGACAAAGTTTGTCATACAATGTTTTCAAATGTGTTATTTCATTAAACAAAGGAACATGTCGAGCAGATCAAGGACTTAAGGGAATAATAGTTAACTTGTAGGAGGCACGCCAGAAGTGTCATACTTCTACTCCCATCAGCTCTACCCAATATGGATGGTGTTGCATGGTTATGGGGGTTGTAGTCCAAGTTATCTCGAACTATGGAAGTTTGAATCTTTTATGGAGGTGTTTATAGGAGTGAACGATTGGCATAACATATGCCTTGAAAAAGCTATTCTGGCAAAACATTGATTTGGAGGATGTAATGGAGGGTAAGTCCAAAAATAAAACTTAAAGACGTTGATTAAAATCAAACAGTGTTTGAACAGAGTGCTAATTAAAGGACTGGATGCTTTTTCTCAAGAGTTCTCTAATCAGCATAGACATTTAACTTCCAAGCCTTATTTTCTCTGTCCTCCTGCAGTTCTTAACTGACTAACCTTCACCGCTGGCGGTGTCCAAATTGGCTATAAGAATTCAATGGGTGTTACAAACCTTGGATGATAATAGGTATCAACTCCACCTGTGCCCCATCCAGCATGATTGGATATAAAGCTTACCCTTTATCCATTATGTCAACACAAATGAGGATCAGTGAACCTGCTCCATTCCACTCGAGAGATATAAGTTCAGACTGCTTTTTACTTTGCTTTCTTAGACTTGCCGTGCTCGATTTCCTCATCACAAGTTTAAGACTAGACATCCCAGAATGCAAAGAGAAAAATAGGACAGGATTGTGTAGTGTGTTCAATGTACTTTATACAGCACGTGAGGATCGCACGTGGAGCTAGAGCGAGGATAGGAAGAGAAGATTACAGTTCGGAATGTGGGGAAGCGACAGTTGGAAGGGCGGAGAAGAGAAGAGACGTGTGTTGTTCATGTCCCCTAGTATAGATATATACTTTACTTATTAAACGGTTATCTATTAATTTAAGAATACAATAAATAAACATGTGTTACAATCCCCCATGTATTGTCCCCTTTACTTCAGTGGCGACGAGGATGCGAGACTTCATGGTGGCCGTTGAGAAGGATCTCAGGCCACGTAGGAGGTAGGAGCTGACGTTACTGTTTGCACTGCCACCTACCGTTTGCCTCACAAGATCGGAAAGTGTCCGCCCTAATTGATTGCTTCCGCTCCGCACCTCCCAATTTACGAGTATTGGGCCGAACATTCATTTGACATACCTTTCCCTGATTGGTTAAAAGAGGAAAAGAGGCAGTAACATACTAATATTACGCACAAGAGGGGTGTCCACCTCCCAAAGGAAGCAAGTTGAAATCAAGCTGGTGTGAGCCGACACGATACACATTTACATAGAAAGTCGTACCGCCCAATGACATCCAGTCAAGTTCCACATATCATTAGGTGGACTAGGCGAAACGTCACTGACGCACGCTGTACATGCTCACAGCGAGCCCCGCACTGATGCGTGCAAACACAAACTAACACTGCAGTTCAACTGTGTCAGCCTACACGTTCAGTTGAGTGAACGTATCTTTATAGAATAAAAGAAGGAGAGGGCGTAGCCACCTGACGCTGATGGGAGCATTGCTAATAAAAAAAAAAAAGAGAGACGCCGACGTGAGCATTGCTAATAAAGACCTCAATAACGAGTGTTTCCTATTTACGTTCGCACTGCTGAAGTGAAAGCAAATTAAATAAAAGAAATGATAAGAGGTTTGAACACATTATCTCATAGAATTATATATACGCAAGGTGAAAAGTAAATGAAAGCACTTAAGCAAAACACATTGTGGTGACTGTGCTTATAATTGTACATGTATATCTCTCCATTTCAATTGTATTAATCCAAATCTAAAGAGGAAATACTGAAGTGGCCCACTTCTCATTTCTGCAAGGGACAATAAGGATCTATCTAGGTACTAACCGATAAGTATTCCATTAGTCACGCAACAGTTGTGTATGTAACATGGCAATGCAAGGAGTCCAACCATCACTCATGTTCTTACCAGAAGAAGGGGAACCAATTCTTCCATGGAAGCGCTGGCTCAGAGCGTTTGAACATTATGCTCATGTGGTTTGTGGGGCAACATATAGTATTGAAAAGAAGAAATCTTTATTACTACACTGTTTGGGTCCGACTGGACAAGAAAAGTACGAAGATCTGCCTGAACTATCGGATGGTGAAATAGGGGACATGAACGAATACGAGGTAGCTATAACTAAACTGAATAAACATTATGAGAAAAAAATGAGTACAATACTTGAAAGATACAAATTTGGCAAACGTGTTCAAGAACAAGATGAGACTGTAGAACAGTATGTTACAGCTTTGATAAAACTGGCCCGCAATTGTAAGTTTAACCAACAATTGGAAGAGCGGATCTGTGACCAATTTATGCTTGAGTGTAGAAGTAGTAAGATCAGAGAAAAGTTATGGTCTGAAGACGATCCTGCACTTGATGTAGTTTTACGATTAGCCAAGGAAGTGGAGCACACAGAAACATGTGTAATGACATTGGAGAACAGAATGAAGGACTTATCAGTCAAGCCATCCGTCAGTTCAATACAATCCGATCATGACGAAGAAGTAGGTGTGATAAGAGGTGGGAGAAAGAAGAAATTGACTCCTTGTCACAGTGGGATGTCACCAACTCCCAACAATATACGGCCCAGGGTTCCTGGTAATTCAGAAATGTACAGAAGCCAAATGATGGTGAAGAGACCGGAAGTCAGGAAGACTGATAGATTTGAAACGACCAGGATGTCCATGTCGGGAAGAGAATACCAAAGTAAGGGACAGAATCCTCAGAGTAGCAGGGGGAGAACCAGACAAAGAGGGTGTTACAGGTGTGGTAGCCCAAATCATTGGGCGAATAACAAAGAATGTCCAGCTCTAAAGATTATCTGCAGGAAATGTGGAGGCAGAGGACATATGGCCAAGTGCTGTAGGTCCACCCAGAATGAAGAACATACCTCGAACTGGATTGGTGATGACGACAGAGAAGAGGAATGTGTGTTCATGATTTCTGATCAAGACGCACATATTGAAAGTCCCAAAGCAAAGATTGCTGTTAATGGTTTTCATGTAGTTATGATGGTAGACTCAGGAGCCAAATATACGCTTATACCTGAGGAAATGTGGAGATCATGTGGACCGGAATACCTACATGAAGTAGATGTCAGGCCTAAAGCCTATGGAGGAGCCAGAATAGACCTACTTGGATGGTTCATGGCCAAATTAGAATTTAAAGGCAGACAGGCATGTGGCTGCATTTATGTGTCAAAGAGAGGTGAGACAGCCTTACTGAGTTGGCCACATCAGAAACTGTTGAAAGTACGACTGGATCCAAAGTCCGATGACACAGTAAATCAAGTTGGTTGGACTAACATAGAGACTATCCAGAAAATCAAGGATGAAGTATTCAAAGATGATGTGTTAGGGTGTTTAAAAGGATTTTCACATCACATATTGCTCAAGTCGGGTTCTAAGCCTATAGCTCAAAAACTTTGGAACGTACCGTTGTCCCTCAGGGCTGAAGTCAAAGAGGAATTACTTAAACTGGAAAAGCAGGGCATTATTGAGAGGATAGATGCTGCAGAGTGGGTTTCGCCTATGGTCATTGTAAGTAAACCAACAGGAAAAGTAAGATTGTGTGTTGATATGAGAGAATTGAACAAGTGCGTAATTCCGGATAGGCACCCGTTGCCTAACATACAAGAACTAAAATCTACATTAGGACCTGCAAAAGTTTTCTCTACACTAGATATCACGGCCGCTTATCATCAAATCAAACTACATGATGACTCCAAACATTTGACGGCTTTCATTACGCCGGAAGGTCTTTACCAATTTCAAAGGATGCAGTTTGGACTAATCTCAGCGGCCTCAGCTTTTCAGAGAGTTATGCAGAGAATCCTAGGAGATATGGAAGGAGTGGTATTTTTCCAAGACGATGTATTAGTTTATGCAAATGATCAGGATGAGCACAATGTGAGACTGAATAGTGTGCTACAGAGGTTACACCAGGCAGAGATGGTGTTGAGTAAGGCAAAATCAAAGATAGACAGAAAAGAAATAGAATACTTAGGACACATAATATCTGCGGAAGGAATCAAACCAAAGAAGGAATTAGCGGACTCCATCAAATCTATGATTGTACTGAATAACAAAGAACAACTCAGAACATTCCTGGGCATGGTAGAATATTATGCTAGGTTCATAGAAAATTATTCTGACCATACAGTGGAGTTGAGAAAGCTATTAAAAATGAACAAGAGGAGTGAAAAAGAGGGTTGTTTCATTAAGGAAGCGTTAGCTAAAGCCCCAGCTCTTCAAAGCTTTGTAAGAGGCAGGTAAACTGTCATAACAACGGATACGAGTGAAGTAGGACTTGGTGCATCCTTATCACAGTATCATAATGGACAAGAAATGGTTATTGCTTTTGCGTCCAGGCTCTTAAAAGGAGCAGAAAAGAACTATGCTAAAATCGAGAAGGAGGCTCTAGCAATAAAATGGGCCGCAGAGAAGTTTAGGAGTTTTGTTTGGGGTGTGCACTTCAACATTTACACGGACCACAAGCCACTAGTAGAAATCTTTAAAACCAAAGGTCTTGATAAGGTGTCTAGTAGAATCAGGAGATGGGTGTCCAGACTACAGAGTTCAGCTTTAAAGTCATACATATTCCTGGGTCAAGGAATACCACAGCAGAATGTTTGTCGCGCCTGACGTGTCTGGATGATGTGAATGATGATCCAGAAGAACAGGAAATTGTTTGTGTAGTATCAGACCAGGCCACATCTGAACAAGATTGGAACTATGAAATGGAGAAAGATGAGACTTTGATGGAAGTAGTGAGGAATGTCAAAGAGGGAAGGTGGAAGAAGAATGAGGTGTTCCACACTGATGTCAAAGCATTCTGGGATGTACGAGAAGACTTATATTTGCAAAGTGGATATCTCATGAAGGGTGATAAGATGATACCTTCTACTAACCTCGGAGAGAAGATAATGCAGGTGGGACACGAAGGCCACCAGGGCATTGTAAAGACCAAGAGAAGGATTAGAAATACCTATTGGTGGCCCGGATGTGATCGTCAGATTGAGGACCAAATCAGAAAGTGTATCCTTTGCTCCAAAAGGGATAAAGTATGCATGGGTGCTAGTTATCCGATGGTGATGAGAGAAATTCCCAAAAGTCCGTGGAGTACTATTGCTATGGATATGATTGGCCCAATATGGAGCCGTGTTTGTTCGATGTTTTGTTTGGTGGTCATAGACATGTTAACCAGATGGGTTGAAATTACTTTCTTGCCACAGGTTACCACACGTAAGGTTATTGAATTTTTGGAAGAATTGTGTGAAAGAGAAGGGTACCCCCAAGAAGTCCTTACAGACAACGGTTCACAGTTTAAATCCAAAGAAATGGAAAGTTATTTTAATGAAAGGTCCATTAATCATAAGTTATGTGCAATATACATCCACAAACCAACGGCATTGTAGAGCGATATAACAGGGCAATACAGGATGCCATCAGGTTGGCATGGGCAAATGGAAGAGAGTGGAAAGGGGCTGTTAAAGAAACTCTGTTAGCTCACAGATTCACACCTCACAGCACCACAGGTGTTTCGCCCTTTGAACTGAGTAGGGCTAGAAAAGCTAATACAAAACTTTTCCTAGGGTGGATGAGTGCTGTGGCAGGCAATGTGGTAAATCTGGATGGAGTGGAAGGATGTATTGAACAGAGACAATTGAATAATAGAAGGTTGCATGATAGTAAATGTTTCAGGAGGAGACATGAGCCTCATGTGGGTAGTTTGGTGAGAATAAAACTTCCAATAGCACTGAGACATGATGGATGTCATTGGTCTAAACCAGTTAGACCAATGAGTGGTAGAGGGGTATTCACGCGGTGTAAGAACCCAGGCTGGCAGAGTGTGGAATAATGAGAGGGTTATGGTTTTAAAAGATGAATGTCTGGAGAATGACCCTGATGAAGTAATTGAGGTGAGCAGAGTGAGAAGCAGGAAATTTGGGGTAGTCAGCGGAGATAGTGTAGATGAACGGGAGGAGAATAAGACACTTGAGTTGTCTTGTGGTGTGTCTTCCTTGGCAACCTTTTCAGATAACCATCCAGAAAGAACCAGGAAGAAGACTTCTTCTAGAACCGGAAGAAACTACAGGCGACCGAGACATATTTCAGACTATGTGATCTAACAAACTTAAATTGTGTTCCATAAGGAAGGGGATGTGTAGTGTTTTCAATGTACTTTATACAGCATGTGAGGATCGCACGTGGAGCGAGAGCGAGGATAGGAAGAGAAAATTCCAGTTCGGAATGTGGGGAAGCGACAGTTGGAAGGGCGGAGAAGAGAAGAGACGTGTGTTGTTCATGTCCCCTAGTATAGATATATACTTTACTTATTAAACGGTTATCTATTAATTTAAGAATACAATAAATAAACATATGTTACAATCCCCCATGTATTGTCCCCTTTACATCAGATTGCCAAATCTCAAATGGAATGGGGCATGTTGGCATGTAGTGAGAAAGGTTTCAAGGTTCCTTCTGAAGTAGCAGTGGTTTGTGTCAGCTGTGAGAAACCTGAGGCTATTCTCCCAAGTAAGCTCCAAAATTCCTCTCTTCAGGTGGCCAGTTGAGGGCCATCGCTTTTGGATCCCAACCCTGGGGGTGTAAAAGCAAGGGAGGATCACCTGGATAGGGGAGTATGGGGTAACAAATCTGGCAGACCCTCAGGCGAGACGTGGTATTCTATTAGTTAAAAGGAAATAAGGAAGACCTCCCTGAGGCCAAGATATCTCTCTTGAATAAGCAAAAGGAATCCAATTCTAGTAGAATGACAAGGATGGGGAGGTACAGGAACCAGAAGGAACATAATCTGTCTGGCTATAGCATCAATGGATCCTTCCCCAACTCAAGTCAAAGGACTTCTTTTCCATATCCGTCCAACCATTCCAAATTGCCAATAAAGAAGGATAATATAGGAAGAGGGGAACTATCCCGGTCACATAAAAATCAAGCTGGATGTTCCCCTCTCCTCAATTGCAACCACGCTATTACCCTTCACCCTGTAAGAACCCTCATTGGTTTTGATATGTTTCCCTGTCCCCAATTCCAATAAGTACTGGGAGGAGGAAGAGGTGATCAGGAGCAATGAAGATTACCTACAGTCACAACATAGGGATACAAATGCAGGGCTGCCTTCTAACATCTTTGAATTGTCCCACTAATAGAGTCAGGCACATTACCTCAATTGTGCACACCTGGCTCCAGTTGACTCACTTGCAGTATTAAAAGGGTGGTTCTGCCACAATCAGAAAGCGAGCTTTGGATGGTGACTGGACCAGAGAAGCCAAGGAGTTTGAGGCTGCAGGAGTAGAAGCCCAGAAGGACCGGAGGGGGGTGAAATGCGGAGACGCTGGCCCAGTGTGTGAAAGGGGCTGCAGCATGGCGAGGCAGCCGTGACTTGAGGAAGCCAGAGCGGGACGGAAGGCAGTCTACTGGCCTTGTTCAGTTCAGTGCTCCTTCCTCTGGGATGTGTGCCGGTCCCAGGGGTGCCCCAGGGGTGTCCCGGGGCAGGTGGTGAGACCCTGATCTCGACCAAAGAACCCTTTAACCTGCTCCCCAGCGCTGTGCTACCAGTGGTGAGTTTTGTAAGCCAGAAAGAAGCTCATTAGCGTGCGGGTGGCTAGTGCGGGAGCAGGAGCGCTGGGAGAAGTGAACATCCCGGTGAGCAAAAGCAGGATAAAACAAAGCGAAGTAAGGAAAAGGGAAATGGCAAAGTGTAGCAAGTGATATGGGACACCCTCGCTCACATTTACCCCAAGAATTATCCCCATAAATAATGTTGCCTATGCTGTTTCACAGCGACTATATGTATGCCGACATTATTCATGGGGATAATATTAACTGCTACCCTTTTCTCCTACTCTCGCTACCATCTACAGACCCCCCGGACCTCCTTCCCTCTTCCATTCAGAACGGGCTGACTTGTCCTCCTCTCTTCTTGCCTCCTGCTCCAAACAAATCTTCCTTGGGGACTTCAACACCCATCTCGACTCTCTGGTTGGGTCACTGTTCTCCTCCGTGACCTCTGTAATACTCTTTCCCTCTCTATCCTTCCCTCTGGCCCAACCCACACTGCCGGACACATCTTCGATGCTCTCATCTTAACAGACATTCCTCTCTCTAACCCTCTCACCACCCCTCTCTCCTGGTCTGACCACTCTCTCCTCTCTTCCCACCTTGACCTACACTGTCCCGTGACACCTCTGCCTGCACTGCCAGTCGCCTTCTCCATCATTCGGCCGGTGAAGCATGTGCAAGTCACTGCATTTGGCTCTTCCTTCATCCCTCCTCCCCCCTTCATTGTACTCTCCTTCTGACTCTGTTCAAGCTACCCTCCATCTCTCTGTTTCTAACACCATAGACATCCTTGCCCCCGTCATGAGGATACGCATGAAGCCTGTCTCCAAATTCAACTCTTGGTATGACTCTGACTTGGCTGCTTCTTTGAAACGCAAGTGCAAAGCTGCAGAGAGGAAGTGGCAGTCCTCTAGCTCATGCTCTGACAAACTGGCCTGCCCCTACTCCAAAGACAATACTGTCTCTCCATCTGCTCCAAGAAGAGGGCTCATGTCCGAGCCTGTATCTCTGACGCCACCAATAACAAGGCTGAATTCTTTAAAATCTGCAAGGAACTTGCCAATCCTACCGCAGTATCCTCCTCTCCTCCAGGCCCTCTGCTCTGCACTGGCCACCCACTTTTCCTCCAAAACTCTGGATGTCCTGTCCTCTATGGCATCTGCTCCCCTCCTGACCTCCTACTTCTCTCACCTTTCATGGCCCTCTATCCCCCCTCTTACTCTCCTCTTCCTCTCCTATTGCACCAGATCAGATCCCTAGAGTTGTCCGCTCTATGAAAGTTTCCTCTAAACAGGTGCTCCCTTGCTCCTTCACAACCATCAAGGACAACATTGCCTCACTCACTCCAGCCTTGGCCGACCTCTGCAACCATTCATTTGCCACTGGCTCCTTCCCTCAACTCCTCAAGCACTCTCTTGTGCATTCTTTCCTAACAAAGCTGTCTACTGTCTACTGACCCTTCTTGCCCGGCTTACTATATACTTCTATCACTGCTTTCTTGGGCAAACTCATGGAGAAGCTGCCCATCACCCAACTGATCCTCCACACCGAAATGGCCGGCTGCCTCCATGACAGCTAGTCCGGTTTTCTCCTGAACACCTGTGAAGACCTACTCTCCAACCTGAGCTCTAACACTCCCACTGTTCTGATCCTCCCCAATCTCTCTTTTGCTTTTGACACAGTCAACCACTCCATCTTCATAAACCGTCTCCATAATACTCTAGGCATCACAGACTGGTCACTGGCGTGGCTGACCTCCTCCCTTTCAAACAGACCTTCCCAAAAGCAAATGGTCCCTTTTCTCTCTTCCACCTCACTCTCTTCCTGTGGCGTCCCTCAGTGCTATATTCTATCAACTTGACTCTTAAACAACTACCTGGCCCCTCTGGCCCACCTGATCTCCACTTCGTTTCCAGTGTTACGCAGATGACACACAGTTCTTTTTTAAGCTGCCTTCCTCTACCTCCTCCTCCCTCATACCTGACTGCCTGACTACTGGCAAGGTGCTCTGCCAATGATCTCCGCCCTAATGCCAGTATGACAGAGATCCTTCTCATTGGGACGCCTGCTCCTTGCGCAGCCCCACTCTCTGGCCAGACTCCCTGGGTCCCCTCCCATAACCCACTTGTGAGGCAAAAAACCTTGGGATCATCTTTGACTCCTCTCTCTCTCTCTCTCTCTCTCTCTCTCCACACATCACAGATCTTTCCAAGAAGTCCAACGGTCAGTTACTCCTTCTCAAGGGCATTCTACCTTTCCTCACCTTCCCCCAGAAGCTCAATGTCTCCACCAGAGCTCTGGTTCTCTCTAGACTGGACCACTGCAACAGCCTCTTCCTCAATCTGCCTTTTTCCTCCCTTCGCCCCTTCCACTAATCCAGAATAGGACTGCAAGATTTATCCTTGGCCTCAAGCTCAGGGACCGCATCTCTCCAGCCCTAAAATCTCTGAAAGTAAGGAGCAGTGTGCAAGAGGCACGGAAACATGGAAAGAAGGTGCAAAGGTGCACAATAGAAAAAGAAGGTCTACAGGATGTACAGTAAAGAGAAAAAGGACAGAGTGGAAGAGGCACAGAAGGTTCCAGAGAATAAGGAGAGCAGAGGGCCATGCCCGAGGGGAGCAAAGAACCCAGAGTTCTTGAAAATCTCTGCTACTACCCCATGAAAGGACTTTACAGAGAAATGTACATCCTGACAAGAGGAACTTTTTGATTGTTTATTGAACTGCATAAAGAGGGTCCTAGCCTTGGGGAATGGAACCGTGAGAGGCCCCAACAGAAACGGAACTGGACACTGAAGAGCCCATCCTGACAAGGGGAACTTTTGTTTGTTAGTTGAACTGCGTAAAGAGGGGCTTAACCTTGGGGAAGGGAACCCTGAGAGGCCTAATAAACTGTGTCTGCTTTTTTGTTTGGAACTGGAATTATCAAAGCTTAGGGAAGGGAACCCCAAAAGACCCAGTGACATCTTGAACTCTATTGACTTGCTGCAAGAGCCGTACGTGGAAGGTTCCAAGGGCAGCTCTGTTGAATTGAACTTCTGTGAACTGACAGAACTACACCTATGAGTAAGACTACCTGAAACCAGCTGTGGTTTACATTTCCTTTTGAATCACCATTTTTCCTTTCAGAACATCCCTATCACATTTGACCACAGAGTGAGGGCAAGCATAGGTTTGGACACCAACGGACTTTGTTTTCGGACTTACGGATATCGCCGGCCCTTAGAAGCATCAGTTGAGGGAACAATCCTCTTAGAGTTATCGCCAGGTAAGCATTATTTCAACCCCACAAAGTTTGATAATAAAGGTTTTTATGGAGTCTGTGTGTCTCTTGATACCATGCCTGTCTCACAAAGTGCAGATGTTACAGGCTCCTGAAATACAAGGTATCTGCTCCCTTTGTGCTCTGTTTGTTTGGTGGATCTGGAGCAGTTGTTGGATTGTTGGATAAGAGCACTCATCACCACCTGCAATCAGTGTCCTACTCATAGGTGGCCCTTCAGGCCATAACAGGAGTGAGCAGAGCCAACTGCTCACTCTTAGTATCATTGAGACCATCCTCAGGGGCATCAGTGCAAAAAAAGATCTGATGCTATCTTAGTCCTGATTTAAAATCACACAAAGCCATGATCTGATTCCATTCATGGAACAAACTGAAAATGATATGCCAGAGAAACAATGCATTATAAGTACCAAAAAGGCAGGAAGAGCTGTGCTTGGAAACTCCAGTTAAAATCACTTAATCAATCCTGAGACTAAGAAGCATCCTCTGGGCACTGGACACGACAGATGTCACGCCTGCCTCTCCCGGGCTATTTATTTATTTATTTATTTATTGCATTTCTTACACGCCCAGACCCTTAGGTATCAGAGCGAGGTGACAGACAGCTTAATAATACCTACATTGAATAGGCCTTTATGGCACAGTTGCAGAGCTATGCATGCTCAATTGCACGTTAGATCTTGGGCTTCAACACATTTACTTAGAGAGAAATAATTGTCGGTGGGTGATGTTTTGAGATTCTGAAAGAGCTCAGCACTTTTATTAGAATGTGTATGTGTGCGGCTTACCAACTCAATCACGACTACAGAGCAGCAGTTGTAAGAGCAAAGAAATACCACTACACCAAACATATCGGAAATACAGCCTGCCCACACAGAGAACTGCTCGATCTCATCCATGTAAATGATAAAGGTGCCTGTCTGAAACAATACCCCGACATCATTGCACGGGCTGGACGGTAACATCTTCAGCCATTTCACCAACAAAGTCAAAATGATCCAACAGACCCTGGAAAGGCTATTAGCAAACCAGAAATTGGAGCGTATAGAAGCTAAAGGAGAGCTCTAGAGAAACCTGCTTGATCCAAACAACTATATCTGCAGCAAATATGGCATAATTCCAGGTCTACCTGTGGACGCATCAGCATACAGAAACAGTAATCTCACCTCACCCTAACCAATGGTAAGGACCAAAGAACCTTCCAACCTCGCTCCTTAACCGACGCCACATCCCACCGCACCAGTGTAACACTGACACATGTTATGCCAAACACGATGACCACCACCTCTTAGCACATACACCATGCAGAAACCTTAATGAGTCACCCCACAAGTCCAATCTTGATGCCACAGACACTTACCCACTGTCCACGTCACACCAGCACAACACTAAATCACCCCTTTCCAAACCCCCCTGAGCACCATCTCAAAACACATGACCTGCACAGCCCCCAAAAACCCTTGCAAGCATAACCTGCATGCAGAGCCTGGTTCCTTCTGATCTGCATGAGTCCGCACAGCTTCAGCACCAAACTAGCCCTGCGCACTCTAGTCCTATGGACCTCCACCCCCACCCACCCCACTCTCTGAAGCACCAAGAGGACATACAAATGGCAAATGCTCCTCAATATAAGCGCACACAACACCACGGGGAACATGTCTCTGTACTTATGTTGTTTTTGCATTAGTGAACATTGGAGGAGATGGCAGCAGGTCAATATACTGTGGTAATTAAAAAGTCATATGAAGTTTATGTGAAAAAACAAAGAAGGGCATTTAACACAATGGGTTTATTTGGTCTTCAGAAATTAAAATTGTGCATACCTTTTGTTTGTTGTGTTCCAGTGTTGTGGAGTGCTGTTTCAATTGTAACTGAACACAAAATAAATGCAATTTCTTATTTTATTTATGTGTTTATTTATTTATTTATTTATTTTCCTTGAAGCTGGAAAAGGCTAAGTGTCATATGCTGGCTAGAGAAAATACAACAATTGCAAAGGCTTTGGGCTTGGGGCACAGTGCAAGAAGCCATTGAATCCACTCACTGTACACTGACCATACACCACCAATACGGCTAGAGAAAACCTACTCACTAAACCACCCTGAACCGCACATCTTCTGAAACCAGCTCAAACCTCCCTAACTAGCTTCAAAAACCCAACAAGTGTAACAGTGGATGTCTCCCATCTGGCAACAATACGCCTCCAGTGTACACAACAAAACACAACTAGAAAACACACGTGCATAGCTGCCAGTTACTCATGCTTCTACATACATCAACATTTGTGCACAATGCCTGGCTTCTACCACTTTCTCCCCTAATTAATCCACCCCACTTTGTCTTTCAGAATGACAAGAGCACCTCGAGACTTTAAAAATGGGTAGCTGTGCATTGGAATATATCAATACAACATAACATATCCCATTGCCTTAACAATGAGTGTCATTCTGTGTGTTGAGGCGAGTAGACTGACCAAGTCAAGAGGGGGCAAAGACGCGTCTCATCCTGAGGTGGAGGCCTACATGGGTGGAAGCCAGAACTACTCCTGCCCCAGAGGGGAAAGGTGGCAATTGGGAGGTCCCCAGTTCCTTTCCCATTCCTAGGTCACTGTATGCATGTGAGCAGAAGCACTCAGGATCACCCCATACCTCAACACAATGGTGGCCAGTGTTTTTCTTTTCCTTTCTGACAATAAACACATACAGCAAAGTTCCGGGGAGGCCACCAACAAGACAGCATCCACCAGAGCCTCCAACAGACTACACCAGCCATCGGAGTACTTCGGCCAGTGGGAAAAAAGAGAGCCGCCAGCAATGCTGCCCATCACCCACTAACACCAGCAGATGCTGTGCTCCAGCAGCCACAATAGAGCATCCCAAGACAGGCTAGAACAAAATTGTCAAGGAGCAGCTTCTTCATAGAAACATAGGGCCTCATTCCGAGTTGGACGCAGAGGGATTACCGGCACCGGTCTGACCAGGCGCTGTGGATGCGACCCATTAAGGGACTTCGGAGCTAGTAGTGGTACTGCAATTTGCGGTACCGTTATTAGCTACTTCCCCATTCCCATTGAGCCCTCTGGGGGCTCAAATGGGAATGGGGAATGGTTTGGTGAATGGGGATTTACCAGTCCCGCCAAGGTCAGACTGGACCGGTAAGTTCCCCTTTCACCAAACCGGAGTCGGAACCGGTATGGGAGGTATTCCTGGCACAAATAGCGCCATGACTACCACCATACTCGGAATGAGGCCCATAGACTATCACATTCACTGCAACACGGCCACCTAACACATCCTGAAACACTTTGCAACGAGGGCCACCATTTTCCCGACAGGGCAGACCTGCATGGCAAACAGGGGCAGATCTTAGCCCCCTTTTCTGGATTGCGGCACTTGTAACACCTCCTGAGCAGGCAAGCCAGGGTGATATTAGCAGAGGGAGGAAGACCAGTGGGAGAAGGAGGGGGAGAATAAGAAGGGGAACAGGAAACACGAAGGTGTGGATTGTTCAGGTCAGCAGGGGAGGAGGTGGCAGACCAAGAGACCAAAAGAAGGAAGGATGGTGGACTGAAGTATGGAGGCGATTTTCAGAAAAGGAGAGGTGGTAGCATGTGGCACTGGGTTGTGATCGTGTGTGAAAAGTGGGAGACTGAAAGTGTTAGAGAAAGTGCAGAGAGTGGGTGGAAGGTGACTGAGGGAGTAGAATGAGTGGAATGAGTAGAGTGATTATTAGTGAATAGAGAGAGTAGTAGTGGAGTGGAGATAGAAGATCAATAGTAGAGTGGAGAGGTTAGACTAGCAGCATAGTGGAGAGGAGAGAGTAGTAGTGGAGTGGAGATAGAAGATCAATAGTAGAGTGGAGAGGTTAGACTAGCAGTATAGTGGAGAGGAGAGAGTAGTAGTGGAGTGGAGATGGTAGGGTAGAAACTGAGTGGGGAAGAGAGAGTAGTAGTGTACTCAAGAGGGAAGAGTAGCACGGGAGAGAGTACTAACATCAGAGGGTGGTGGTAGACTGTAGAAAGAGAGAGAGTGATATCAAAGGGACAGTGAAGGAAAAACCAGGAGAGAAGGTGGGTGGAGTTGGAAGGAGGAGAGTAGTGGGAGGAGGGTGTAACAGCTGTGAGCAGTAGGGAGGGGAACATCAGGGCACAAAATGAAGTAGACAGATTGGGTCTTGTGTGTCTGGAAGGCACAAACTCCCATAAGCCTTTAGGACAAACCATTGGATAGCATAGGTCCAACCTAGGAAGTTCCAGAGGGAGGCTAGATACATAAAGTGGTTCCCTTTCAGCCCTTACTGACAGCAAGGACAACACTTCAATTTCTCGCCCACATTTGCTCAGAATTATCAAATGTAGACACCTCAAACTCATAGGCATTAATCACTGTTCATCAAACATACACACATTCTAAGTTTAAGCTATTAACATCTTTACACTCCATATGTTACCTAACCAGTGCAATGAGGGAAACACTAATAGTGGTAATGCACATGTACATTTGGGATGCAACTGTATACAAGTAAACACTCTTTTCTCTTGTTCTGCAGTAGATAAAACAATAATAACACACACAGGAGAAAATACCACCTTTTTACCCTGATTAGCAGCATAACCGTCCAGACACAAAACATGACAACAACAAGAATTTGAAAAAAAATGAGAACATGGCACACCCACAAATCACCAAATTTGAAAGGTGAGCTTGAGCTCTACCCCGTCACTCACAGGACACCAAATTAGGACAAAGTTGGTACATTGATAAGGGCCACACTTTGATGCAGAAAAGCTTATAATTTGAAAGAGCTTTTCTACCAAAAAGCATTTAACTTACTTCAGGAATTCATTGTTATCTATGTATAACCATTAGAAAAATAGAAGTGATCATGTATCGCCAAAGCACCCATCAAACTTCAATTAAAAAAGAGGGGAGCTATGAGCAACATTGCACACAGACAACTACTTTAATCAGGAGAAGAATACAAATTGTACACCATATAGATAAGGATATGTACATTTTTTGTATCTAACAAAAAGCAAACTATGTAATCATGTCCATCAACATTAGCTCTAAATGGAAAACTAGTTTAGTCCATATTTTTCATTTATTTGCTTGTTTTCGTTTTGCCTTTTGTTAATATACTCCTTTAGTTAGGTTGACAGTATTTTGAGACTATTATATGAAGATCATTTTTAAGAATAATGTGGCGACTGTATGTATGATGTGCTTTTAAGGATAATTAATGCATCATCTATATTTATGTTTGTTTGTGTTTTTAAAATGTGTATAAGGTTTTATTTAACCAAGAAACACAATAAAACAAATTTAAAAAATATATTCCTTTATGGTAGTTTTGTTATTTTTCAAATAATGATTCTTATGCATGTGTGAATGCATTCATTGTAGTAAATTCATTACATTTGATCACACAACGAACATTTTATATAAACGATCACTTAGGTGTTGAGAAGTTACAAGTTTTCGATGTTAAATTACTGAAGTTGAGCAGCGTGAAGGAGCAAACTGTTTTAGACAAGCACGTTAATAGTCAACACTAAAAACGATTATTAGACACACAAGAGCAGATGTTAACAAACACTAGATGCTAACTTGGAGAATAGGGATAACAGGGCTAGGGAGGGTGCTGCTGTTTCTAAACAAGTGATCAAGGAACGACCCTTAGAGACCTTCCATAAAATGGTAATGGACACCCTTGAACTATTTCTGGGCGTTGGTGTAGTCTTAAGGCCACCCGTCACATCTATCAACGATCCTTGTGATGCCCCAAAGTCCTACTGTTTAGTATCTCGGTTGATATTGCAGAGAAAATCTTTGATATACATCTTTTAAGATACATTGAGATACATTGAAAAATGGGTAGAGCATGAAAGGTTAATTTCACTGTGGCAAGCAGACTTTTCTCAAGGTTTTCCCCACTATGTTAGTATTAGTTTTGGCCTATTGGGTTCAAAGGTTCACTTTCCTACCAGTAAAGAAGATGTGGGTGTGTTATATTGACTGTTCAGCCTCATTTAATCACATAAACCGTAGAAGATTTTATCAAAGCCTGTCAATATGCCTGTTGGTTCTGCCTTGTTCACGTTTGAATCCAATACCAGGCAGGGACAACCCTGCAGACATCTTGACAACTAAAACCAACGTTACAGGCAAACTATATCAAAAGTGCATACTTACACCTAAATGTTGACAAATATGTCTCACAAAGAAATCCACATTTGTTCTAAGCTGAATTGGCCAAATTGGCTCTGTTATGAAAATGATGACATCACCATGGTAAGGTAGGATTGTTTTTTAGCGATTTCAGTTTCAATGCCTTAAAGAAAATTACATCCAACAAAACTGGTTATTTAAGCATGAAACCACACAACGGGCGGGGTCGTTACCGGGTTAGGTACTGCAATCCGGCTGAGTTACAGGCCCAAGCGAAGCAAGGGCATTAACGATAGCCCTTGGGCATTACTAGACCTGAGGGGTTCATTGCTATTAGCATCCTGCAATGCTTTTCCGGGATGCTAATAGTGGTATTTTTTTTAAGATGAAAAACAACATGGTTGCTGTTTCCCAACTTGAAAAACACTACAAAACAAGATGGCCATCATGGACAAGGGAGAAGGGAATTACACGTTCCAAGGTGCCAATGCCAAGACAGGGCTGCGCCGGGAACACTGAGTGTTCCCAGAGTTGGGGATGGACGAGGAAGCTGCAGGTAAGTGAGGTGGGGGCGGATGTGGTATGTGAACATTAGGATTGGGGCGAAGAGGATGCAGAGAATCGCAGGGTGCACTTACCTGCTCTCCAGGCAGGGAAGGGTGTGACCTCACACTTCCGAGGAGGTGCAGAACGGGGTCTTTGCCATGAGTTAAAGACCTTGTTCTGAGCTTCCTGATTGGCTGGAAGGCCCCTGTAACCCGCCCATCCCCTCTACCCCACCGGTGAGCAAATTTGAAAAAGACATCTAAAGATTTATGGGACTATGTGTGAAAGAGTTGGTTAATAAATCCGATTGCCGTGTAGGAGGGCTCTAAATTCATTAAACGCAAGTGTGTATAAAAGTCAAATATGTTTGCAAAACAAGACATATTTTGCATGCAAACCAATGCAAATAAATGTGGTAAAATCAAAACGTGTATAATATCACAAATCAGATAATTACATACACTCTATTATAAAGGGGTAAGCATATTCATGGGTGTCACATTCACACTCCCCAACAGTTCTCATTCATGCGCAATAGCAATTCAATTAGCTTGCTTCCTTCAAAAGGCTGTCCAGGGAGAATGCCAGTCTAAGACTTCTGCTAAACTTCCAAATTCTAACCCATAATGAAGCAACACAGAACCTTCTCGAACACCCTGCCCTCTGTCTTCCTTGAAGAGGGGCTTTAGCATCCTTAAGTGAGAACAGTAAGGGCAGAGGAAGTACAATTCAGTCAGTCACTGTCTCTATTGTGCCGTTGTCACATGCACAAGAGAACTCCCATTCCGCCAAACTGGGAGGTGATCCAGTCGTAGATTCTTAAAAAGTGAACGCACAATGAGGTAGATCATGTCCACCAATTACTCAGCTGCAAACATAGAATAATCCAAAGCCTGCAACCATGGATACTGTTATGTGATCATTCACTGCTCATCAGTCTCTTTGCGGGTCCTTCTGCTCCTCTATTCTTATGTGGATGACCCCTCACAGACCCTCTATTTGTTCCGAGTGCTCGCTTGTCTTGCTGTAGTACTGGCTCCAGCTGCCTGCCCCTGGCGTCAGAGCAGCGTGATGCATGGCGCACAGCCAGTGGGAGGATCCTCAACTCATGCGCGTGCAGAGAGCATGAATTCCAGAGGATCGGTCAGTGTGGAGAGCTCCCACCGCATGACCGGCTCGCTCTTGCTCAGCATTTCTGCATGAGTCACTGCTCTAACATTAAAAGCAGGCTGTTCCACACTTACTTTCTGCCTGCTTGTTGTCCATGCTTGCTCTTTCTTGTGTCCAAGACAATATATTATTAACTGTGTGTTTTATGGAGTAATGCTTCGGAAATAAACATATTGCCATAAAGAGCTCAACTATAAAGAAATATTGCCATTTACAGTGAGGCATGGATCACAAGGTCAAGGGTGGAACAGCCCTAAAGAAGTTATCTATAGCCCGTAGCCCAGTATGGAAAAAGATTTGAAACTAAAACTATGGAGCACAGAAAATTGAGTAAAACCAGCCTGTGGCAACTATGGCGAGTTTCCTAAAGTTATTTTATTACTTTAATCGTTAAGCCTTTGTTTGCAGCACCTTGCCCCCTAATCACTGCGACTGACCAGTGTTAAATTGGTACAATGAAAAGAAACACAAAAGAGACTCTTGGTGCGCTCCAATTTACTTATTTTTTGTTTAGCATTGGTTGGTGATTAAACAAAAATAACAATAGCTTGTTTACAGTTACTTGTGACACATATGTCTGAACATTTTTTGATTGCGCTATGGAGCACTTGGCATAAACCCTGGCATAAACCCTGTCAGCAGAGGGCATTGTGCACCCATGAACCCCCAGTTTAGAAAAACCATAATGAAGTAGAATGGTGTCGCTAAAGAAAGGATATCCGGGTGCCGGGAGGTGGATGAAGATGACCGGGAAATGTTGATGAAATTATCCCATCCATCTATAGAGGTCTTGGTGCTTTCTAATGGCGCTCACCAAGCCCACATGTAATCCACTTTAGCATATATTATTTTTCTTTAAATCTTAGCCGACATTCGTGACGATTTGCCCCTTGCACTACTTGCCGGAGGCAAAGCTTGTGAGTGACTTCACAAACTCAGCATGTGTCCCGCGGGAATATGTTGAACTTGGACTTTTCAGTGTGCCCCGGGTGACTGAGAAAGTACACGTCTGCCATTTTGCAGGAATAAACTGATTTCATCCGGCATATACAACAAGCCCCACATAGGGGACCAGAACTGCATCAGGGGGCGGAAGCCCCAAGCTCCTTTCCTGGGGAGGATGGAACCAGATGTTGAAAGAATCCATCATCATGCCACGGCAGTCAATCATCAAGTGGTGTGATGGAATCAGGGAAAGCGATGACAGACTATTATAACAATGCCATGGACATTATTGGTTGGGGAGACAGGAGCAGCTTGCTGGAAGATCTACCTAAAACACTTCGAAAATATGGGTTCAAGTGTCTTGAGGGGCATAAGGGGAGCCAGACTGGTGGGCGGAGAGGGTTTTTTTGGGTTTGCGGGGTTAGGGTGGGATGCTGGTTTTTGACCTTGCAAGACCACAATGCTCCAAGGGCTCAAATGGCTGCTGTTTGAATCACGTTAATAGCATCAAGCAGAATCCAGAGCTCGGACAAGACAGCACAGGGCCATGGAGATTGTTCTAGCACTGACCTCTAGAGAAGAATTGCAATAATGCCAATGATTAGCCTGGTGATAAGCTAAATAAATTCCAGACTTTTCCTTAGAAAATAGAGCCACTATGCTCTGTTCTCAAGAAAGGCACTGAGCTCCATTGATGCAATCCGTAACAGAAGGCCTTTAAAAGGGTCAAAACGCACATCCTGAAGGCAGCTTGCGTCGAAAGCATTGAGCGGAAACTAGAGACATGCGTTACAGTTGACGTCAGTGCCTACGACCTAGGAGCAGATCGGTCTATCAGTGTGTACACTACACACTCATCCTCAAGGAATGTTTGGACTTTTGCATTTTGCCTGTGGAGCCTCGACATGCAGTCAGACAGGTTATTTTTTTCAAAGCTGGTAGCAGACTGATGGAGAGGGTATATCCCTGTAGTTTCCCAACTAGCCTTGCCAATCTCATAAAGGACGATTTGGTTTCCAAGGGCTCAGCAGGTGGACCAAAGGTTTTGGGTCAGTGTTTAGGTTGATTGTGTTCCTCCATATTTACATAAAGTAATGTTTGGTGACCCATGTGCAACCTAACATCTCCTTTTGAATTACAGAAGAAGTTTGTTCTGCCGCAGACAAGGATTTTGAAGCAAATGTCCCTCTGCATTCCTCCTTGCAACATGTCTGCTCATAGGTGGCTCCTTGGTCTTAGGCACTGACGTCGCCTGTAACGCATATCTCTAGTTTCAGCGCATTGGACTTGAGGCTTGTAGCCTCCACGATGTGCGATTTTACCCTTTTAAAGACCTTCTGTTGAGGTTTGGTAAGGCAAGAAATGTACATGTCCATCAAATACATTTTGCGGAGGGCCAAGAAGAATCCAGACAAACGCAGGGAGCCATATGGCCAGCATTAATCCACTCATGTCTCTGAAGTACAAAGTGGGCACTGGGTCAAAATAAGATTCAATCAACAGAATGATGATGTCCCTCTCCTCAATCTTGCACCCCCATGACTGTGGTCAAAAAGGGGCACAATGGTGTCCTCAGCGATGACATCATGGTGCGGATCTTGGAGTGTGCATCTCTCCACAGCGAGACATACAATGAACAGACAGAAGTCCATCATGAGAATGACAACAACCCCAAAGCCAGCATGAGCATTGGATCCACTCTGCTTCATGAGGCAGAGGCAGGAACACACTGCACGGGCAAGTGCCCAGATGACATTCAAGAAAGCCAGTCAGTGCAGAAGGCATTCTCTGCTTGATGGGTCTGCTCCTGCACCCCAATTCTGCACAGGTTATTGCTGTAACTTACGCTTAACTTGAGCTGGCTGTCCTTGCTCGCGGTTTCTTGTATCTCGGGCCATTCAGCACAGTACGCTTGTTATTTTATGAAATAGACAGGACCGGTACAATAAAAAATAAATCATAACAAAGTATTCTTACCAGTTATTGCAGCCATCATTCCTTGGAATGCTCTCCCCAGGAAGGTGCCTTTCCCCCGTCAAAAGGTCAAGGCAGGTGCATTCCTTCCTGTCCACGCAGACTGTGCCGTTTTCAGACAGAACCTGCCCACTTGGGCAGTAGCAGCCGGGCTCACAGCTCCACGCGCAGTGCTAGATGTGGAGAAGAAGCAGGCGGTGAGAGAGTGAAAGTAGTATACCTGCAACCTGTGGTGATAAATTCATATCCTCCTATGTCTTTGCATAGTATGTTAGGTTATGTCCTAACCTATTAGCCTTTCATGTTCTGTTCTGTTCTGTTCTGCCTTATATTTACTAGTTATGTTACATCATAATATGTAAGTATATATAGCATGCACTGAGAAATTAATCAGCTCTAGGTGTCTTCTAAGACAGGGTGTAGAGTTTGGGGGACAAGAGTATTCATCCAAATGTTTTAACGGCCACACTGTAAAAAATGAACCCCGCAATTCTAAGCCTGTACCTTCTACAGTTAAAATGCCGAGAAGAAGGGATGGCCAATCCTAAAGAGAAAGTAGGGAACCTATGAATGGGATTGTTATTTTTTAAATAAGTATGTCCAACACTTCATGTGAATTATTTGGGTAACTCATTTTATTCAGAAACATTTCCCCTAAACATGAAGGATACCCTTCGGCGTGCATAACATACAGTATGGTTGTTTAGATGACGATGTGTCAACTGTGGGTGGGCAAAGATTCACCCAGTGGGCAGTTTCAAATGAGAAGAATATAGAAACAATGTCCAGGGGAATTCCAGCAGCATATTTTTTCTTTCATCTGCATTTACCAGCAAGAAAAAAGCTATTGGGATTTAACAAAGACGTATACACATGGTTTTGATTTGATCATTAAAATGTGAGGCTCGAATGATTTTAATTAACAATTTTAATATCCAATTGTGAGTTAAATGGTTATAATTCTTATTATTCAATTTCCACTCAAGCCATCAGGTATTAGAAGGAGGTCGTGCGGGAGGTCGGTGTCCTTGGGTCTTGGCAAGATCGACTATTTATGTATGTTGTATGCTGATGACATGCAGTCGCCGGAAGCACGTTCCAAAGCATTCACCTTTGTTAAATTTGCCTAAAACTAATTAACCTAAGACTTTTCACCGATTTGTAATTGCCCAGTGTTCAAAAGTTGAAGTAAATCCTCTTAAGGCCTCCCGCCGCCCAACGGTTCTTTCATACAAGTAAATACCTTTGTTCACTCTCTTTGACTTTAATTCATTTAACTTTTTTCTATGAGCGCAGAGTTTTCTGAATTCGTTTAGGTAAATGGCAACAAGCTGAAGACATTTATTTCAAAAGAAGAGAAACTGAAGCCTCATAACTAAGTCTGCTAAACCTATGTGATTAGATTGGGGTATTAACCAAATTGACCTTTTACAATTGACCTTTTGTACTATTTGACCTAATTATAGTGGTTCTAATTGACCTTTATATTATTTTAGTTATTTTATAAATGTATTTGGTTGGTTTTGGATTATAAATAAGGGGATTGGGTGGGGGTTGCAGGGGTTTCGGATTGGGTGGGGGGTTGCGTGGGGTTCCCCCCCCCGCACATATGTCCTAATTGACATTATAAATTAGGTAAATTCTCCTGAGGTCAATTTTCCCAAGGTCAATTGTGAAAAGGTCAATTAGAATACATCCAATAAAGCAGACAGGTATTGTGTTGCTTCAGTGATTAGAGTCTCAGACTTCAAAGGGATATCTGATTTCACTGAATACCTGTGCCTGAAATCCACGGAGGATCGGACCAACTACATTAGATTGAATATGGGTCAACTAAGGTGCATTTCAAATCAGGAACATCTATGCAGAGGGAAAGAAAGCAAAAATAAGAACCTTTAGGGACAAGGGTGCATTGAAAATATTGATCCTTCCCCAATTCCTGAATGTAGTTGAACAGATGTTGGTGAGGAGTCGGGGATCAATGAACAAGCACAAAGGTGAGATTCCTGGTTAAATCCTTCCCTTCGGGTCAAGGGAAAGGTCCCATGAAAGTTGCTGCCTGAAAAAAGAGGATTCGGTTTTCCAAATTCTTCAGCCTGTCCTACATCCGACAAAGCACTGGCTTAAGATTCCTTTGAAAAATACAGAATAATGGGTCTCTATAGAGATAAACAAGTTACAGGCCTTATGGATAATGCCCGTTCTGTTGGATCCAATGTCTCCTCCGCAGATTCATTATTTTTAAAAAGTTCAGTCTACAGGAGAACTCTCAGAACAAATTACATGATGCAACATGATGTCCGGTGGTACCACCTACATCTGTGGTGCCGCAAGGACATCCTTGTGGTCTCCACATGAAGCAACCGTGTCCAGGGTATAAGTAGCACTGCCTGTCCCAACCCCAACAGTTCCCTAGATACCTCCTGATGCAAGTAGACTGGGAATATTCCAAGTTGAATGAGGGGAGTTGATCAGGCAGATAGGAATCTGCAGGGGAGACATTGTAAACATTAAAAGCAACATTACACGTAAGGTACGCAACTTGTAAATCAAGTGGATACTATCTCCTCTGCAGAATCCTTATCTGTGAACGATTCACGCTGCAAAACCTAGCCACTTAGGAAGGAGCAGCCTCACATTCACCAGGCCAATGACAAGAACTGTTTGCTACACCACAGAACTTCCAAACTAGGCGTGAGCCCAAGTGCCTGAATTCAGTATTGCGAATATGTGCAGAGTCGAACAAGTCACTGCCATGCAGACGGCACCCCTCTGAGGAGGGTGGTCAAACCTGCACCACCGCAGGTGGAATACACCAGATGTCTTGTGTGCCAACTCATAAAAAGTGGTAAGGCGTGTCACAATTCATTTGGAGATGATCTGCTTGGTCAGAGCCACCCCCCTGGAAGTATGGCCAAGATTAACAAACAGCTGTATATGCATTCTTTATTCGTCCAACATGGTTATGTAATGACTCAGGGCTCTTCTAGGGTTCAGACTGTGTAGTCTCTTTCCTCCTTGGAAGGATGAGGCAGAGGGGTAAAGCCAGAAGTTGTATCATCTGATTGATAGGGTGTAAGGTAATCACTTTCAGTAGAAAGGAGGCTTCACTCGAAACATGACCTTGTCCTTTGTGATGACTGTTTAAGACAGGCAAGCTGACAGAGACTGTAACTCACTCAACCTGCCTCTCCAATGTTTTAGGAACATAATCAGCAGTTTTCACAGTGAGAAACTCAATTGCCTAAATGCACTAGCTGCAAGTCACCAACAGTAAATTGGAGCATTTCCCAATGCATTCTCATGATGCTTTGCCCACAATATAAGCCAGTATAAAAACATGTTCATGTTGGCTGTGCCCATACATTTCCATGCTGGATGAACCAATATATGCCAGCATTCCTATAGAAGAACATACTAATACTTGTGTTGTGCAAAATGCCAGTAATATGGCAGTATACCAGAATAAGAACATACTCATGTTAACTTTGCCTATAAAAATGCCATCCCACAATAGGTAAACATGTTCAAACTGACTGCAAAGTATGGTCCAGTCTAGACACATAATAACAAGTATCATGTTTGCTTTATCCTTGATACCCAGAATAAAACACCATCCCACAATAAGAAAAAGTGAGACTGTCTGCACCAAAATGCTAGTCTAGCCACATAATAACACTTATTCTCCTACCTTTTCATAGGCACCCAGAATAAATACTATGCCACTGTAAGGAATAGCTAGACTAGCTGCGTCAAAATACCAGTCTAGCCACATAATTCATTTGACATACCATTGTTTTTTTTCCCCAATCCACCAAAATCAGCACCCTTGCCAGAACAAAACACACATGCACCCGCATCCCTGGCATATACAAGCAGGCCATTCTCAGACTGCTTCCGTAATGTGCCTTGCAAGGCTAGGGAAGCAGAACGCTATGTTGGGCACCATTGCGCTTGCACGATGGGGAGCTATTTCCCTTTGACAGTTTAAGCCAGTCCAGGAGCGCTGACCCACTTTTTCATTTGTTGCCTGAGCCAATGTTATGCCCCAGTATGTCCCTGGTGCCTGCCTCTCAAACGTTTGGTGTCACCACTGTCTGGTGCACACACACCATCCAAGGCATTCAGTCTGCAGCCTACTGATCATGTACGCCCACACATTGCTCTCCCCTGGCAGATGGAATGCCTGCACAGAAATGAGCATTTCGCATAACCACACTCAGAGTGTCTGAGCTTCTCGGCACAGTTTAAGGGAGCCCACCCCACACCAGTTAAGATTCTGTGCCAGAGTGGGGCTCACTGGCAACATATGCCCCGTGGACCCCTTGCCTTGCCAGACGAACCAGCAAAAAAACAGATGCTATCAGACACAGTGACCTCAGCATCATTCCGGCTGCAATCATGATTCCTGGCTTAAAACTGGCAACGTGTTCCTGCTGGCTTGAACGGTTTCTGGCGGTGGCAAAGCCTTCATCTAAACTGCATCCAGCACGGCGCTGATCATTTTCAGTTGCACAGCGTTAGTGGTGCAAATTTTACTTTTTTATGTTCCACACAATTCTCCAAGATTTCAGTAACGAGTCATTGAATTATGGATATCTACCTACACCTGCCAGACGCAAGTGGACCATGCCCACCAGCTAGGAGAAGACTCAGCACCGATGTTAAGACGAAGGGCAACACCTTGAATTGCCAATGACTGCCTGCTGCCACAAACCAAAGGCACCTTTGGTGATCTAGTAAAATTCAGACATGGAAATTCGAGAGTGCCCTTAGGATTTGGAACAGCAGTACTACTTTGAAGCTTTTGCATGTATTTGTTCAGGCCCCTCATGTCCATAATTGTTCTTACCTTTCCTGGCTCTTCCTTGGAAGTTAGAAGAAATCTTGTTTACATTTGTGCATGTGATTACTTGTGGCCCTCTTTTTTAGGGCCTCGTCTCCCACAGATCTGAGCATCTGACGCTGATGCTGGGGGAATGATCTATTTTGATAGGAAATCTGTGTGAGAATGAAATCCATTCAAGAGATGTCCGTGTCCGGTAGAATGGCGCTTTTGCAATCAGTGCTTTGCGCGCTTTTGCGTAGTATTCCCGCGTTCTCTGGAAGGTAATCTCAGAGGCCGCTGCCCACCTACCGGAAGTTGAAGTCATGGACAGCTGCCAGGGTATTGTGAATGACGGTAAGGAGATGGCATGCCAAGCCCTCCCAGCTGGCCTTGACATGGCGGATTGCGTTTGGTAGATTGATGGAGGCGCCAATGGTATGTCGAAGAGCTTCATACCTTTGAGGATCGAACTTCACATCGAATGTGTAGTCTAAGCTCCTCTAAGTGGCCTTCAGAAGTGAGCATCTTCTTGGACAGAGGGCTGATGATTTCTCGGAGACATTTAAGGACACGCCGGGACTGGTAGCCCAGCAGATGGCCAAGCAATCCTTTTCATTCAGTTTTTGGGGGCAGGGTATTTTGGCCTTACACAACCTTTAAGAGAAAGGCGCAGTTGTCCTAAGCGAAGCAAGGGCAGAGAAGGTTCTCTCGCCTCCGCAGGGGCCAACTAAAGGCCAACCTTCTTCAGCCTGGACTTTGGGGAAGTGTCGAAGCCTCGTTGTTCTCCCTGGATGCTTCGGTTGGAGGACGTATCTGGGTACTGCAGCAGGTGGCAGCAGGTTACTCCTCTCTTTCCTGCTGCACTGGGCAATCTAAGGGAAATGTCAAGAAAGGAAGACTATAGCCAATTTCCACTATCGGCAGGATGCAATGGTCCATGATCATAGTCGCCCACTCCCTAACAAGGTCCCTAGCCTGCCTCCAGTAGCATAGCATGCCAAAGCCCAGGTCAGTTCAACTTTGAAGGGACAGTTGATCCCTGAGAAGCACTCTGTTAGATAGCTGCCTTCTCCTGGATCCCGCCTCTTGCAGGTATCCTAAACAGCTAAAAACACCAGAGGGGTGCCCCTGCCAAAACAAGCCTTCTCTAGGGACGTGTGCATTGACTGCTACTGCTAAGTGGAGAAAAACAGATTTGGTGTGACTGGATAACCCTGGGACTTGTCCATCTGTCTTGAATCTTGACACTTTTTCAAGATATGATCCACATTGGGATCTAGGCGATCAATGCAACCACACATAATTGCGACGGCAGAAAATGCCGATTTTTTTGTCTTTTTTTAATTAAACCCCCTTTACACAACATAGATATGCGGGGGGGAGACCCCTGCAACACCCCATATTACTATAATATCCCACCCCCCCCATATATGTATGCAGTATGAAGGGGGTGTTAAAACAGTCGGGCATTTCGGCTGTCGAAATTATGAGGGCAACATTTTGGGCCATTACCTCCAGATTGTCGCCATAAAACTTATCTCCTTAGAATGTTATGTCCATAATTTTAGCTTGGATATCAGGCGAAAAGCTGGGCAGCCACAGCGAACCATGACATCTCATCCTTGCGGATATCACTTTCCCCCAGGTCACCCAATCCACAGTGTCCAGACCCACCTGCATAATATGTCTGCAAGACTTAGTCATCAGCAACCACCTATATCATTGCCTTTCGGCTCTCTGAAGGCATGTGTTCAGTCAACCTCTTCAACACCTGCCAAAAGGCAACCTGGTAACTTCCCAGAGTTGTGGATGCATTCCATGACCACAAGGGTATTGAACAAGATGTAAAGACCTTGGCAATGGCAGGAATACATTTCAGCTCTCCATCTGGAGGCAGAGTTGGGAACACATTAGGGTGTCGCCTGGAGTGCACCTCTAATGAGTCCCCCACCAGGTGATGAAAAAGATATGTGGAGTCCCACTCCATTGGCCTGTACTTTTCTAAGAGGTTTTCTATTTAGGGCCGGGTCAGAAGCTGGCTTCTCCCAAACGTCAATTGTATTCTTTAAGCACTTCCAAAAAGGGAGGCCTAGCTGATCTTTCTTAGGGCTCTCTTGTATCACATTTGCAACGTTGTCCTTCTTGCCTTGCTCAGTAGTGTCTGAGACATCAATGTCCAGTGCTTTGACCACTAGTCTCAGAAGGCCCATATAGGATGGAAATTCAGAATGAGGGCCTGCATGCACTTTTTTCCGTGAACTTGACCTGAAATGCATTGTTGAGGACATCTGAATCCACATCACCATAGTTGTTTTCTACAAAGTTCCTGAGCCCGGAAACAGTATTTCTGAGCCCTCAAAAAGTGTTTTCCCAGTCACTGATATCATATTCATCATCCTTCCTCAGGAAGGTGTCAACTCTCCTACCTATCTCTAAGTACGGGGTCCCATCCCGAAAGCCACTCAGCCTCCACTACAACTGCAGAGTATTGTCCGGCACAGCACCCAGCATCATGGCCGCCACTTGCAGTGCCATTTTCACTGTCCTTGGTTCCATGGAGTCGGTAGAGTTGTCCATGTCAAAATGGGCCAGCAATAATGGCCTTCTGGTCCACACCTGTTTTAGGAAACCCAGATGTCCCTGGCACCCCAAGACTCTACTAAGTAACAGTACACAACAGGCATGGTGGACAGTACTGTTATCGGCTAGCACCTTTATGCTAGTATAGCTAATACTTCATGACATAGGAATTCTGAATTCCACAACACCACCAGGCCCATGAACGTTTTTGGTGCCGGCAATGACCTCATTGGTGGCCCTTTTCTCTGTATTGTCTGAGTGCTTATGCTTTGAAGATCTCGAGGCGCACCTGTGCTGAGACCTCTTCCTATGTCTCTCTACCTTGGAGCCAGCAGAATGACGCCAGTAGGAGTCCCTCCCCCATAGATCCTCGGATTTCACCCACTCCAGCTTCCTTGACCTCCCAGCAGTGGGCTGGTCTTCACTTCTCCTCCAACATGAACAGGCCATGCTCCCTGGAACACCTGGCCTTTTAGGCTAAGCCTCAGCAGGTCACACTAACACTGCTTGTGCTGCCGTGACGAGTCTCCAAGCACCATGTGCACCAATTGTGGGGGTCAGTGATAGACAACATCAGCGCCTAGATGCCTTCAGGCTGGGTGCGCTATATAAATCGCATAAATAAATAAATGGAGCATTTGTCATAGGCTTCAAAGCCAGAGGGCTTCTTTTTCATTTTGTATAATGCTTTGGCAAAATAGCAAATGAAATACGAAAATAAACATCTAAATTCAAACTTGAGTGACTGTTGGAACACAAGTCCCTGGGCTTGTTCGAAAGTTCCACTACCTGTAGAATTAGAAAAGGGACTAATGACCCTGGGATATGCACCACAACTAATAAATACCCTGGATACCTTCACTTCCAATGAGGGCTACGAGAATGCTTTTATGTCACTGCGTGCATCGGTGCTGCCACCAGGTGCCATGTGAGCGGGCTTTAGACATAGGCTAGAAACATAGATGGTAAGGGATCAGCAAAGGAGACAGTATCCATTAGGAAAATAATTTATACTTAGGAATTCATAGTATGACTATACATTTCTCATTGCTATCTAGATGCACAATGATGTTATAAAACGGTTTGCTGACAAACAGGGCCACCAGTAACCTACCAAATTAAAGAAACTCATTGAAACCAATGTGACTAAGGGACACCCTGCTTAGGAATATGCTTCAAGATACAGAGGCGCAGTGAGCGGAAAATACCTGGTCAAACACAAAGAAAGCAAGTCCATAGGCCAAGAGAAGGCTGGTTTGACTTTCAATAAAGTGTGAAAGAAGAAAGACGTTTCATTTCATGTATTAGGGATGTTGGTTGATCAGGAGCTTTTTTCTAGCATTGGGGTTCATTGTGTGAAACAGAGGACAGGATTGAACTAGGCGGGCCTTCATGGGACAAGGAGATTGGAATAGAATTGCTTTCTTTGGAATATCCCTCCATCTTTAGGCACATAGGGGGTAATTCATAGAATTTAGCGCACAAGTGGCGCACGAGGCTGGCGCACAGTGTGCGCGTGCGAATCTCTGCGCCAGCCACGTGCGCCAAAATCCATTTCCGCGCACAGTGTATTCCTGGATTTTAGCTACCAAATCCAGCTGTGGCGCACAGCGGCGCAGCGACCCTGCAGAAGCGCCAGTTACGCCCCCAAGAACGCCCCTCGCACACGGAAAAGCCATCAAAATCCCCAATCCAGCGCAAAGGGCTGCGCTAACCCTGTACCAGTATACATGGCCGCCACACAGCACACAGCAAGCGGGGTACGTGTATTACCGGGGTTCGCGGGAAGTTTCACACGCGATTGGCCCTGTGCGAGTGGGGTACGTGTTTTACTGAGGTTCGCGGAAAGTTTATCACGCGAAAGGGCCTGTGCGAGTGGGGTACGTGTATTACTGGGATTCGCGGGAAGTTTCACACGCGATTGCCCCTGTGCGAGTGGGGTACGTGTATTACTGGAGTTCGCGGGAAGTTTCACACGCGAAAGGGCCTGTGCGAGTGGGGTATGTGTATTACTGCGGTTCGCGGGAAGTTTCACACGCAAAAGGGCCTGTGCGAGTCGGGTACGTGTATTGCTGGGGTTTGCGGGATGTTTCACACGCGATTGGCCCTGTGTGAGTGGGGTATGTGTATTACTGGGGTTCGCGGGAAGTTTCACACGCGATTGGCCCTGTGCGAGTGGGGTACGTGTATTACTGGGGTTCGCAGGAAGTTTCACACGCGATTGGCCCTGTGCGAGTGGGGTACATGTATTACTGGGGTTCACAGGAAGTTTCACACGCGAAAGGGCCTGTGCGAGTGGGGTACGTGTATTGCTGGGGTTTGCGGGAGGTTTCACACGCTACTGCCCTGTGCGAGTGGGATACGTGTATTACTGGGGTTCGCGGGAAGTTTCACACGCGATTGGCCCTGTGCGAGTGGGGTACGTGTATTACTGGGGTACGCAAAAAGTTTCACACGCGATTGGCCCTGTGAGAGTGGGGTATGCGTATTACTGGGGTTCGCAGGAAGTTTCACACGTGAATTGGCAGTGTGGGTCCTCCCAGGTGTGCCCTCCACCCCATCCACGGCCCCTGCAGGCAACCCACAACACAGGGGACTACCCTGCACCTCTGGGCATGCCCCCTAGCCAGCACACATGTCACCTTCCACTAGTGATCACCATGTCCCCCTGCACTCCCACCCCCCAGCAGTGACAGGCACCTTCCAGCAGGCCCCCACTCATGTCCCACTCATGTCCCCCTGCACCCCCACCCCCCAGCAGTGACAGGCACCTGCCAGCAGGCCCCCATTCATGTCCCCCTGCACCCCCACCCCCCAGCAGTGAGGGGCACCTGCCAGCAGGCCCCCACTCATGCCCACTCATGTCCCCCTGCACCCCCACCCCCCGGCAGTGACAGGCACCTGCCAGCAGGCCCCCACTCATGTCCCACTCATATCCCCCTGCACCCCCATCCCCCAGCAGTGAGGGGCACCTGCCAGCAGGCCCCCACTCATGTCCCACTCATGTCCCCCTACACCCCCACCCCCCAGCAGTGAGGGGCACCTGCCAGCAGGCCCCCACTCATGTCCCCCTGCACCCCCACCCCCCAGCAGTGACAGGCACCTGCCAGGAGGCCCCCACTCATGTCCCACTCATGTCCCCCTTCCCCCCCTCCCCCCAGCAGTGAGGGGCACCTGCCAGCAGGCCCCCACTCATGTCCCACTCATGTCCCCCTGGACCCCCAGCAGTGAGGGGCACCTGCCACCAGGCCCCCACTCATGTCCCACTCATGTCCCCCTGCACCCCCACCCCCCAGCAGTGAGGGGCACCTGCCAGCAGGACCCCACTCATGTCCCACTCATGTCCCCCTGCACCCTCACCCCCCAGCAGTGAGGGGCACCTGCCAGCAGGCCCCCACTCATGTCCCACTCATGTCCCCCTGCACCCCCACCCCCCAGCAGTGAGGGGCACCTGCCAGCAGGCCCCTACTCATGTCCCACTCATGTCCCCCTGCACCCCCACCCCCCAGCAGTGAGGGGAACCTTTCAGCAGGCCCCCACTCATGTCCCCCTGCACCCCACCCCCCAGCAGTGACAGGCACCTGCCAGCAGGCCCCCACTCATTTCCCCTGAACCCCCACCCCCCAGCAGTGAGGGGCACCTGCCAGCAGGCCCCCACTTATGTTCCACTCATGTCCCCCAGCACCCCCACCCCCCAGCAGTGACAGGCACCTGCCAGCAGGCCCCCACTCATGTCTCCCTGCACCCCCACCCCCAGCAGTGAGGGACACCTGCCAGCAGGCCCCCACTCATGTCCCACTCATGTCCCCCTGCACTCCCACCCTCCAGCAGTGACAGGCACCTGCCAGCAGGCTCCCACTCATGTCCCCCTGCACCCCCACCCCCCAGCAGTGAGGGGCACCTGCCAGCAGGCCCCCACTCATGTCCCACTCATGTCCCCCTGCACCCCCACCCCCAGCAGTGACAGGCACCTGCCAGCAGGCCCCCACTCATGTCCCCCCCTACACAAAATAAAGAAGCACAATCATGGGCCACTTCTGCACCAAAAAACCACATCACGCCACCCCATTTTTGAGACGCAATGATTTCCCAATCCACCCCACACTGACATGACACATGTCCGTCACACAGATACACTGGTTGGCATTGATTGTGTAAACACACATTTTCACGTGCATCAACCCAATGAGCGAATCCCACACATGGAAATAAAATATGAATATGTATTATGTACAAAAATAAATAAATGAAATTAAATCATACAAAAATAGCAAACATGAAATGAAAAGCATGTGCAAAAGATGAGTGAATGAAAATTATAACCAATCCAAAAAAATTTGAAAGAAAAACAGTCCAAACTCTCCCTCCACCAACGCAAGTCCAAAGGAAAGGTAAAAAAAAAAAAATCAATTTTTTCATGTTCATAATGAAAAAAAAATTCAAATTATTCCATAGTCCAACTATTTACAATACATTGTTCCAAAAAAAAAATCCATTACTCCATGTCCATGATGAAAAAAAAATTCTAATTAATCCATGATCAAACTATTCACAATCCATTGTCCAAAAGAAAAATCCATGAATCCATGTGCAAAATCCAAAAAATAAATCAAATCAATCCATGAGCCCAACCAAACAAATGAAACCTACCTAAAAAACTACATAAACTTAAAACTATATACAAATGGTTGTGGCATTGTCCATTGACCACAAATAAAAGGAAAAGGAAAAGGAAACCTAACTCTAAAAACTATTTACAATGGCAGTGGGCTAGTCTGACGACTCACTTCCCGATTTTCCGGGGCTAGGGCATCATCGAACTCCTGCTCGATGTCCCGGAGGCGGTCCTCTTCCATGGCCCCGAGGGTTCGCATGGACGATGACATGTGGACCTCCAGGTCCCTGCGAATTGCCTCGAGGCACTCGGCCCGCCTCAGAGCCCTACGCATGGAGTTCTCCGCCCTGACCATTGTGAGCCGTGCCTCTTCTGCCCTCTGCCGCTCCGCATCTATAGCATGGCCTAACCGCTGCCACACGGAAGACACTTTCAGTCCTGGGCCCTCCTGCCCTCTGGCCGATGCCTGCCCCTCCGATGTTGAAGGCCCCGAGCCATCATGGCTCCCACCTTGTTGCTGCTGCTGCTGTGCCTATGCCTGTGCCCTGGCTCTTGCTGCCTGCACATCCTCCTCCGGCTGGGGTGCAGTTGTTGAGGTGGCCACCCCTGCTGGACGTCCGACTCCCGACTGTGGCAGGGATGTGTCCTCCATCAGCCTGGCCGCAGGTTCAGAGGCAGCTTCACAGGGTACCCAGGTGATACATGGGTGGGAAGATGGCATGGATGACGACTGGTGCATAGGGGGTTCAGGTGAGGAAGGGGTCGGAAGAAGGTCCAGCAAACGGAGGAATCCGGCCCTGGTGACCCGTCCCGGTAGGTCAATGCGGTCAACGAGGCATTCAAGTTGACGTGCAGTGTCCTCACGAAAACACTGCAGGTCACCTCGCATGCCCCGTTGACGCAACGCCATCCCACTCAGGACAGGCTCAACCCGGTCCCGGATAGACACGTCCGCAGGGAGAGGAAGGCCAGTTGTTGCAAGCGGATCCCCTCCCTGAAAACGGGTCTGGATTTAGGTATCCCTGCAGGTGCAGGATGATGCAGTCACAGGATCGGGGACAGGATTACACACAGGCACCTCCGCGGTGGCCTGTGCTGCCTCCTGTCCCTGCCTCTGCACTGCACCACTAGCACCAGTGGAATCTCCACCTCCAGACCCTGTGTCTGTCCCTTGCACGGCCTCCTCCTCCACCAAACCCCCCACCAACCTGGATGACTCCGTGCCATCTTCCTCCATCGGACCCTGTGGGGTCTCAGCTGCCCCTTCTGCTGCCGAGGAGTCCAACTCCGACCTCCGCCTCTTGGACCTACCCTTGGCAGCTGAGGCCTGGGACGCGGCACCGGACTTCTCACTCCGTGACGAGATGACAACCTGGGAGAAGAGCCGGGCCTTGCGTCTCCAGCTGGCGGCGCGATCCCTGCCGCTGTGCTCCACAGCACCCTCTCCGCCCTCTTCATCAGTTGAAGCTGCAGACAGGGAGAGATAAAACACCGGCATCAGGGCACTGTACAATGGACTGATACACACATGACAGTTGCACATGAGTGGCAGTGTCAAACTTCAGACATGGCATCACAATCCCCAACACACATGTCATTTCAACTCACACACAGGAGCAATTCCACAGCCATATCACAACAGCCAGCACCATCCATACACATACAACAGCATGAGCATCCAAAGGTGAGCCAGACATTGCATGAAACACAGGGAGTGCAGTAGACATGCACACATGCCACCACACTTACATGCATGTCTACATCTCCTCCAACTGTTGCAGTGATGAGATCGGCATACATGTCAGATCTGTCATTCAGCCTTCTACATATCAGTGTCACATGCATCCATGTTGCATCACAGTTGCCCACTTGTCAAATACACACACATGCACATGTACACAGTGCAGATACATGCATTAGGAACCACCATCCATGCCACAACCATGCCAATGTACATACACAGAAATTCAAACATGTGTGCTCCCACACCTGCATTTGTCCAGCATGCTTACCAACACGTACACCATCAATGTGTCTCACACATGAGAGGACACACATGTGGCAGCCTCACGCCCATGTTCATACACATCCCTACATGGCCCTACAAAAACACATGTGCAACCTGAACACTACTGGCACACCACGACACGCACATCGTCCAATCACTCTGTATGAACACTTACCGCTCGACTTCAGACGGGTCTGCCTCTCAAGGATCTGGACATAGAGCGCTGGGCATAAGCGTTCCAGGACCCTCATTTGGTGGTCCGACAGCTGGCCCCGGCGCCCCTCGGCATCCGCTGCCTTCGCGAGGCGCCGGGCCTTGTTGAGGGTCCTTGACCTGAAGTCCTCCCAGCACTTCTTGACATGATGTAAGTCACGGACTGCCACCCCCCCGCGTTGATGGCATTCACGATGTCCATCCAGATCCTGGTCCGTCCTTAATTGTCGGCGCGCGAACTTCCAAAGAGGGCATCATACTGCCCCAGGACTTGCTCCACCAGGACACCAACTTCCCTGGCACTGAAGCTGGTGGCCTTCTGCCTCTCTGGCTGGGGGTTGCCAGTGCTGCCAGATGGTGTTGTGCTGGACATGGCAACCCCAGAGGCAGGAGTGGGTGGGCAACTGGGTCCTGGGGCTGGGCTGTGGAGCGATGGAATCCCAGTCGGGAGTCTTCGGTTCCAGCAGGGGTGGTCACAGCAACTGCACCCCTGGCTGACGTGCAGGCAGCAAATGGGAGGGCATGTGGGCAGCAGGCAGTCAGGCAGCAGCAGATTGCAGGTGGGAGCGTGCTCGGGGCTCTGGGGGGCAGTAATTCGGCCTTCTGGGCAGGAGCATGGTTTTCCGTGTGTTTTCGCGTGGCCAGCTTGATACGGAGTGATTTGGCACGTGAAAAAATTGCACGTCAGTTCCCTGTACGTGCCTTTCGTGGAGACCGACGTGTGTTCCTGCTTCGTGTTGTTTCGCGTGCCATCACAACTTCACAGCTATCAAGGACTTATCTCTTCTTTTGGCGGGGGTATTGGCTATGTGTTTTTTCCTGCATCGCGCTAGTCAGACGGTGAGTCGCGCACGCTATTTTTCCCACTGCGGGTGCCCCTGTGTATCGCACCCATTTTCGAGGTCATAGTAGCTTGCGTGTCCCACGCGTACCTGTTTTTCGTGTTACTGGGTGCCACCGCGTACTGCGGGAGGTTGATTCCACGCACGTAGGCTGCAGGGTTGCGTGCACGGTTTTACTGCAGTTTTGGGGTGCCCGTCACTACATCACCGGGGTCACATACAGCCTTGCAGGTGCAGGGGGGCTGTTAACATCTTGCATCCGACCCCCTTCACCCCAATTGCCCAGGTCAATTGTGGTTTACGACTCCCATTGGCACTACTCCATCTGTGCCGGCACTACTACATCTGTGCCATGGTTGGGAGGCCACCAAAGGTGAGGGGCGCCTCAGCTGGGCATACTCCTCGTGGCGGGCGTGGTCGGGGACATGGCCGGGTTGACCAGGGAGTAGGGGGACTCCAGGGTGTCCAGGGTGGCCGCAGAGGGGGAAGAGGCAGGGGTGCACCACTTGAGCACGATGTGTGCCATGTGTCGGTGCAGTCATGCCACCACCCCCTGTGGTTCCGGGAGATGCAGCTTCTGCATCTGGCACTGGCACCCTAGTGACCCAGCAGTCCGTTTCATCGACTGCCACGGGCCCAAGGGTAGTGGTAGCTGCAGGTGCAGCTGTGGACACCACCACCCAGGCTCAGGGTCTGCCAGTGCAGGCTGGGTTGGCACTTGAAGAGCCCTTGGAAGATTTCCAACAGGCCAGGAGGGAAACCGTAGGGGCACGCAGGGCTGCCCTGACCAAGACACGTGTCCCTGGGGCAGTTATGTCATCTGCTGCCCCAAAAAGCCGGGTGTTGGCAAGTGCAGGGGCAGATGCACCCAACAACACCCCGGTTGTGAGTCTGCCAACCAGGACAGTTGCGGTCAATGACCCTGCCACAGCGGATGTTGCTGCGCAGGGTCCATTAGAGGGCACCCAGCTGCCACTGACACAAGTCAGGACTTTGGTCGTCCCTCCACCTGCCACTCCCTTGGCTCAATCCACCGAACCCACTGGCCATACTGATCAGGGCAGCATTAGCCAGCCAGGGTCTGCGCCACAATCCAAGAGGAGGAAGGTTGCACCTGCAGCACAGGCTGGGACCCCACACACAGCCACGACCTCCTGCACGTTGAGGAAGAAGCCTTTCTGCAAACAGGAACTGGACTTCCTCGTGGGCTACGTGCGGAAACACTGCCGTGACATGCTAGTGGCTGCTAATTGTCAGACTACGGCTGCCCACCGTGATACCCACTGGAAGCAAGTTGCGGAACATGTGAGTGCATTCGGCCATGAGGTGCGCACGGTGCAAGAGTGCAAAAAGCGTTGGAATGACCTCAAACGCGGCGCTAAGGCTAAGCGTGCCTCAAATTACAACTTGACTCTGGTGACTGGCGGTGGGCCTGCAATGGAGGGGAAAGACCTCACTCCCCATGAGTCACTCGTTGCTGAGTTCATACCATCTGAATTGGTCGAAGGAGTGGGAGAGATGCCGGACTTTGATGCCCAGTCCAGTGAGTGTTGATGCGTGTTTGTTGAGGACGTGTGTGTTTTACTTGTGTGATGTGTTGTGCATGACTGCCACTACATGTCACGTGTACATGGTTATGATGTGCAAGTAATGCAATGCTTCCCTGATGCATGTCTACTCTGCTGGATGGTGGACATGTGGAGCAGACGGGGACTGTCCACATCACCACTTTTGCACCCTAGTCACATGCCGGTTACCAGTATGCCCCTCCGGTCCTTGTTCCAGCTCACTAGCACTTCTGCATGTAGCGTGGGGTGACCTTCCTCTCAGCCCAGGAACTATGCATAGCATGACTGACGTGCATGTGTCCTCTGCCTGCAAGGGGGTAGCCAATGTAGGCATGCTCCCTTGCCCCTCAATCCCCTGCTCTGCACCCCAATTCCATTTTAGCACTGGTCTGCTACAATATTGCCCTTGGTTACTTTGCTGGTCATGCCTCCTGTCTACATTCTAACATCCAGCGGCCAATCTGCCAGACATATCCATTGAGGTACATCCTTAGTACTTGATGCAGGGTGTCTCACTTGGACTGTGCATGGGTCAGATGTCCCACAGGGACATGAGTGCCCATTCATGCTCCATGTGCATTTCACGCATGCCCATATGTGTCCATGACTGGATGATCACTGTTACACAAGTCCATGATGACCCAAATTGCATGGCATTTCATTTGCCTTCCCATGTCAACTGTGGCTCAGTACTGCGTTGCACACATGTTTAGGGTCTGACAATCTGTGTGGGTCACAGGCCTCAGCCTGTTTAATGGCCAATGACTCTGTCCAACTGGTGTAGTGTCTTCTTCACACGTGGGTGTCCTCCAGAGGTTTCATCATGTGTCCTGCTTACTGTCCCATCATCATTTGCTGTGTTGTCACTTGACTCACATGATGCTGTTGATGCTAGCCAACACTGTCTGTCAATACACAGGTCTATGGTCAGCCTTTTGATACCATGCTAGGCATCCCTGCTTTTGCACTTGGGGGGAGGGGTGGTTTGCTTGTAGATATGCTACCCATTGAATGCACATTGCACGTGATGCCTGAAGTTGACCTTTCACTGCCTTCACATTTTCTGTCACACACCATGAAGTCCTTGTACATGTAGATAGTAACATACATATTTTCTGCACTGCATAGACCCACTTCAGTGCGAACTGCCACCTTTCCACAGGTCTAATCACAGAAGCAATTTCAAGTTTACCCAGCATGCATGCCAGGTTCTATTTTGTGTGTCACATGTCTGCCTGATGTGTTTGGTGCCGGTGTGTGTGTGTGTAGTGTGCTTCTAACATGTGTAGTGACCTTTTTCCTCTCTATTTTTCAGGTGATGACGCAATGGAGCCGCAGGATGGTGTCATCATGCCAGGCACAGGGTTGTTATCACTACATCAACCCAGCACAAGTGGGGGTCGTGGGGTGGTAGGCCACGAAAACCACCAAGTGCTACAGTCCATCTTGTCTCTGGCTGCCTATGAGTCCAGCCCTGATGAACACTCTGACGACCATGTCGAGTTGGATGAGCATCAGTTCCATATGTCAGGGGTGACTGATTCTGATGTGGACACTCCTCTGTCCGCGACACCTGCACTGAGGGGTCAGACAGCCTTGGAACCTCCGCCCGTGGTGGATCGGGATGCAGGGTCACCCTCCACACCAGTCACTGATGTGCCTGGGACATCACGTTGATGGGGGCATGCAGTCGTGCAGCCGCGGGCGGTGCCAACACAACGAGGACACCCAGTCCTTGGGTCCTGCAGGGGTCAAGCCCAGCAACGCGGTCGCCGCGCGCAACCGCTGTATACTGAGTGGGAGCAAGACATGACTGCCAATTCTGAACGCCAGGGGGCAGCAATGGAGAACATCGCTGAGAGCATGGAGCGTGTGGCCCGATCTGTGCTCCCCCCTGCTAGGCAGGTGCTTCTCCAGCAGCAGTTGGCACGGTCCACGGCCCGCTCGCTCAGGCTGGGCATGGCGGCCTCAGACAGGGCACGCCAGGCTGAAATGTTGTCTCTGCGTGAAGCAATTGCTGCTCACGCAGAGGCACACATGGAGGCCCTGAGGGAGGAGTATGCTTCCCTCAGATCCACTCTGGGTGTCCTTCTGATGTCCCAGAGGGAGCAGGTAGAGGAGAGGTTTGCACAGCTTGAGCGTACCATCTCGGCTGAGCTACATGCTTGCCGGGAGGTGCAGCGGTTGTCAAGCCAGGCCTTGCAGGAGGAACTTCGTGTTACACGTGCTACCTTGCAAGAGGAAGCATGTGTATCACGGGAGGTTCTGCATGCAGACCTACGTGTCATCACCACACAGAACCAGCCTCACCCATCCGGCAGACTTGCTGCCGACGAGGGGCAAGCTGCGGCTAGGCGTGGTCATGCTCCAGTGCCACGTCCTCCTTTCCAGGAAGAACCAGACTCGGACGACAATCTATCTCTCACATAGGTCGGGCTGTGCAGGCGTTGAGCCCATGGAGTTTTTTTTTTCCTCAGCATCATCGCATGTCGTTGTTGAGCAGCACCCTGTAACTCCCCCCTCCTGGGTGCCCCCCTCCCGGGTCGTATGTGGCCATTTTTTCTTTTTCTTTTAGTTTAGTTAGTTAAGTTTCTGTTTGATAGTTAGTTTAAATAGGTAAAGTAGGTTTTTCATAGTTAATGTAATTAGTTAATATAGTTTAAAATTGCTAGTCTATTGTGCTTTCATGTGACGGTGTGGTGCTTTGTGGCTTTTGAAAGCATCCACTGTCTGTTTCAGCTGGGCCCTTCATGCTTGTCTTGTGGATGTGTTTGCTGCTTGGGGTCCTTGACTCACATATGCCACTCCTGCTTCCCTTATCCATGGGCTCGCAAGGATGCTTCGGTATAACAGCCTATTACACAAGGGCAATGGACTGTCATATCTGTGGCATGTCTGCTGCTGTGGAACTTGTGTTAACACCCCTAGTGGGGATGATTGGGGTGTAATTGTCCACTGTTCTTCTTTTGCTAGATGGGGTGTTTAATGATTCATGTGTACATTCATTGCTATGCATTGTGTAGTATGTTTCTTATCTTTAATGAACATGTGCTTGTTGCAAATCATGCCGTAGATAGTGTGTTCCACACTGTTGCTGTGAAAGACGGACTGATGGTGTCATTTCTGTTGTAAGTCTCTGACATGGTCCAGTCATGTAATGCCTGAAGAGACACACACAGATGAATATTAAGCATTAATCATGTGTTTCATGCACTTTCTGCAGGGGGATGAGCCTCAAGACCACCTTTGCCAGCAGACATGGGCCATTGGACGTCTGGAATCAGGACACGTTTGGTGCTGCCGATATGTTCATGTGTGCGCAAGCAGAGGCACAGGGATTGCGATCATACATCCGAAAATCGATGACGTGTTTCAAGGGACTCCAGGCAAGGTGAGCAGCACAGGGGGGTCACAACACAACAAACCTTCCACCTGGCCAGTTGAACATGCATGCTTAGTAGCAGCACTGACGGTGAACTTGGACAAATATTGGTGTAGAAGCGCACAATACAGCTCAGATGTGTTAGTGGACTGATGGCTAGTTGATGTGAAAGTTGTCTGGGGCACCTGCAAGGGCAGTGACACATACCCTCCGGCCCACTATGGTCCATTGAGGCACTTGTATTAGCCATGTAGCGTTCCGAGACATGGAATGAAGCAGCTCACAGGGACAGACAGCAAGGGACAGACTCGGGTGCAGTGCATTTCATTTCCAAGTAGAAATTGATACATACACTGGCTACTTTATTTTGGTCATGGTGGTACAGGACTTGTTCTGAAGTCAGACCTTGCTATATGCGTCTGTCTGCTTACACAGGGAACATTGCATGTTGTGTGAATCATGACACATTGGTGTTCCATTTGCCACACACCCACCGGTGCCTGACATACTGCATTGACTGTGTATGAACCATCAGAGGGGTAATGTTACGTATGGGTATGAAGCATACTGTTTGTAGTGTATTTTGTTACTTTGGGGCATATTTGGTGGTGTGTTTGTGTGTTTTGCGCACGCACAGATTATTAACTGTGGCTCTCTTTGCAGCATTGAAATGCTCCTGTTACCGGACCTGAGAGTGCGCAGGCAGGAGGCCAGCACTCACCCCAAAGATAAGTTTCTCTTTGACTTACATTTGAGTAATTTGGTGCTATGTGCATGTGAACAAGTTTGATATAATTGTGTATGTGTTAATGTGTGTACTACATTTTGGTGCATTCCCTACTTTCCCGTGTCAATCCTACTCCCCTCTCCTGCCCCTCATTCCGGTTATCCAGTATGCCAATGCCTGTCCCGACTGCATATCCCTGACCCTCCTTCCCCTCCAGGGTCTCAGAGGCCTGTGTGAGTTAGACCTTGCAGGCACCCAGACCACGGTGGGGGTGGTTGTTTTGTACCACTCCTGCACCTGTACATGGGAGTTGTGACAGTAGACATCCGTTTGTGGTGCATCATTCTATGTTATGTGCCACACATGGTTCAGATCCTGTTGTGACATTGTTTTACTGTGCTACCTTAGTTGTTAACATCATTGTGGTAGTACTTGGCCTTTGTGGCGTACTGCTACTTCAAGTCATCTACTGGAGGCTGTTCTTGTTAGTTTTACTCCCTGCAGGCTATTTGCTTGGCTTCTGTGTTGTCCTGCTTTGAGTTCTGTTGGATTTTGTGCTTTTGCAAATCTAGGTGGACTCTGAGGGTGCTGGCAACTTTTTACACACAAGGTGGGAGATGGTGACAAAGGGGAAGGGTGATCCTGTGGCCAGGTGGAATTCAAGGATGTCGGATGAATAACCCAGATACAGTTGTTCAGTTGGTCGTGGTGATTTGTGAGGGAGGGGGGTGTTTTGTTGTTGATAGTTGCCTTGCCCTGCAGTGTGATGGGCACCCTGAAATTGTAATTGTGCTTTCCTATTTACATGATGTATTCTGCTGATCAATGCCTGTTCATGTGTTGTGTTTACCTTTCAGGTGTGAGGGGATAGTTGTGATTTTACATGCTGGGGTATACACATGGTGAATGTTCACATGTGATGTGTAGAGGACACTGATGGTCACTTGATTTCACATGCATATGTTGAGTGCATGTCCCTACTGACCCACACACTCGCACTATGATCCACTACATGTACAACCACCCTTACATGTCCATGTGTGCACTCTGTTTGCCTTCTGGTGCCCACTGTGTCCCTGCAGCACATGTTCTATGACCATTTGTGGATCCTGTACATGCCTATTTTGTTTTTTTTTATGTAGTTTGTCGCTTAGATGTGATGCTCAGGGTGTGAATCACACACAATGGCTGTTCACTGTGCTGTGCGCTGAGCAGTGTGTTGCAGGAGGTGGACACGGCACACAGTAGCTGCAGTGTTGATTTTGCAATGCACATTGTGCATGCGGACAGGCATTCATTGTTATGTTTAAAATACAACTTTTGGAATGCATTTGGGTATGACTTATTTTGGTGGGAGGTTGTTGGTCAATCATTTCATCTGATTCCATGTCAGGCATCATTGTCTGATGCCCAGTTACATTTTTCACATGGCAATGTGTACCTTTTTGGTACTGTGTTGGTGTATGGCTATTGCTTGCCATGTCATGTTGTGGTTTGGGAGGGTTTGAGTGACATACCAGTGATAGTCAGGTCCTGTTTTGCAGGTCTGTGTGATTCACACCTTACATGTCTGCCTTTTGGTCACACAGGATTGCTTGTGTTTAAGTAGCTAGGGATGCACACAATGTAGCACTTCCGTGGCAACATTCTCAGGGTGGTAAGGTTGTGACAGTTGACTGTCTCTTTGTCATCATCGATTGTCACCTGGTATGTGCCAGGTGACACTCCGGCAGGGTTGGGAGTTTAGGTGAAAAATCTGGCCACAAGCTGGGTCCGGGCTTCCTCGGCACGTGCCCTATCCCCTCCCATGGGCAGCGCCTGTGCCTGTGGTTGGGGTTGTGGGGGCACCACCATGTCCACCGGTACGCCCTGCCATGTGGCAATATTGTGCAGGACACATGCTGCAACAATGATCCTGCACACTACTGGGGGTGCATAGAGTAGCTGCCCGCCAGAGCGGTCAAGGGAGCGGAAGCGTGACTTGAGCACTCCGAATGTGCGCTCCACTATGGCCCTGGTTGCAATATGGGCCGCATTGTATCTTACCTGGGGTGGTGTGGTGGGGTTCCGTATTGGCGTCATCATGTGGTTGCTTAGAGGGTAGGCACTGTCCCCTGGAGAGGTGATAATGGTTGTGACTATTGGGGTTTGTGTATTTGTGTGTGTGTGTGTGTGTGACATGCATGCATGTGCACGGGCATTTGTACTCACCTAGGAGCCATGTGTCGCCATGCTGCCCAGCTTCCAGGGCCCAGCTCAGGGCGGACATTCTGTATATGAAACTGTCATGGGTGGAGCCAGGGTAGTTTGCATAGACAGAGGTGATGATTCCCTTTGCATCGCATACCACCTGTACATTGATGGAATGCCAGTGCTTGCGGTTTCGGTAGATGTGCTCAGTGGCCCTATGTCGACGTAGGGCCACATGGGTGCAATCTATGGCACCGAGCACTTTGGGGAAGTGTGCCACCCTGTAAAAGTCCTGGACAACGGCCTGCCTTTCTGCGGGTGTTCTGGGCATGTATATGTGCCTGCGGACTGAGGGGCGCGCTGTCATGATTTCCAATACCTGGTGTAGGCAACGTGACTGCATGGCCTGTGAGACCCCCCCCCCCCACTATGGCAGTAGTCTGCTGAAAAGACCCAGTGGCCAAAAAATGCAGGACATTGAGGACCTTCTCCAAGGGGCTCAATGCTTGGGAGCAGAGGGTGGGGGATGTTAGGTCATCTTCCCACTCCCTGACCAGGTCTAGGATGATATGGGGTGGAAACCTATACCTGCCATAGACCTGGTCATCAGGCATCCCAAAAAGGCTTGTCCGTGGTGAAAAGATGCGTGCCCTGGCTATTCTCCTCCTCCTGCGGTGTCCCAGGATCAGTGCTGCGACAAATGGGGCATTCATCGTAGCTGTATGTACGTGTTTGTTGTTTGCGCGCACTGTTATGCTGTGCGCGGGGACGCTTCCACCTGCCTTTGTGTGGCGGACGCATTGACGCCTTTGCGCGTCTTTTGCCGTGCGCAGGTTTCCCGTAAACAAATCCATGAATACGGGTTGTTCGCGTGCGTGTGGGCGTTCTGTGTAGTTCCCTGCAGTACTTCCCCAGTTACGCCTTCTTTTTCACGCGTTATTCCCCATTCCGCGTGTTACGAACACTGTTCCGCCCACTTTTGTTGTGTGCGCTGCGCTATGTGCGCTTTCGCTGTGCGCTTAGCGCACACTGTTTGGAGACGTGTGCGCCAGCGTGCACCATGCACAGATTTGGCGCACAACCAGTGGAAAAGTAGCACAGCGCCTTCCTTGAATCGCAGGTGTGCGCGTGCGCTTGCTTTCTCCCGCTTGCGCCTCCTTGCGCCTGCTTGCGCTGGGATGCTCAGAATGGGTGAAGATGGCGCCCCTCAAATTCTAAATGCTGCACAGAGACTTCATGTAATCATTGCGCTCACCAGACGGACACCCTATGTCTCAGTGCTGATTTCTCAACCAGTAAAGTACACTTCATGATCCTTTTCACAATAAAACACAGCAATTGCAAAACCTGCTTTCTACTCCTTTTTAAATGCACAAAAAAGCAAAGCTATCGGGTCTCCTTCAAAGTTGGTCGACATCCTTAAGCGCCCAGATATTTCTGTTCTGCTCGAAAAAACGTTTCTCTCCAAGCCTTACCCCGTCACACCTGCTTTTAAAAAATACAATGTGTACTTAGTTGTTACTTATTATTCTTTGCGTTTGGTGGGATAAACTGGATTCCTTGACTCCTTGGGAAAAGTGTGTTTTTTCTGCCCTTTAATGAACATCACTTCCTCTATTGTACAACTCTGTGGGATTCAGTCCTTCTGAAAAGAAAAATTGGACCAGAAAGACTGATTGACAACTGCTTCACTCGCTATTGCTGTGCCCTCTGAGCCCCAACGTTTCTTGTTAAATAAGTCAAGATTTCTGTTGGTTAGTTGCTTATTCAATCAATATGTCTTTCTCCCCTTCTCCCAGGGACCGCGTTATGCACCTCCCGCTGAGCTTATAACTGGTTGGATCCAGTAGTCGAAGTTTACAAAAAGAAGTAGTGGAACTGTGTTTCCTGCTGGCCTGCCCCCGCCCCCATAAAACCCTATCACCATGCTCCCTCCCACAGGCAACCCAAACCCCCAAACAAACACACCTTCCTACACTTTTATTTTAAAACTAAACCATTCCGGAATCTTTTTAAAATAAAAGTATAGGAACACTAAAACCTAAACATTTTTAAGGAGTAGAGGAGTACCCCTCCTAACCGTTTCCGCCCACTTCGAGCACTGGTTGGATCGGTGCCCCTGTTTCTCATCCCATCAACCTATCCCAAGACAGAGCAACTGCTCTCAGGCACTGTTCCTGTGGCCCTTTTTGTTTCCTATATAATTGCCACAAGTGGATTCAGACATGCCGGCATGAGTATGAAGCAAAAACAAAGAGGTGATGGCTGGAAGGTTTAGAATTAATCTTAACCTCTGGCATTGCTCTGGGCAACCCTTCAGACCAGCGTTCTTCACCTGCCAAGCCATTACAGAAGGGGAAACACCATATGCGAATCAGACTTGGTCCCACCCCAAAAGGGGCAGTATAGCCCGAACTGCTAGGTCACATCCTTTCTGCACGAGACCACAATCATCCCCAAACATGTTTCGGCCCTGTTGGGCATCATCAGCGAGGACCCCCCCTTGTTAATTTGCATAAATTAAGTAGCTTTGGGTCTCACCCTAAATTACTAGGGGAATCCAGACGTGCACCCCGTGCTCACTATTCTTAGAGAGGCGCAGCTCCTCCCTACTGATGAGGTCCAACCAGACCGAAACACGTGTCTGGGGATGCTGTTGGTACTCTTGTTCAGAGGAGAAATTGCCTAGCATTTCGGTGCTGGACTGCCCCAGGGCAGGACAAAGACTGATATGTTTAGGATATTTCTTCTCTGTGAAAGATAGTGAGCTAAAGACTCTGGGTAAGTCTCTCGCAACCAGGACTCATGTCTGGCAGAGGGACTCCCAGGACTCCCCTTGTTAATTTGCATATGCAAGTAACTTTGGGTCTCACCCTAAGTTACTAGGGGAATCCAGACGTGGACCCCTTGCTCACTATTCTTAGAGAGGCACAGCTCCTCCCTACTGATGAGGTCCAACCAGACCGAAACACGTGTCTGGGGTTGCTGTTGGTACTCTAGTTCAGAGGAGAATTGCCTAGCATTTCGGTGCTGGACTGCCCCAGGGCAGGACAAAGACTGATATGTTTTGGATATTTCTTCTCTGTGGAAGATAGTGAGCTAAAGACTCTGGGTAAGTCTCTAGTAACAAGGACTAATGTCTGGCAGAGGGACTCCCAGGACCCCCCTTGTTAATTGGCCTGAGTATGAAGACTGCTGTTGCCGGTTGTGAGAGATGTGTGTCCTGGGTCATATGCTCACTGAGAGTGCAGTGCTCCCTTTAAGTGAGGGAAACACAGATTAAAGGAGTCGAGCACACAAAGGAGGAACGAATGCAGAATTCATCCAATGGAAGAGAGAGGAGATGCAGTGAGAGAAATGGAAAGAGAAAGGGGGCTAGAGAGGAAATGGGACAGAAAGAGATGGGCTGGAAAAACAGACGTTGGATATTTTCTTACTGAAATATCGTCGCATGTTCTGGGGCAGGCTGGTCCGCAGTTGCTGTACACAGACCCTGGGATGGTTGAGCAGTTTGACGCTGAAAAAAAAGAGCAAAGCTGGTGTTGAAGCAGAGAGTGGACAGGTTGGAACGCATGAGTTCTGCGTGTGAATTTTTAACTTAAATGCTTGGTTTCAACCTGCTAGAACATTCTGTAGTATGTGGCGTCTTATCAATCAAGCCCCTCATTATCTTTTTGATAATTCGTGTCTTGCCCCACTCATTCAGGCAGGTATACTGAGCTTTTTTCCACACACACATGCAATACACCCTGTGGGATGTGTACTGTATGCACCGCACAGAGCATGTGCACAGCACAGATCTGAAATGTGGGGCGAGGAGGGGGGGGCACTGTAACTCCTCCCTCGCCAGATCCGGTATTCATTTTCGCGGATTACGCCTGTTTTTGTCAGTGCTGCAAAAGAGACCAATCCGAACAAATTCCGGGGAATCCATGGCCTGATAGTGTCGATACTTCCCAACATGGAGGCCAGGGCACGTGCGTGGAGTGCCCGCATTCATGATACTAAATTGCAGATTTGGAATAGAGCACTCTGCTTGCACGGGCTCAGAATGCGCCTTCTAGTGACAGGGTGTGACTTAGCTAAGCTGGGCAAGGTCACGGAATCCCCCCAACCCATGAGCATTCAGAATAGTGAGGAGTGAACTGCATGCAACCACCCCGTCTTACCACTGGCACGCTTCTGGCTATTGTAAATTGTTATGATGTATTAAATAGTTTTACAGGGCAATATCTCTGAGTATCTAACTGTCTACTCTTCTTGACGGTTTATTATTTTCTTGAATTATCGCGAGTACTGCAAGTGTTAGTGTCCTTATTCTGGGGGATTCTTTAGCTCTAGCACATGCCCATGGGAAAACATAGAAGATGAGAATGAAAAGAAACAGGACTGGGCCTCGTTACAGGTCTGCCGGTGCAGTAAAAGGGGAGGCAATACCGGCACCAGCACTTTTACTGCACCGGCAAAACACAAGTTTGCCGGTGGGGGCAGTAATTTACCTCCAACCAAGAGCTGGAGGTAAATCTTGCCCCGATGGCAAAATAATTCTGCAATTACCGGCACCAGTAATTCCAGTGTCGGTAATTCTGGCAATCCCCTCCATGGGGTCCAACAGGACTCCACAGAATAGGGAATTACTTACCTTGCTGGCACTCGTAATCTGCCAGTAATGGTAAGTCTGGTTACCGGCGGGATTCCACCAAACCTGTAATGACCCCTAGTGTCCCGTAATCACATGTTCAACCAGACTGATTTGGCTTTCATGTAAATTACTTCATGCTGTACCTACCTGCCACTATTGCTGCTGCTCCTGTTACTGCTACAACTACACGTGATTCTGCTACTAATGCTACTGCTACTATTACTGCAATTCCTACTACTGCTACTGCTACTGTTTACTATGACTATCAATAATGTAAATTACTTCATGCTGTACCTACCTGCCACTATTGCTGCTGCTACTGTTACTGCAATTCCTACTACTGCTGCTGCTACTGTTTACTATGACTATCAATAATATTAATACATTTTTCCAATCATAGATCACCACACACAGGGTATGCAAGCGCTGCACAAAGTGATGTTTGCATCGCCCAGCACAGCACTTTATGGTGGCATCTGATCATAGTGTTGGAACCTGCAGCCACTAAGGAGTGGGAGATTCCTCCTATCATAAAATGCTACACAGTGTACTGACAGTCTCCTGGCTCCAGCCAGCTCTCCTCACCTGGACACTCCCTCAGGTGACAGGCCTCCATTTCCACGCCTGCTCCTTCACAGTAATCGCCATCCCCAAGAGGGGGAGGGTTGTTGCAGCTCCGCACCCGGGTCCGCATCCCCTCCCCACAGCTCTTAGTGCAGTTCGTCCACGGGCTCCATTCACTCCAGTTTCCATTTCCTGCAGTAGGCATAAGATGACTCTTACAACAATAACAACAAACCGATAGCTAGTATTAATTTTTAAATACCTAATTAATTAATTAATTCATTCATTTTTTTATTGCAAACTAAATACCGGAGACCAGTCTGTAAGCATGGGTCCAAGATTCGAACCTGTGTTGATCTGCGTTGTCTTGCTTCCAAGGCAAACGTGTTGCCCCGAGCCATCCTCTCGGCTATCCTACCTAATTTTTGAACAACCTACTTTAGAACATCAATTTTACAGTGGATTACCAAGACATAAATTCATCTGTCAACAAGCCAGGCCTGGATAGGTAGTCAGCTGAGCACAAAACATGCTTTAACGAAATAGGAAACTCCTGTCCTCACCCTAATGCATGTCCAACCTAACCTAGGGCTAACCCTGTCTCAAGAAGAATTAAGATTCTTTGCCCAAAAACAGCAAATAAGCATTTTGTTTGCCCACACTAATTTCTCACCACAGGACCTCGTAGTCCCCTGAATCCCCTCTCACATGTACCTTGTGACAATGTATGTGACTGCTGTTATAAATGGCAGGAAGGCCTAACGGTGCAGGAAGCAATGAATAGAATTATTGATACAGCTAGACAGGCATTTATTGGGCAAGAGGTTTGCATCGAAATATGGCCTTCCATAATAGACACCAGTTATCCTCTGTAGTTTACAGACTTGAAAAGGAAAAACAGCCTCCAGGACAGACTTATAAAGAAAATAGCTTCACAAAATGGCAACATTTTAGGGCGTGTGCCCTGAAAATCCACCCTAACAGATCAACTTCAAAGGTAGGAGGGCACGGCAGTTGCTCCCTTGTCTGACCACCAATAGGAAGAAGAGGAGGGCCATTGAGGACTGTGCATAGAGCGAAGGCATCACTGACCTGCAGAGGATAACTGCACAGTGGAGGCCGCGGTGAGTGAAGAGCCACCTATTTACGCAGAAGGACTCCAGAGTAAGTGCCACAGAAGGCAGAACACCAAGAGAAAGTGGAACATGGGGTCACCGTCTGCCGAAAGCAGAATGGACACTTGTAAAGCATCCAGGAAAAAGACAAAGCTAATGCCAAAAGCGGAACCATGTCTTAAGGGGCAGAGACAGGAGGACTATGGGCACCTGTTATTGTAGACTGATGTTGTTGGTGCCAACATTGTCCAGGATGTGACTAAAGAGAGGCACATCTACACAGTGGCTGAGGACAGGTGCTGAGATTGGCAAATAAATAAATCCTTACACCTGGACATTTAGAAGAAGAAATGCAAATATGCAAATGTTTAATGTATTTATTTAAATAGCTGTGCTTTAAAGAATAGAAATCACCTTTTTGCCATGTCTGTAGGCATTCTCCCTGCATCTGCACTGGCATATACAGCAATTTGTACTTATTGTGATCACTTTATGGCTAAATTTAAGAGAAGGCACTGTCACACTATATTATGCAGCACAAGCAAGTCAGGGATCTCTTTCCCTTGCAAATGAATGAGACGCACAATAAAACCGCTTTTTATTTTTATAATCAGATTCTTTTAAGGAGGCCTCCAGCCCGTCTCGCACCCAACCTCCACAAGCACCCCATTATCAGTAGACCAGGAACCAGGCTGGTGCGTTATCAATGAATATTTTATTAATTTGTGAACACTGACTTCAGAGAACTTTTAGTCAAGTAGCACACTACGGAAACTGAAACATGTATGGCACACAGATTTACTTTACTGATTTCACCACTGCTATCAACTGTTTAAAACACCATGAAATTGAAATGTAACCCACAGGAATGTGCATGCGCACCCAAAAGCTTCCTTAGTCCCAGCAACCCTCACCCACATAGACCTCCACTAGGCTTGTTATCTTGAAGAGAAGGCAATGGAAAGGACTGGGAACTCCAGGTTAAAATCAGATTTTGAATGGGATTTTCAGAAACGATAGGAAGCAGCAAGGAATGGGACAATTAGTTTTTCTACACCAGGTAAAATGGGTTTTTACTTTATTAGGACACTGCTATGGGACAACACACAAGGGGACTTCGTGCTGCTTGCTTTTATGAGACAAATAGGGCTTGAGAACAGACTAGCTAGCACACAATAGGAAACTTGATTTTCATACATGCAAAACATGAAAAAAAATGAAAAGAGAATGCAATTGTAAATCCGTTATCATAATATAGTTGGGGAAGAGGGAGAGACTCGAAAAAACAGTTTTAGACAGGTAAAGCCAAATTTCCATGAAAACGAAAATGCAAATGACACTCGTTTTTACTAAGGCTGCAAATGACAGAAGTGCTTTAAGCAATGGGGAACTCACATAGGAAAGTCGGTTTTCAGTTAAAGTGACAGACGCACATAACAGCTAGGCTTGGGGCAAATGGATTTCTCACACTAGGGGAAACGGTTTTGGGTTTAAAATGACAGATGCAAGTAGAACTTTGTTTAGTAAAACACCTTTTAAATGCATGGACAACTTTGTTTTTAGCTCGCAATGAATTTGATTCTTTGGGGAAAGACTTTAAAACTTTTAATGACTCACAAGACACTGGGAAGAGAGAGTTAGTTTCGAATTCTAACTCTCTCAATCCCGTGAAATAATGTGGGAATTAACTGATTTACTGAAACAAAATATATTAGGGATCGACACAAGCAACTGGAGATTCTTCAATGGGAAATGACAGAAATGCATGGGCCAACAACGGATTTTCAATGGAAACAATTACTACAATGCATATTTTTCAATTGGAAAATGACTCAATTACCCAAACACAAAGGATTTCCACTGGGAACAATTACCACAATGCAAGGACAAGTGAAATAGCTTTCAATGGGAAAATGACTAAATTACACAAACAAAGAAGATAGGTGGATTTTCCATGGAGGAATCTCTATGGCAATCCTAATGGATATAAGGCTTATTTAATCTATTGCTGGGGATGTCTATACTTATAAGGGAAGGGGTTGATGGCCATCAAGGGGCACCAGGGCCTCACTGCTGGGACAATCAAGGGGTCAGTCAAGGCCTCTCTCTGTCCAACAAAATCAGCTACTCCATCTCCTGGCTTCACTCCAAGATTCAGGCCCTTCTCTGCAAGGATGGTTCCAGATTTGGTCAGCCGCACAACACAGATTTAAGGAGAGTCCTGATTTGAGGTGGAGTAACCTATTTATAAGGCAAATGACATCACATATGTGTCATCTTTCTCGCAACATTGATAGGGCAGCGGCCAAGGGTTCCCTCCCCTCTGTGGGCCAATAGGTCCAAGGAATGTGGGCGTGTTTTGCGAAGCCAATGGAGGATACCTCATCCATCATCTGACTGGGACAAGGGTCTGGGTCTGGTTTTTGCACATGGAAATCTCACTGCATGACAAATGCCCTTTCTCATCATATTATGACACATATGCCAGCAAATTTCAATACTATATTTTTCAGGGAATCGCATAAATCTCGTTTGATGTCCGTGTGACTTATTGGTGCAAGGCTACAGTATTTTCTGTTTATGCCAAAAGTATATTAATACAAATTATGGCAATTGGTGGGCGCAATATGAATAGTAGTTTACACATTTCCTCAAACTTTTATGGTTCTCATACTTATACAGAGTCCACAATCATATTTTTCCTCCTAACGTCTGGTATGTTGGTATCACAAAATCGTTTTGGGCACACCAGAAGCAGCTCACTGACAGATTTTCAGAAATCCGAACATGAATCGTGCGTGATTAATATTATAAGTTATCCCCTAAACAACATATCTCTCATTCTGTGCAATGGGTGTGAAACTCCTCCTTAACTTTTCCCCCACCCATTGAAGAGATCTGGTTTTAGCTCTGATGTCAAGAGGGAGGCTGTTGTTTAGATTAGTCCAAGGCTTCAAAGGCTGATGGCCAGATTTTATTATGGCCTAAGTGGTTTTAGTCATAAAACTTGAGGAGCAGGAGAATTCCTCCACTCGTCCCCCTGACCACGGGGCCTTTGGAATTTAGTTTCACACTTGAAGAACCCACAGCAGAAAGGAAACCAAGACTTTGGCTTTTCCCCCACTGCAAGCATTTTACATTCAAATCAATTCTTAAAATGGCACGCTTTCACATGTAAAACCCCCACACAGTAGTTATCTACAAAACAGTGACTACAGAAGGCACAATATATATATATATATATATATATATATATATATATATATATATATATGTCAAGACTTTAGCTGCACCTTTGAATGCTTAAAATGTTAATGTTATAGGCACAATTGCAATTTTACTGGGCAAAGTTCCAGCTGTGAAACCGTTCATTCTGTTGCAATTTCACATTTCCTTGTAGATTCTTGTAACTTAACGGATTCTTCTGTGATGAGCTCCTTATGAACAGAACTCCAGTCAATTTGTTGCACCTGTTGCACATATTTTTAAGAAGCATATCTTTAATTGAAAGGGAAAACAGATTTTTACATATAGAATTATTTCTGTCACAGTGAAAGCTCCTTTCTGCTGTGCTGGCTTGCACACATTTTGGTCATTTTTATGTACATGCTGGATGCTGCCGTTTCAGACAACAGGACTTCAGCCATTTGATACTTTTTGCAAAGGTAGTCTCATGTCTTTCCATGAACAATGGCAATGAACATTTTCAGGCATCTCCAAGATTTGCCAGCTAATTTCACTCCTTTTCATTTTGAAATTGCAGGGCCTTATTTCCAGGTTAATTCACAACAGGCCTTTCATTTTGGGGAGCCCTCATACTGACTCCAGCCTCTACTTATGGCGTTCAGGGCTATTTCACCCCAGAGCACCCATGTTTGAGAAGGGCTTGAAATGTATTCTGAATCCGAGGTGGTCGGTTTGCTGTTGGGCATCTACGCACGTAAGTGTCCTTTTCGACGGCTTTAGTCTTTTTCTTCTATCTTCATAAAAGTGATCTTCATTTGACTATTCCTTAAGTAATTTCACTTTAAGTGATCTTCATTTGACTATTCCTTAAGTAATATTACTTTCTTTAATCAATATATTTTTGTTCATCTGTTCCATTGGAATGCAATAGCCATGACCTATTTTTTTGTGAATTTTGTCACAGGCCTCCTTCATTGATTGCTTTCAAACCCTTCTGACTTTCTGTAATTTCTTCTCTGTGTGTCTTCTCCATATGTTCTTCCAGCTGCTGTTTGCTCGCTCCTCAAGAGTTCAGATTGGCATTTGTCTTTGACAGTGTCTTCCCCTTTCAGGGTTAGAGCCCATCTTCCTTGAATCTTAGAAGCTTTCCATTGGCCGCCAAGGATGCCGGACCCATCAAATACCTGTTCTCATGCATTCAGGTTTTTCAGCTTGACATCTTTTAACAAAGAGGATGAAACATGTAGTCAGGCAAAATAAAAACATCTGAGGAAGACTAGCCAGCTGAGGCAAACCCAGGAAAGCACTATCTAAACAAATAGGTCTTCAAATTCTTCTTAAAATGTTATTGTGATTTTATTTCTCTCAGATTGGGCAGGATTACGTTCCATGCCCTAGGAGCGGCTGCAAACTCTCTGACCAGGGTCACTTTAGACCTTGGCACTACCAATAAATTGGTGTCATTGGACCTCAACACTATCAATAAGATCTTTTTCCTCAGAGTTCCCCCAAATACACTGGGCTGATCACTGCCAGACACTTGTGCATTATCGTTCAAAGGCGATAAACTATTCTGCCTTCGATGGGTAGCCAATGCACAATTTTATGAGCCTCCGGGATGTGTTCCCAGTCCTTCTAGTGCTCTTACGGCGCTATTGTAGATTACCTGTAGTCTGGCGCAATCCCCTTTGCCAATACTGACAAAGAGACTACCACAGTAATCAATTTTTGTGCTGATAATAGCCCTAACTACTGTCTCACAACTTTTATTTGCAAGATAAGGTTGTATCTGTGACAGTAACCTGATGTGATAGGCTAAAGCAGAGGCAAGACTATTCACCTGGGCTTGCATGTTCAATGTTTGATCCAGGTATACACACAGTGTTTTTACTTCCTGTTGCGTGGCAATCCTGCTTTCTGTAACATGAAAGTATTGGTACTCTGGACCCAACTTATAAATTCTGCTCCCTGTGCCGATCACGTTTTTGGAAGCTATTCTGTGTCTCCAGTGGTAACTTATTAATTTCTTCAAGGTAAATGCCAGCTCCATTCTTTGGGTATCTATATGGGCTTGTACCAGTTTTATACAAGAAGTGAATACTGCAAGAACATATAAAACCTATGTGATGAAACACCAGCAACACCAACGGGCTGATATATATTGTAATTATAATGGGTTATTTATAACACGCTTAATACCCAGAGGTTCTAAGCGCGGACTCAGGGATCGAACCTGGGTTGCTCCACGCCATCTTGCTTCCAAGGCAAGCACGTTGCCCCTGATCTATCCTCCTGAGACAAATAGGTCTTCAATGGCCTGGCACATAGGTCTTCAGAGTGCAGGAGCATATGCAATGTATTTCTGTACTGGGTCAGAGCCAGTACGAAGAACATTCAACTTCCTTATGAGTTCAGCAGCGCAGTACATTTTTGGTGAAGGATCTTTCGCCAACAACCTGCTGGAGGTAAATCCTCCACCACAATGCCAATAAGTGGCAGATTTAATGTGGGGGAACTTCCCACCTGCGGTAAATCCACCAAACTCACAATGTGTTCACATGGACTCTGAAAAGGAAGATTAGCTCTGCCATGCCACCACTCATAATCTGGCAATAAATACACCAGAGTTGGAATAACCGTAACCAAGTTTGGTGGATTTTACGTGGAAATACTGCAGGAATACCACCAAACTCGGAGCGAGGTCCACTGTCTGGTTTCAAAGTGTGTAAGGGGTTAACAGCAGGGAGTTCTCTATTTCAGGTGATGTGTTAATATGTTAGGAGGAAGATAACCGCAGCAATGATTTTTCTGGCAACTTGGAATCAATATGTGCTAGGCAATCTGCTAGGCTGCTGTTTCATTTTGCTATGAGCTTGGAAAATTAACTGCATGTAAAAGGCTAAAATATGACGGAAAATGTATGTTGCTAGCATATAAGTGCACATTTGGGGATGCAGGAAGAGCACCTACAAAGAAGGGAAATGTGTCTAAGGTTGTGCTTTAATCAGTCCAACTTAAAATAGATCTGGTGTAATTAACACAATAGCAGAGAGCCTTTCATTACATGTGCATTTCAACAGGGTGGCCTATTTCCCGAGACTCTCGACAATGTGCACATGGACTGCCGAAAATACGGCTTTACGAGATCCCAAAGGATTTGAATAGGGCCTATATAAATACAAGAAACCTAAAAGGTTTACATTTGCACTACAATTATGGGACAAATGAATGGTTCCAGTTATTATTCCTCAACTTCATCTGCAACTGAAATCCCAGAAATACATGTAAACATGATATGATGTGTTTCATATTGCCATAGCTTTGCAACACTGTTAAACAATAACATATGTTTTGATTGTAATAATGGCAAGAGACGCCAGTGTGGTTATATATGAGCAGCTGTTCATCCCTTTGCTCCCCCTTTTCCATACTATTCATCTTCAGAAGAGCATACACTTATCATACATCTCCCTCTACTTATGTGCTTTTCACCCTCATTGCCTCGGCTCCCTATGCCTTACCTATTTGTTTTTTTATTTATTTCGCCATCTATATAGTGCGCCTAACCCTTAGGCATCTGGGCGCTAAGAAGCAATTTCATTGCATTTACTCACGTCTTCTGCTGCCTCCCCTTGCAAGTTAAAAGTTGAGGGTTTTTTGCTTCTTTTTTTAAATTTTGTTTTTTAAATAAGGCTGTTTCAGACCCCCTTCCTTTTAGGTATCTGCTAATGTTGATAAGTCAGAGAGACGCACACAGATCAGCGATCTATAGGAAACTAGCAAAGGAATAGGTAGGCTTCTGGTTCCTGGTCTCCTACATAAAGCCAGACGCCATTTTAAACTCTGCAAAATAAATGGTGTTGTCCAAGCCTGGAAGGCATAGATGGATGTATTCAGTAGCCATGCCAGACGCCATTTTAAACTCTGCAAAATAAATGGTGTTGTCCAAGCCTGGAAGGCTTAGATGGATGTATTCAGTAGCCATTTATTCTATACAGGCATATGCAGAATTTTCTGAATTCTGCGTTACTTATATGAGGGTTGCTCAAAGACATGGGTACTTTACAGGCAAGGGCAGGTAAATAACATGTAGCGCTCAAGATATAACACAAATGTCTATTTGTGGGTCTTGATGGCAGAAAACTAGGTACCAGCAGGTACTATCATTAAGTGACCCTTACCATCAGCTGGTGTTACACGGCTTTTAATCGTCTTATTGGATGAGTGTATGTGTCATCGGATGGATTTCATTCAAAATTAACTTGAGACTAACAACCCAATCTCCTACAAGGTATTTTCTATAATGTAGGTCCTTTTATCACTCACTCGGGAGGATAGCTCAGGGCAACGCGCTCGCCTTGGAAGCAAGAAGACACAGAGCAACACAGGTTCGATCCCCGGGTCCGTGCTTAGAAACCTCTCTGTATTAAGCGTGTTATAAATAACCAATCATGTCATACCACAAAACATGAAAGAGTGAATTGCATGGTCCTCAAGCCTGGGTGGGGTGTAATTCCCCGCATGTCTTCGATCTGGTGTAGAAATGATAGAATGGAAAAAGAAGCATTGCCCCTCCCCCGGGCCCCTTGGGAAAGTCAATGGAATGATTGGTGTGACTGAAACATGTTGGGGCTCATGGTGCCGCCTATTATTACCATTGCTGGCTTCCACGATGGGAAGTTGAACACAGATCAGATGCCAATTTAAGTTATGTTTGCCAATTGTAGATGCTCCGTTGGACTGAGTAAACTTGCACAGTATGCTGTCACTACACAAGCACACAGTTTATGTGGATGATATTTTGAAAAGTTGTATTTCTGTTTTGTAAACATTTGATAAGACTCAATGGAAATCAAATGGATTTAATTGTCGACTGATTGGATAGGCTGTTATTATGTATAATCACTTTTAATGTCTCAAATCATTCTGGTTGCATAACCTTTTGAGTGCCCTCTCCTGTGTGGGTCCCGAACACTTGCATCACAAATGTTTTGCCCCGGGGTCCCAGGATGGGCGGGACAGGCCTTACAGTGATTGCCACATATTAGGATGTTTATGAAGTTCTTATGGCTAAATGATGTTACTTTTTAGGGAATATGCATAAGTCCTAATGGTACTCAAATGACGTCTGACAATGGGACGGATTCACAAAAGATGTTCCTAACTTCTATGCATCAGCTGCACACGGAAGGTATAAAAGCCCTCGAATTCTGCGTGTTGGTCGATTCACTCAGGTGCGTCTACCTGACCAAACGCCTTTGCGTGGGCAGATCCACTGTAGCTGCACAATATGCATACAGGGTGTGTGATGTGGGAGAGCTGCTGCAATTCAGAGAGCATTCATTTGTGATTCGTCATTTACCGGTACCCATGCATGCGAACCCCAGTAAACTCGTCCGGCACCCCACTACACTGCTTACGAGCACCCTCAAGCACGATCGGAATCCCGACTGCGTGCATGCACGCCAAAAACCCAACACCTGATTTTACCTCTGCACAGAGATTCCCATATGCAAATGTGTCTGTATGCCTCCCCACGGTTGGTGGATATTTCGAATGGATTGTATGGCCATTTCCTCAATGACAGGTTGCACAGACAGATCCATGAATACGCTTGGTTGTGCGGAAATGTTGGCGTGCGATGGACAGCCTCGTAACGCCAACATTTTGCCTTGTTCTTCCTCATTTTGCATGCTCCACCCCCCTGCTCTGGTCCCTGCACAGGCCATGCCCATGCTCTGTAAGGTGTATCGTGCAAGGCACTCGGTCGCTCGCAGAAATGTGCCGAGCCTGTGCGAAGTCCCCGCAAAATCCTGTGCCGGGTTGGGCGCGCAAAGTCCTGATTTCCCGAGCAAATAATTCCATGAATCGGGGCGCAAATGTTTTTGAAGATATCTGATGTAATAGACTTCTGGTGAGAAATTCATATTCTCCTTTCTCCTAGTTGGGGGTAAGAGGAGTTGATCATTCCATTTATTGAATTGAGGTTTCTATATTTTTCCTGTGTACCTTTTTTACATGCATGAATTTGGCACAATTATCTTCATCTGTCTTGATTTTTCATCCCATGGTGCCTACATTTGTTCAGAATACTGATGCTTGGTCTTGAAGAATATGTTTTAGAAACAACTTTTATGCATGGACACTTTGCACTTTTCCTTTTTAACTTCATCTCTCATACCCTAAACAAGCCCAAGCCTTTTCCTGTGTTGGTTGTGACACATTCGTTTTATGACATTTTATGATATTTTGATTTGCTGCTATATTTGTGTCTACGTATTTGTCTAAAAACTGTGATTCTTATGAAAATTGAGTAATACCAGTGTATTGTATTTTATACGATCCAATATTGTGTTAGGTTAGGGTCTTGTTCATTTGCTGTTTACAATACATTATTTATTTTTAGATATTTCGGTTGTACTTTATCTATTTTTTCAAAGATATTAGTAAAGGTACATTATTAATAGAGATGTTTTTTGATTCCCAGTGTGATACCTACATTTTTGTCATTTATGTTTGTGTTTCTATCTCTTTGTTTATGAGGATATTTATTTATACATACCCTGATGGTAGAGATAGTGAAGAATAGGGGTAATCTTTTGTTACCTATTTGAATCACAACCACACAAGATAACACTGGCACTGCCAAATCCAACAGCACACCGGCATAACCTCATAGGTGTATCTTGCTGAACGCTAGATCCTTAGTGGCTCATGCTCCTGCCATCAGCATCCTCATCACCATGAACAAGCCTGACATCCTAGCCATCACAGAAACGTGGCTGATCCCAACAGCTGGCCCTGAGACTTCAATCGCTCTCCCTGCAGGTTACGCCATCCTACGCAGCGATAGAACAAATAGAAAAGGTAGGGGAGAAGCATTCATCAGTCTCTCACTCTGCCAAGTGAGCACAACCGAGCTCCCTAACTGTGAATCAATTTATGCGAAACTTAACTGCACCTACAATGTAGCCATCAACTTTTACCTTATTTACTGCCCTCCAGGCCCAATTCTGACTTTGGAAGTCTCATCACCCCGGGGGACTTCAACTTCCACTTTAACAACATGGCCAACACAGAAGCCTCAGCCCTGACCAAATCAATCTCTGCCTAAGGCTGCACCCAACGCATTGTGATGCCCAAGGATATATTCTTGACTGGCTGCTGGATCTCAGGTGTAACACAGCCCAATGTCCTCTGCCCATGGTCAGACGACCATATCATTACGTACTCCATCCCTATCCCAAGTAAACAGCCTACAACCGGCACAGGCACGGGACCCCTTATCATCCCCACTCTGGCACGGAGCACTGGGAACCTTACCAGTGCTCACATCCTCCCCTTGCTCAAGCATCTGTTGTCCACCGTAGGGGATATCACCATTCTTGTGGACCGCTACAGCACAATCCTAGGTAACACAGTTGATGCCCTAGCCCCTCTCAAAATCTGAAAAGTAAAAATCACTAGACACCACAACACATGGTTCACTAGCGACCTCCGTGCCTTATGCACACAAAAAAGGGTAGCTACAGCCACTTGGCAGAAGGACCCTACCACCACAAACAAAGCATTGTTTGTAGACATTGCAAGAAATTACAAGCAAAGTATTCACACAACTAAAACCACTACCTACAACAATAGAATTGGTATGGCCCCGTCCAGTGCACGCACAGTATTTGTAATCCTTTGTGAGCTAGAAACTCCCATTGCCCCTCCAGCCCTAGCGGTAAAAGGAAACACCGGGTTTGGCAGTGTCCAAGACACTTTGACTGATACATTTACTCAGTTCCAGGCCAGAATTACCAATAAGCGCTCCTGCGCAACAGCAGATTTGCCACTGCCTCCTCAACCCGAGATGCCTACAAATACCCCCCTCTTCCAATTCCAACTGATCTCAGTCGCTGAGTCGGCCACCATAATCAAGAGTCTTCATTTATCCAGATGCAAAGGCGACACCTGCCCGGCATCCCATGCCAAAGACTGCGCTGAACCACTGCTTCCTCTAATTGCTGTCATCACCAACTCTTACTCTGCGTCCTGCTCCACCCCCACCACCCTTAAGGAATCTTGGATCTCCCTGCTGCTCAAAAAAATCCTTAAACCCAACGATCCCCACTGACTACTGTCCTATAACTACTGCCCCCTTCCTCCTGAAAATTATTGACAGAGTGGCTTACCTTCAAATTCGAAACTTCCTCGAATCCCACCACATTCTAGCCACCAGACAAGTAAATGAAACTTTCTCTTCAGTTCAATGTTACTATTAGTGGCACTTTTTTTTAGTTGAAAGGCTTTTTTCATGCTTTTATAAACCCACCATAATGCCAATGGTTTTTGTTAAATATATCCTAAAGCTTTAACCACGAGAATATCAGATTATACCACACCGATGATCCCTAATGAGGAAGAAATGTGTATTTGTGGTTGTCTGCATTCTTGAGAGCTCTCTTCCTTTGGTTGTATAATTTAGTACAAGTTTCAGGTGCAAAAAACATGCATTTAAGCTCCTGTGCATACCCACAATGCACTGCTCAGCGTCTCTGAACTGGAGGTGAAGTTCCAGGGATGGTTATTGGGTGGTTCTTCAGCATGTGTTGCTTAGCTCAAATCCCCTATTCTACTCTATTTTCTTAATGTGCAGGTGTTTTTGGATATTAATCTTGAGGTGTGTATACATTGATCTGGCAATTAACACCCTGGGTGGATGCGGCAGCAAATCAGGTTACTTTCGCCTGCATGTCACCTTCATGCTGCACACTCACCGCCACTTACATCTCGGTTGTGGCACCACTGCATCACTCCTCACCGCCTCTCCTCAAAAGCATATGGGCCATCTAGGAAATAGAAGAGGGGCTCAGAATGGAGCCCAGTTTACCATTTCCATGCGGCCATGTAGGGTGAGTATATATTTGAAATAACAGGCCATGCGCTAGCCACAACTTATTCTTTCAAAAGAATTGCATCAGGAAGTAAACCTGCAGTGCTAATAGCAATAATCCCCCACCTCGCAGGCTTCACCAGCCGGTAACGACCCCAGGGCCCGACATTAAGGCCCTCACTTTTCTTGGGCCTGTAACTTGTGCCCGTGCCATTACTGGCGCAAGAAGCCCATGTGGTAGACGATTATGTAACCCTGCACCTTGCACACACAGCCCAGCACATGTAAAGTTTTTGCCCCCCCCCCCCACACATTGCTAATGCTTTTGTCTGCTGCGGTCTGTCTGCTACAACAAGCGAACCATCACAAGAGAACTCAAGACAGAAGAAGACCAAAAAAGAGCAGCAGCAAAGACTTTGCGACAGCCCTGGCCATGTTGTCGCCGAAGAAAGGCATTTTTATACTGAGTTTTTGTACAGTGCACTGTGTGGCACTGTACAAGGCTTTAAAGACTTTTAAATATGTTTCATATTTTAAAGGACTATTTTTGTATTGGTGAAGGTGTTTTTAGAGATGCATCAGCTTTGGGTGAAGTAAATTGTATAACAAGAGGATTGGATTGGTACTGGTGAGTCGCACTCTGCCTCCCAATGGTAAGTTATACACAATTGATGGAAGAGTAAGTCAAGATTGATCAAGATATCAGCTATGAGTCTTTTAATTTCACAAGAAGTCATCTGACACGTGTTTTGACCTAAGCAGACTTTGTGGAATTGGTGACGCAGCTCGCCGTATGCAATATAGTGGTCAAAGGGCACTCATAAAGGTTTGAACCCATTCAACTATCTATACTTTAAGTGAATTGTATATAGTGTCCTGTGATTACCCTTTTAAAAAAAGAAACTCTCAAAAACTTGCTGGTGTACTGGAAGAGAAAAGTATAAGTAAGCCCACAACCACTAAAAGAATCAACACAAGCATTCCTTCACCCGACTTTCTTGTAACCACTAAAAGAATCAACACAAGCATTCCTTCACCCGTCTTTCTTGTAACCACTAAAAGAATCAACACAAGCATTCCTTCACCCGTCTTTCTTTTAACCACTAAAAGAATCAACACAAGCATTCCTTCACCCGACTTTCTTGTAACCACTAAAAGAATCAACACAAGCATTCCTTCACCCGTCTTTCTTTTAACCACTAAAAGAATCAACACAAGCATTCCTTCACCCGTCTTTCTTTTAACCACTAAAAGAATCAACACAAGCATTCCTTCACCCGTCTTTCTTTTAACCACTAAAAGAATCAACACAAGCATTCCTTCACCCGTCTTTCTTTTAACCACTAAAAGAATCAACACAAGCATTCCTTCACCCGTCTTTCTTTTAACCACTAAAAGAATCAACACAAGCATTCCTTCACCCGTCTTTCTTTTAATCACTAAAAGAATCAACACAAGCATTCCTTCACCCGACTTTCTTTTAATCACTAAAAGAATCAACACAAGCATTCCTTCACCCGACTTTCTTTTAACCACTAAAAGAATCAACACAAGCATTCCTTCACCCGACTTTCTTGTAACCACTAAAAGAATCAACACAAGCATTCCTTCACCCGTCTTTCTTTTAACCACTAAAAGAATCAACACCAGCATTCCTTCACCCGTCTTTCTTTTAACCACTAAAAGAATCAACACAAGCATTCCTTCACCCGTCTTTCTTTTAACCACTAAAAGAATCAACACCAGCATTCCTTCACCCGTCTTTCTTTTAACCACTAAAAGAATCAACACCAGCATTCCTTCACCCGTCTTTCTTTTAACCACTAAAAGAATCAACACAAGCATTCCTTCACCCGTCTTTCTTTTAACCACTAAAAGAATCAACACAAGCATTCCTTCACCCGTCTTTCTTTTAACCACTAAAAGAATCAACACAAGCATTCCTTCACCCGTCTTTCTTTTAACCACTAAAAGAATCAACACAAGCATTCCTTCACCCGTCTTTCTTTTAACCACTAAAAGAATCAACACAAGCATTTCTTCACCCGACTGGTTGAAAACGATTTACATCACAAAATGATATAAGTGCCAATGATAGCAGGGCGACACTACATAACGTCAAAGGATTAACAAGGACTGGGAATTCTGTTTGCCAAGATAGGGAGGAAGGGGGTTGATGGCAGCCAGTTAGAGAACAATAAATGGTAGCCTCCCAGTGAGCGTCAGGGATGAGCTCCAAACACCTGCGGGAGTGTGCAGCAATGAAGGCGCCCCGTCTAGAAGCATGACTCGGTACACCACCTTCAGGGGGACAGAAACAAATCAAGGCAGATCGTGACGATGGATCTAGTGTGCCATGATCAAGCACAACAGCCCTTTCCTGGCCTCGCCGTCGCTCTTTGTGCTCTGCTACCACTGTAGCGTTTGCCAGCGGCCAGTCAGAATCAGGACTCCTATATTTAGTTTCCTAAATGCTTGCGCAAGCCATTGGACTTTTTATTTAGAAATTTGCAAGTGGGAATGAATAATCAGAATACGGAATCCAGATTTTAGAATATTTGTAGATATCCTAAAATTATTCAGATAGCCATTGTGTTCAGTGCATTAACCTGAATGCAAGAGAAAAAGACTTCCCAACATACATTGACCCAAGGTGAGGGCAAGCTTTGCTTCAGCCTGAACTGATAATTGGCAGAATCTCTGTCCATGCACATTTCTTAAACATAAGCATTCAATTATAATTTGCACTTCCACCAGTACCATAATATTGCATATATCAGTGGGATTATTTATTTTTAAGAAAAATAAAAACTCAAAATGCCATAATTTTTCAATAAATCTATCACCATGCGATCAACTGTCTGGCCCAAAACTCCAACAGGGTAGAAGACAGAAAAGGAAGTGGAACTCACGCGAGCATGGCTGAATGTTGCAGATCTTATCCTCTCGGTCCGGCCCTTCGCATGGCGATCCAGTCCCAGATGGTAGTGGGTCCGTGCAGAAGCGATACCGGTTCTGGAGACCAGTTTCGCAGGAGGCTGAGCACTCGCTCCATGGAGTCCACTCTGACCAGCCGCCATCCACTAGTGAAAGAACACAGAAAATATGACTTTCGCCTATGGTGCAGGTTCTGACGTGCTTATTGGACCAAGGGTAGAAGTACAAGTCGCTGATTCAGATATAATAAGCTGGATCACATGTCAGGCTTGCATGGCTCTACCTCAGTCTCGCCTTGCTTTCAGGAATGCTTCCCTGCCAAGGAGTCACCTGTCAACCTTGGAAGAGTGCCTGAGTGATTAAATATTCCAGGATTCAAACCTGTGGCCAGAATGTTGTGTGGCTTCCAAAGGAAGAAATTAGCAGCAACTTCCCTTTCTGAATGCTGTATCGTCCCGCTGTGACCGCATAGGGGAGGATTCGGAAAGCCATAATCAACTGCTATGACGTCAAAACAGGGGGTATATAACACTGTCCCTGCAAGGTATTTTTCTTCTTTTTAGGCTGATGTGAAGTGAGGAGAGAGGGGAGGTGAGGCCGCATTACTAGTTTGGTGTTTTTACCATTTCCAGCAGTCGCAATCACAGTAGATCCACCTGATTTTCGGTGGCACAGTGGCTGTGTTTACCCCCATTCCTAGTGTCCATAGGATTTAATTGGGGATTTGCCGATTTACCACCTGTGTTAAATCTGCCTGTGCTAAACCAGTCATGTTTTAGGGATAAGTTAGAGGAAAACCCTCAAGCAAGTGCAGGAGGTATATCCTCCACTTTACCCCCAAACTGGGAATCTGGCAGTGTGCAACATCGCCAGCAAATTTGCTGTAATAGATTTACTCCCACTTTTTCACCATTTTCTCCTGGACCGCTAAATTCGTGATGAGACCCTTCATATGTTTTATGCTGCATGCGGTCCCTCATGCCCCAACACGCACCCCCTGTAATGCTGGGCCATAAGGGACAGCGCAGGAGTTGGGGAAGGAGTTCAGGATTTGGAAAAGGGGCGCAGGGGGAATATATACAACATAGCATTGCAGAGGGGTAGCTTTCTACTACAGGGTGCATTATACCTTGGAGTTGTGAGCTACATCATAGCCGACTTGAGCTTCCCTTTCATTCTCTCTCAGATGTCACTCGGGACCCCTCGGTGTCATATCTCCCCACAGGTGATAGCTACCCTATAGTTGATGGTTGGTAGCGTCTATAATTCTGTGCATTGCACACTGATTTGTGAAGCATGTGCGATAACCCGCAGAGCCATCTTGCAGCTACTGGCTGTCCCCCAATCAATGGCGTCCATCCTGTGGCCCCGATGTGCTTGCCCTTTGGCTGAAGTCTAAGAGTGACATCTGCAGTGAAGGACGGTCCTAATCACTTTGTATGAAGATCAATCATGCCCAATCATTCCTGACACGGCACAGATTGCACCATCACACAAAAGGAGTCAATTGCTTCCACGACGAGGAAACCCCCAGGTGGCGTGTAACATGACACAAATAAGCCACAGTCATCCATGACATAATCCCTACTAACACAGCAACATCGGTCCATTATCTCACATGTACTCTTGCATAACAGCAAACAATCCGCAATCAACACTGTGACACATGCCAGTGGTTTCGGTTCATTTGACCATATTTCAAAACCAGTTACTTTTTTAACAACAATGTCCCGAGAACCTGTGCCACTCACATTGGATTTCATGAGGGAGAACCCTGTGACCCCGTTACTGCCACTCTTCCATGACCCCATCCTCCTGTGGGGATATCTGATGTGGATGTATGTATGCATGTATGTATTGTCACGGATGGTGGCACATACCCCCAGAACCCAAAGGACAGTTCAAGGGTCTTTATTCCACAAATGGTTTACTTTAGTTGAATCATGGCATTTATTCTGGTCAGGTTGCGGGCAGGGTGCACTAACGGGCTTCCCATGGATTCGGTCCACCTTAACCCAGGCATCCCTTACCCGCGGCAGCTGGTGATCGGTAACCTCTACTATCTAAAGGCTAGCTATAGGGGAGGGCCTAAAGGCCAGTGCCGTATCTATCTGGCTCCCTCCCGGGGGGTATTTCCAATCGGTCCCTAACCTAACACTCCCTATGCTCTCTCAATAGAAATTACACTTTCTTTTATGCCAATACCAAATACCCTACACCGTTCACTCACTGGTTCCTTTTCTCTCCTCTCCCTGATATGTCTACTCCCTCTGCCTTACCCTCTGTTCCCCGTCCCTTTTCACTCCATCTGTTCATCTTCCCCAATCTATGCCCTTCTGTGCCTCCAATGTTCACACTCTCTCTCTCTTTGCTCCTCTTTCCTCACTACAAACATTCCCACACACAGCTTCAAACATACAAATGGTACCTCTCTCTCTCTCACAACCAATCACCAGCACCAACTCCGCCATCAACTCCTCAGCCCATCACTCCACTGTCCTTCCTCTCGCTAGTCTTCCATTCCACCTACACTCCTTCTAACCTCAGCCATACAACCCATACTCTGTCCCTCATTCACTCTCCTTCTATAACTCTCTCTTCCTGGTTCTATCACCCTTTCCATTGGTTCCAATGATCACCTGTCTCTTTGGGACAATCTGTGACTATGCTTTCCCCAGAGGGCTGGTTACACAGAGGCAAAGCTTTAAAAAAATATGTTTCCCCTCTCCCTCCACTGATAGGACTGCAGTCTCTGTTGTTTCTTTGGTGTGCTCTGGGTTTGGTATTTCAGTTTGCACTGCAGTGTATTTGCTTTTCTGGTATGTTGGGAGTTGTTCCCTTGTAGCTCTGTGCAGGTCGTATAGTGCTTGGTGTCTCTCTCTCTCTAGTTGTTTCACTCATTAATCATCTCCAAGAATTCTCGTACTTGAGTTGCTGACGTACAAAGGAGAATGTTCTGGCTAGAAAATATATTGGGAGGAATTGTGTGACAAAAGGTGGTAGCAGCATTTTAATTGAAGGCACCTGAGGAGGTTTCAGAGACTGGGCCCCACCCCTACTCCCACTTGCAGCCTCTGAGACAGGTCTGGTTCTGGCTTTCGCCCTGGTAGGCCCCCTTCCCAGGTTGAGAGTGGTCCCCTAACAGGGTCAAGACCCAGACTGTGTCACAGTATGTATGCGTGAAGGGAAGGGTATGTCTGTGTAAGTTTGCGTATGAGGGCAGTGTGTATGGTGTGTATGTGTGATAGTAAATATGTGAAAGAGAATGCAGTGAGAATGTTTCAGGTGCACACGTGAATAGAAGAGGTATGGGTGTGTGACTGATTGTGTTAATGGGTATGAACATGTGTGGGCTTGCCAGGCTGGAAGACATTGGTGAACGCAGGTAGCAAGGATGCCTTTTCATAATATGGCATAGCATTTTACACTGACATTAAGGGCAAAGCCTACATGATGAGTGTACTTAGATATGGTGGGCATTTGTACAGCCAACCAGCACTGCTTTCTTACTCCGCCATTGTATGTTTTCCTGCCATTAAGGGCAAATCCAACATAATGAGTGTTCTTATGTAGTCATACATGCCTATTTCGGTCTAAAGGGTCTGGACAGGTGTTCCTGCTGGCATTTGTTACTGGCATCAAAGGTAAAGACAAAATGAGTGTTATTGCATAGCCAATATGGCCTACACTGGTGCAACCTGTCTTGACAGGTTGAAACAGTGTAGGAGTGGCTTTTTTTTACTAGTGTTAAGGGCACAGCTAACATGATGAGTGTTCTCATGAGGCCATACTGGCCTACATTAGTGCCAATAGTCTGGATCGGTTTCCTTACTATATCATGTCATTTTTTTAACTGGTATCAAGGGAAAAGCCATCATGAGTGTTCTTACAACACGACACTGGCCTACAATAGCGCAGCCAGTCTGGATATGTTTTCAACTTGTCCAGACTCTGCACACCGATGTAAAGTAGTATGGCCACATAAAAACGCTTTCTTACAGTTGCATGGCATTTGTTACCAGAATTAAGGCCAAAGCCAACCCGATGAGGGTACTTAACTGGCCATACTGGCCTACATTGGTGAAGCCACTATTGACATGTTTTCTTACTGTGGCATGGCATTTTATGCTGGCATATACTGGCAAGGCCATTGTGAACATGTTTTCTAATGGTATTGTTATTCACAGTATGGTCAAAGCAAACATGAGTATTTTCTTATGTGGGAAGACTGGCACATATTTGTGCAGTCAGCATGGACATGTAATGTCATAATCAGCATGAAAATGTTTTCAACACAGATGAACAAAATCATCATGTAAACACATTAGAAAATGCTCCTGCGCTCTATTGCTGACTTGGCATCTAATGGATTCTTTTCATATCTTACCCAACAAAACCGATTGTGAACTGTGTGGATTCCACCCAAATGTTCACAGAAAGTGTGCTGTAAAATGCACTATTTTCACCGAGTATTTAAAATGTTAAAAGGGTGAATACCCCCCAAAAAACACTGCTTGGTTGGTTTGAGCTCCCTAACTACACGCTACCGATCCAGCAAATTCATTGGAAATGCTTACCCCCCCCTCCAAAAAAGAAAACCACCTACCACCATTGCAGTAAGGCGCGCTGCTTCTTGCTGAGGCCAAGAAATGTGCAGGGTGTGGGGAGTGAACACGTATTGTGAATGAGACTGAGGGGTGATCATTTCAGATCCGTTAGTGGCAATGACGGGGTGCACAGGGAACGTGAATGTGCAGAGCGAGGTGTGGGGTTTTGAAGATGCATTTTTTTCAGAAGCGGTCTCTCGAATGCACTGTCAAAAAACACCCAAAACACAGCCATATGATATAACACCTGGGTGTGGGTGTGGATGAAAGATTTTGCCAAACTCCTGAGTCAGTAGATTTAGAAACAAGAGGATCCTCCAGCTCACCACAGGGCTGGGATTGTGCAGATCTGCATACCAGACCCTCCCGGGCCCCCTTGCAGCCACCAAGATCATTATCCACCTGTGGAGCTTGAACCTCTACAGGCAGGGGATCACAGCAAGCACGTACATCATCGTAAACGTTCACAGAATCAACAAAGGATCACCCAAGGAACCTCCCCATTGAAAACTCTGTGAAGCAGAATTGAGGGCATTTCTGGTGAAACTGTGTTATAAATAACTCCACCCGTAGAACAAACCACATCTCAAAGATGCGGCCTACCTCAGACTAGTGCACAGACCACTCATGTGCCTCCCAATGCTTCCTGCTGAGGGTGCCCAATCTCACATTAATTCTACTTCAAGATCAATAGCCTTGAGTAAGATGCCCTTGCCAGTCACCCACACCCACAGAGACTGTGCCTAGCTGCACAAATCCAGGAAGCCAAGGCTCCTGCACTTTTATTACATATTGCAAGGTGGGCATGCTCTCCACCAGAATCAGCACTCCCTTGCACTGCAACTGAAAAGCCTGGAAGGCTAGGTGATTTGTGCCCAGCTGTGGGGTCTCCCTTCTCTCTTCGACCACAGCTCTCAAATATCCTGCTCCTTGAGATGGGCACCCCAGCTTATCATGCAATCATCTGTGATGACCTGCACCTGAACACTTGGGTGAACAAAAGGCTCACACACCATCTCGGCTCAACCAGCTTAAGTCCTGTGCAAGAGCCGCACTCACCAGCAACCCATCCCCCAAAGCCGCAAGCCCCTGATTCCTCCTGGGCCTGAGTTCCCATTGGAGCATCCTCCGGGGATGCCTCACCAAAGTAACAAGAAGGTTAAAAGGGGCCATCAGGCTCATCAGCATCAGAAATATCAGAGCTTCCAGCTTGAACCCCCGGTTTAAAGTTGGTCAGAATGTTCCTGATCACCTGATGCCTTGCTGGGTAAACGTAATTAATGTCATGTCCAGGATAGCCCCTAGGAAATGCAGCCATATGAATGGGTCCAGATGTACCTTTTGAGGTTCAAGGACAAACATAGGATGAATACCAATCCCACAGTCTGTTTAAGTGCTGAAATGCCCCTCCTGCTTGAATGATCTCATTAGCCAATCGCATGAGATAGGGAATGCCTCTTTACCTGCCAGATGCAAGTTGATCCCCACGACTGCCATTGCAGTTTTGAACACTGTAGAACTTATGCTAGTGTGAAAGTGGTTCCATGGCCACAAAACACAGTTATTTGCTGTGAGTCGGAAAAATACACGTCCTGGAAGTCCAATGCACCATGTCTATCTCGCCCCCTTGGCCCGCCTGATCTCTATCTTTTTCCTCTAACATTCAGTATTATGTGGATGGCATTCAGCTCTCTTTCAGGCTACACTCGGCCTCCTCCTCGCTCATCCCTGACTGTCTTTCCGCTATTCAGGCATGGTGCTCCTCTAATGTTCTCTGCAGTAATACCAGTAATATGGATATCCTTTTCATTGGGACCCCTGCTCCTGCTTTTCCCCTTTCACTCTGGCCGGCCTCCCTTGGCCCTGTGCCCTCACCCTCTTGTGAGACAAAAAACCTCTCGGGGTCCTTTTCTACTCCACTCTCTCCTTCTCGCCACACATCACGTACATCTTCAAAAAGTCCCATTTCCAACTATACCTCCTCAGAGGTATTCTTCTTTTCCTCTCCCTCACCCGCCCCACCAGAATCTCACTGTTTCTAGAGCTCTGGTTCTCTCTAGGCTTGACTCTTGCAACAGCTTCTTTCTCAATCTACCGAACTCTACCCTACGCCCTCTGCAACTCATCCAAAACAGGACTGCAAGACTTATTCTTGACTCAAGCCTAGGGAGCGAATCTCTCCGGCTCTGAAATCCCTCCACTGGCTCCCGGTGGCTGCAAGCATCATCCACAAGGCCTTCTAGGCCCGGGGCCCGTACTATCTCCAACGCTCTCTTCCTATGTACCTTCCTTCCAGAGCCCTGCACTCGTCTACTTCCAATTCTCGACGGGTGAGTTGCTTCTCCAAGCAGAGACTGGGTGGTAGATCTCTTTCCTCTGCAGGTGCCTCCCTGTGGAATGGCCTTGCTGCCACTCTTCACCTTGAGCCAGACCTCCTTAAGTTCTGGAAGGTCCTCAAGACCTTCCTTTTCTCTTCGTTCTTCTCTCTGCCTCTCCCCTGCTAACATTTCGCCACCTCCCATTCTTTCTGCCTTCCCTCTGCTATCCTTCCCTTCCTCGTGCTCAGTTACTTTGACTGGTTGCCTGGTGCTCCTCTGAGTCATAAAGGATTCCTGCCCACCCTCCGCCCAGTCCCTAGCACTGCACCTCGTGCACTGCCACCTGGCTTTCCTTGCACTTAACCCAGGGCACTATTCCACTGGGTGCACTTCTCCCCCTTCCTCTCCCCTGCACTTCTTGTCTATGCACTTGCACAATCTAAATGATACTAGACCTATTAAGATCATTGGTCTTCTCCCCTGTTTTCCCCTCCATGTCTGGTTGTGCTTTGAAACGCTTGTGCATATGCCCATTATAAATAACCTATCAATCAATCAATCAATCAATCAATCAATAATCCAGTAACTCTGCACAAGACCGCCTAAAATCTGGTGCAATGCTACCATTTTGAATTTCTCTTTTTTCGTGTACTTGTTTAGATACAAATTAGGCCTCAATTTCCCTGTTACTCTTTAGGATGTGAAAATATCTTGACTGAAATGCGGTAAGGTGTTCTTTTCTAGGCACCTTTTCTATAGCTTCTTTTCACGCCATCTGCTCTACTTGAGGGAGCAGGTCTGCATGGTAAAAGCTCCTGTCTTTTGTTCTGTTGTATTGTGGTTTGGAACCTGGAGGAAGAATCAAGGACACACTGTCATCTCTTTTCACAATCTGCAGGACTGACAGTTCTGTGGTCACAGCTCCCCATTCCCTGATGAAGTCCCCCACCCTGCCCCCCCCCTGTCTGGTGATGTATGTTCCGAGGACACATCAAAGTAGCTTCCCTGAGGAAGCTGCCTATTTAGAAACCACAGGCTGACTAACTGCCTTCTTCTGACCCCTGCCTCTATTAGGTTTCCACTATGTCTGTCCTCCAATGGGCATCTCCTGGCCAAAAGGAAGCTTCTGACAGGCTTTGACTTGTACATATGTGCCATTAGAAATGGCTTCAGGACAGGCAAAGGACCCAGCTACCTAGTCGTCTATCTCAATCTCCTTCATGGCCTCACTGCTTGCTGCAGGCAGGTGGTCAAACACATTCTCCACTACCTGCTACAAGGCAAACTGGTATCTCCTCAGACTTTCTGCCACTTTAACCGACCACGGGGCCAGAGACCAGGATGTGAACACCTTCTTCTCTGTGGCATCAATACATTTTGACTCACTATCTGCAGGCACTTGGGAACACATCAGGGTACCACCTCAAATTGGAGTGTGTATCACCAACAATTCTGCCACTGTTGGTTAAAAAAAGATAAAATGTGGTCCCTGTTAAGCTGGAACAGACTCTGACTTCTCCCAAATGTCAGCATTTGTGTCTTCAAATCAATCGTAAAAAGAATAAAATGTGCTGACCCTCTTTAGGGCCATTAGCATCACATCCATGATCTGTTCAATAATGTCAGAGGCTTGACTATTCAATGACTTAGTTACCCGTGTCATAAGGCCTACATATGATTCAAGATCTGCATTGGGGCACATGGGAACCTACCCAATGGGCATGTTTTCTGCCGAAGTGTCCAGGCCACTTGCGTCATGCAGATCCATGATGACCTCCACATCACCCTGCTTGCTCTTGCGAAAGCTTTCCTGAGCCGTTGAATAGTGTTCCTCCCAGTCGCCAATACCATACGCCACATCGCTCCCCAGCAACGCACCAATTCTCCTCCTCTATTATTGGCATCTCAACTTGGAAACCAATAGCGTTCCGCAATACTGCTGGGTCTTGTCAGGTGCCCAATGCAGCTTTGTGCCAGCTGCTCATTGTGCCACCAACACAACACATGACTCCATGAAGTTGACAGTGGTGTCCCTGTTTTACAGGTATACAATAACAATCTCTGTGGTGCAAGCCCTCCATTTCTATGCTAAATGACAGACATGGTGGGAGGCACAGTCAGATTTTTTCTCATCTCCGCAAACATGGTCAAGATTGCCTGCAGACTGGACATTTCAAAGATAAGGCTGCGCTGCAGGGGGTATATTATTGCTTAGATGCCACGTTTACCATCAGAGCTAGAAATGGAACCAGTTCTATATGATAACGTCGCCTGGGCAAAAGTCGCCAGGTTAACTATTTATTTTTTCCTGCACCCCTAAAAGCCTTCCCCCACATATTCTTGGGTAGGTATTATTTACTATTATATACTCCAGTCCCGGAATATTTGGGGAAAGTGCTTGATTTTCTTGGGAGTGCAGACATGGGGAAATGTTGCCCTCTGGCGACCTTTTCTCAGGCGGCTTTATCACCATGGAAACATACCAGCACGAGAAACTCCAAGACATGATATGTATCAAGACAGCAAAGAAGTAGCAAGCATCCATGATATGATACTTACTATCAGATTAAACATCCACGAACTTGCAGGAGGTGGCATTTGCAATCATACACAAGGAGCCACAAGAAAAGGAGCTGCAAGACGTGACACTATAACACATGCCTTCAGAGCAAGCGAGCCACAAGCATCCATAGTGACAGAAACCGCTGCAGGAAACTAGCAACATGCATCCACAACATAAAACTTACCATTGCAGGGAAGGTGTGAGCAGTTGGACACCTGGCCAGAGAGGCAGGAGCTGAGGAAGGAAGGGAACGGTGAAATGAGGAAAATCAAAAGAAAAGCAACACAAATGCAAATGGAGGCCTGGGCGGCGGTGCCATACAGGCATAAACAAACAACCCCACATCATGTCCCGCATCATACCGCCCTTCTCTCCTCACCTTTGCCTCCTTGAACCCCCCTCGCCCTCATAGCCCTTACACAAAAATACACACACACACAAATATACAAATATATAGGTTCAATGTCTTTACGGCGGTACGATGTCCTTTCGTCGCGGGATGTTTTTTCGCAGGGTTTTGTACCGCAAATTTTTTTCTGAAAAAAACCCATCACATTTTTTAGAAAATGGGGGGGTTTGGCAGGGGAATCCCCCCCAAAATAAAAAACATTTGGATGTTTTTTTGCGAGAAAAAAATTGCGGCAAAAAACCCAGTGAAAATACATCCCGCGATGAAATGACATGGAACCCTTTACGACACCCTAAATAACAACATACTTTTAAAACGACATCTGAATAACAAAAAAGTCTAATTTGTTTTTTTACATTTGGGGGCTCCCCACAAACCCTCCGTTTCTACTGGCTTTTTGCCCTTCCCCCAACTACCCCCACCCCTTGTAATCCCTTACCCCACGGCATATATACTTTTACTAAAAAATGCAACTTTTTGTCGTTATTTAAGTGTTGTTAAAAAAGTGTTTAAAAAAATGGTGTCATTATATATATATATGGGATACATTACTCACCGTAATCGTATTTCTGATGCTTGTATCTGCTTAGATTCACATGCTGTGCATAGGCCGACATCTAGTGGAAGCTGCGGAGTATTACAGTTTGTTTTTCGAAAGTCGAAAATGGGCGTCGACACAGGCGTGCCAGTAATACTATCCCTAGTGTGACGTCCACTGTACCCAAGATCCCTCACGCGTGTAGGATCCTCAGATTGTATTTTTTCTGACATGAGGAAGCATGAGGAGTAGCGTGAGTACAGATAATCCAAGCAGATAGACAGAAAGGTAAGACTACAAGCAATCATGCGCCTTCTCTCGGAGGGGAGGAAGGGTGGGTCGCATGTGAATCTAAGCAGATACAAGCATCAGAAATACGATTACGGTGAGTAATGTATCCCTTCTGAGGCTTGTGGAATCTGCTTAGATCACATGCTGTGCATAGATTAGCGAGCAGTACCAGAAGAAGGAGGTGGGATGTGAGAAGGGTCATGAGCAAACAGGTGTCTTAGAACCGCTTGTCCCACTTGTGTATCTGTCTTGGAATGAGTGTCAATGCAGTAATGCTGAGTAAAAGTGTGAATAGAGCTCCAAGTAGCCGCTTTGCAAATGGTGTCGAGGGGAACATTTGCAATGAAAGCCAGAGTGGCACCAATGCCTCTAGTAGAGTGGGCCCTTGGCGTAAAAGGCAGAGTCTTTTCAGAAAGAGAGTAACACAGCTGTATACAGTTGATAATCCACTTCGAGATAGCGCCCTTAGAGACGCGATCCCCCTCTCTGCCTGTAGCTACGGAGACAAACAGTTGATCTGTTTTCCTTAGCGGTCTGGTTTTATTTACATAGTATAGGACCGCCCTACGCACATCTAGGGTGTGTAGTTTCACCTCAGCCGAGCTTTGCGGGTTTTGGAAGAAAGCCGGAAGCTCGATGGACTGGTTTACATGGAACTTGGATATGAATTTAGGTGAGAACCTAGGGTGTGTGCGTAAAACCAGTTTGTCCTTGTGGATAGTAAAGAAAGGATCCTGCACTGACAGAGCCTGAATTTCACTGACCCTTCTTATGGAGGTAATGGCTACTAAGAAGGCCGTTTTATAAGTCAGGTGTTTGAGACTACTTTTATGCATGGGTTCGAATGGGGGTCCCATGAGCTTAGCTAGCACCACGTTGAGGTCCCATCCTGGCGGTGGGTTCGAAATAGGAGGGTGGAGTCTCTTTACTCCTTCCATGAAGGCTTTAACCACTGGTACTTTCCACCACGAGACCTTGTTATGGGATGTGGTGTAAGCCGAGAGGGCTGCCAGGTGTACTTTCAGCGAGTTAAAAACCAACCCTGCATCCAGCAGGTGGAGCATGTATGTCACAACGTTGGAAGGAGTGCAATCAACCGGGTTGATTTGTTTATTCTGGCACCAGATAACGAATCTTTTCCACTTATCAAAGTAACAGTGCCTTGTATTTGGTTTCCTGGACTCCTTTAGAATGTCCATACACCTCTGTGGTAATTTGAGATGTCCAAACTCTATGACTTCAGGAGCCATGCTGCTAGGTTCATAGAGTTGGGTTCCTGATGCACTGTTTGACCCTGTTGCTGGGACAGTAGGTTGTACCAGGCTGGGAGTCTGATGGGCTCGCACACCGCCATCCTGCGTAGGTGTGGAAACCATGGTTGTCTCGCCCACATGGGAGCAACTAGGATGAGCGTCATCGATTCCTTGTTCATCTTGTACACCACCTTCCTGATGAGAGGAGTTGGTGGAAAAGCGTACGCAAACATCCCTGACCAGTTCATCCACAGGGCATTCCCTTGGGAGTTTGGCTGGGGGAACCTGGATGCAAATCCTGGGCATTGTTTGTTTTCGCTTGTGGCGAATAGGTCTATAGTGGGGAAACCCCATTGAGAGAAGAGATCTCCTACTACGTCTCTGTGAAGGACCCATTCGTGTTCTTCTGGGAGGGAGTCTCTGCTTAGAGCATCCGCTAGGGAATTGAGCTCCCCTGGAACATGTTGCGATGACAGGAAGATGTTCCGTCTGAGTGCCCATATCCATATTTTCTGGGCCAGCTTGGACAGATTTGGCGAACAAGTCCCCCCTTGCTTGTTCAGATAGAACATGGCTGTCGTGCTGTCCGTCCTGATCTGCACCAACAAGTTCAGTAGATGGGGCTCGAACGCCTTTAGCGCTCGGAATACTGCCAGAAGCTCTAGCAGATTGATGTGGTTCTTGGCTACTGAGTGAGACCAGAGACCCTGAGCTGTGTGGTGGAGAAGGTGAGCTCCCCACCCAGTTAGGCATGCATCTGTAGTCACCACGGCTTGTACTTCGGGATCGTAAAAGGGTTTCCCCTTTGCGAGATTCTCTCTTGTCCACCAGTGTAGGCTCTGTACGAGTGTAGGCGAAACGACCACTAGATCGTCCCACTGACCACTTGCCTGAGACCACTGTTTCGCCAACCATTCCTGCATGGGACGCATGCGCAGACGCGCGTGGGGGACCAGGTAAATGCATGACGCCATCATGCCCAGTAACCGCATAGCTTTGCGTACTGTTATCCGTTGACCTGACTGATAAGGCGGAATTTGCAGAAGTATATTGCGAATTCTCTCTTCCGAAGGGAAGGTCAATCCTTTCTGAGTATCTAGGATAGCTCCTAGAAACTGTTTTGAGGTGTTTGGCACCAGACTTGACTTTTTCTCGTTGATAGAGAAGCCTAATTCGTGGAGGAGGTCGATAGTCCTCTGAATGTTTGACCTGCAAATTCCTGGGGTTTCCCCCGTTATGAGCCAGTCGTCCAGATATGGGTACACCGGGATTGCCTCCCTGCGTAGGTGTGCAGCCGCCACTGCCAGTACCTTGGTGAATACCCTTGGTGCTGAAGCTATCCCGAAGGGCAGTACCTTGAATTGGTAGTGGCGACTGTCCACTTTGAAGCGCAAGTACTTTTTGTGCGCTGGGAGCATGGAAATATGAAAATAAGCATCTTTCATATCCAAGGTTGCCATGTAATCCCCCTTTTTTAGGAGGGGGATTACCTCTTGTAGCGTGGTCATACGGAATTTTTGGGGCTTGACATACTTGTTGGCAGGCCGTAGGTCCAATACTGGGCGCATTGTCAATCTTTTTTTGGCACAAGGAAGTAAGTTGAATAGATACCCTTGTTTACCTGGTGTCCTGGGACGAGTTCTATCGCGTCCTTTTCTAGCAGAATGGCGATCTCCTCGAGAAGGATCCTTTGATGCTCTAGGGAGTGCACTCTTTGTCGTGGAGGATGGTTCCGAGGACGCTGCAGTAGTTCTATACAATATCCTGCGGATACTGTTGACAGCACCCATCTGTCTGAGGTGATCCCTTCCCAAGCTTGGGTGAAGGTGGAAATGCGTCCCCCTACCGGGGTTGCGTGACAAGGGACCCTGAACTGAGCGTCACTGTTTTGGTGGAGGCGTGCTACCTCCCTTGTTGGGGCTGCCTCTGCCTCTTCCACGACCTCTCTTGTTACCCCTGCCGTAACTCTGGGTAGACTGCTGGTTGTTATTCCATTGTGTACCCTGTCCCTGGGCATAGTTGCCTCTTTGTGAATTTTGGCCGCGTGGGCGACGAAAATTACTGTTCCCCCTCTGGTTAGGGGGTTTGTTGGTAAGCTGGCCAAGGGATTTGAGAGTCTCATATTCATCTTTGGCATTTTTAAGTGCGTCTTCGACCGCTTTCCCAAACAATAGGTCGGGTTCCACTGGCTTGTCTATTAAAGAAGCCTGGGTTTCTGTCTTGAATCCCGACTGCCGTAACCACGCATGTCTCTTGATAACAGTACCTTCTGCTATCAATCTCCCTGCGTTGTCAGCGGCGTCGAAAGTTGCTTTTAAAATGCAACCAGACACGGCTCTCCCCTCTGCCGAGATCCGAGCCAGCTGGCCCTTTAACGGTTCTGGAGCAGAGGCAATGAGCGCCGCGACTTCTTCCCATTGATGGCAATTGTAACTAGCCAACAGGGTGGTGGAGTTCGCAATCCTTGTTTGGTAGGCGGACGTTGAGGCTACCTTCCTGCCAAACCCGTAAAGTTTTTTGCTCTCCTTGTCGGGAGGAGCTTCTGATGAAGATAAGGGCGTGCCAGCCCTTTTTCTAGTGTTGGTAACCACTAGGGAATCTGGTTTAAGATGTCCCCTTATATACAGAGGGTCAGACTGGGCTGCCCGGAAAATTTTCTCAATTCTGGGGTTGACAGCTCTGGTGAGGTTAGGATTCACCAGGGAAGGATCTATTCTTCGTTGGATGGATTTGAGGATAGGGATGGTCTGTGCGACCGGTCTTCTCTCTCCTACAAACTCCTCCGCGAAGTCCCTTTCCTCCTGTACACCGTGGGTGTCGATGTGGAAGTGTTCCGCTGCTCGAGCGAGAACCTCGTTAAGGAGGGGCTGGTTATCAACTGGAGAGTCGGTAATTGGGGCTTCGCTTTGTACTGGGGAATCTACTCTGTAAATTTCCTGCTCATCTTCTCCCTCCTCCAGGTCCTCATCCTCTGCATAGTAATCTGTCCCGGTTTGTTCTTCCATAATTTCAAACTCCTGGTCCTCTTCAGGGAAAACTTGTCCCTGGTAACTGGGGAGTGGAGTAGAATATGGAGTGGAGTAAGGCTGAACCTCGAGGGGTTCAGGTCTTTCGAACCGGGGCTTTTTACTTAGCGGGATAGGATCGGAGGAGCCTGAGGGTGTGGCCCCTTGAGGGTTATATGAAAGAAAGTGGTCTGGGTTCTTATCATAAAAATCAGCCAAGGAAGACATCCTAGACATAACCCTGTCTATGTCTTCACTGGACCATTCCCTGGAACAGGGTATTACTTTAGTAGGTGATGATTTATGGGATTTTTGAAGGGTAGACTTGTGTTTGCTTGTCTGCCTAGGGTGAGAGGATGGCTTTACAGGGGTGGAAGGCTGTGCTTTCCGCTGTTTCCCCCCCTCCCCGTGCGTGGAAAAATGTTTTCCCTGTCCCTTGGAGGCCCCAGAGACTTTCGACGCCTGGCGCCGAGGGTCTGGAGAGGTATCTGTGTGCTTCGGGCGTGGGGCCTCACTGGTGTTAACCGCGGTCTCGGTATCTTGGAGCGCGGCTTGGGGGTGGAAGTCGTCTTCGTCTCCCGACGATCGAACTTCCGTTAATGTGTGTAGCGAGGCACTCTTGGCAAGAGTGGATGATTGCCTTGCGTCGTGAGGTGATCTCGATCGAGAGCGCCCAGAGGACACCGAGTCGGACCGTTCTTTTTGTGCCTCCTTCCGGGAAGTCGACGTCGTCGAAGTCCGGTTGGTCTTAGTGTGCTTAGTGTGTGTTAGGTGTGTAGCGCTTGCGTCGCCGGGGGTCTTCCCCATAGCCGCCCTGCCGGACGACCTTCCGAGGTCGGGGACCTGCGCTCGCCGGCTGTCTCTCGACGCCGTAATGCCCTCGCCGTCCGAAAGTACGGCGTCGCTGCCATCGCTGAAGGCGCCCTCCGCTGCCATGGCCTCCTGCCTGGCGTGGTGGGCCCAACGCTTTGTCGAACGGTCCTTAAGTGTCTTAGGTTTAAACCTACTACACGCTCTGCAGTTCGCTTCGGGGTGATCCCTCGGCAAGCAGAGATTGCATGTGGCATGCCTGTCGACCCAAGGGTATTTGCGATTGCACTTGGGGCAGAATTGAAAAGGGGTACCCTCCATACGCACCTTAAGGCAGCGGGCTGCTAAGTGTAGGAATATATAAATGTAACTATATATCAAGAGTGAAGAGTATGTACCACCCCCCACTCTCCCTACTTGTAAGGGCCGAGGCCAGCGGCCTACTAGGCCCGGGCCGAGGCCAGCGGCCTTCCGAGGCCCAGATCCGTCGTGCAGCAGTCGACGGTCGATGACTTCTCCAGCCGTCGTCGAGGTTGAGGGTCGACGTTGGGGTGGGGAAGGGAATGAATAAGAATTATAATTATAATAACAGCAAAAGTAAGGCTAAGGCCAGGGAACTCCGCAAGATGCTTCCGACCAGTATGGCGGAAAAAAACAATCTGAGGATCCTACACGCGTGAGGGATCTTGGGTACAGTGGACGTCACACTAGGGATAGTATTACTGGCACGCCTGTGTCGACGCCCATTTTCGACTTTCGAAAAACAAACTGTAATACTCCGCAGCTTCCACTAGATGTCGGCCTATGCACAGCATGTGATCTAAGCAGATTCCACAAGCCTCAGAAATATATATACAAACAAAAAGAATGGAACTAAACGCAGATGAATCCACAGATTACCGAGAAGGGGCACGCCAAACTACTTTTTTAAATTCATGATCTAGAACACATGCAATGGCCTCATGTAGCGGATAAAAGTATTCAAGGCCTGGCATGTCCAAGGGTGGCGGCTTCTTACGAAATATCACTTAAAACATGTCTTTTTGTGATAACATGGAAACATTTTCAAAGTTTCCCCAAGTATTTTATCTTACTCCGGAATCACGGTTGATTCTACGGTGAGACTCTGAGACCCCCTTGTAGAGGATGCAGGAAGCTGCGGGGTGCATAGTTTCTGATTTCCACTAAGGCGTCATTAATAGGATGCAAGATTCTGTGGTTCATCTCTTTGCCACTAGAAGGCGCTAGACTAAAGTGTCTGGCGGATCGGTTGTCTCGCCACCGTGATTGAGAAGCGAGTTACTGACCAGTTATTGCAATCTCTCTGGACGACGTCGCCGGGAGCGTACATGGCTCCGTCCTCCGTGCAGGGACAGTCCGACGCAGCAACGCAAAGGTTATTCTGGAGAAAAATAAATAAAACATGTGATGCCGTGCAATGCCCTTCAATCCCCAAAGAACAATCCTCACAGTGCCCCTGCCAGGAACCTGCTTTACTTCTCCTTAATACCCGGCTGCAATTTGCCCCCTCAGAAACTCAGTGGTTCTTTAGAAGGCATGGCGCCCACTCCTGTGCTCAGTACACCAAACCGCCACCCTGTGCAAAGTTACAATCATTATCAAGTATGCATGATGTGACTGTGCCACAATGTACTGTAAGAGCAGAAAAGGTTTACTTTCGACTGCGGACCCCTGCAGTTATCATAGTACGTCAATCAATATCTAAACCTTTGCTTTCAAGACCTGCAGTCCCAGAGGCCAAATGAGTTCATAAGTGTGGGATGAGTTCATAAGTGCCTTCCAAAAAGCAGATCCCCCCTAAAGAGAGCCTTCAAACCATCATGTAAACAAATATGGCTGTCATGTCTTCTCTCCATGACACAGCACAGTATTGTACGTAACATAGGGAGCTGCATTACAGGAAAGACAAGAGACAACAAATACAACATGAAATCTTGGAAGGGGGCTAGCTCGCACATAATCTTTAGTTAATAGTTGTCAAGGCCTGTTTTAAGGATTATTATCAGCCCAGACGGATACCACACCCTCCCAATGTATAATCGCATTTTGTGCTTCTGAGATAGACACCGGGACTCATTACTAGTTTGGTGATATCTCAGCCGTAAATCCGCTGAGATACCACCGAACTGTTATACTATTACCACCAGTTGAACCGATGGTACTACCGCTAGATTACAAGGGGTGGTGGTGGTGGTGGTCTCCATTTAATTGGCGTCCATAGGACTACATGGGGGATTTCGGCAGAATTACTACAGTGGTAATTTTGCTGACAATTGGCAGAAAGGTGGCAGATTTACCTCCAGCTCATATCACATACTGGCACAAGCACATCTTTAGAAAGTCTTCCCTAAATGCATTGCCGAGTGACTTCTTCATCACACATGGATGATTTGCCCATTTTTCTATAGTTACAAGACATCTGATATGTTTGTATGCCTGGCTAGAGAGAGCTTATCCCTCTTAAAGAGGTCTTGCAGCAGTGGGGAAGCAAAAAGAATGCATCAAGCGGTAAACTAGGTTGTAGTGCTAGCATTGTGCTGAAGGTAGCAGCACACCTGTATAGTTTAGCGAGAGAGCTGTTGGATGTTGCTTCTAAGAGAGGCTATTGTTTCCACGCTGCTTTGCTCTTTAAGGTGTATTTCCACTCATGTGCTGTATCACAGGCTGATTGAACATATAATAAACAGGCTCCCAACCCATAACATCAGTTTATTCCTTTAATTGGGTCATTCCACCTTAAAAAAATGGTATTTTCATGGGTATCATCTTTGAATGGCGGGACACTCTTGTCAATGTCATTGGTGACTTGCATGTGTGTCAGTGATGTGCTAATGCTTCTAGTCACTGTGCATTTTCCTCGTGACAACTTTGAGCTTCAGGATCTAATGGTGAATTATAGTGCACGAGTCCCTGTATTAAAAGGGCACGTTTATTTGCTTCCACATTGGTCTTTTGGCAAGACTGTTTAATTGTGTCCTTAATTGTGTGATGAATCGCTTGAATATTATGGGCCTCATTACACGGATGGCAGAGAACCATGGCGCTATTAGCGGCATGGTTCATGCCGGTAAAATACCGGCACCGCCTTGGCGGAAAGGGGAATTACCGCCCCATTCCAAGGTTGGCGGGGCGGTAATTCCCCCTTCCACCATTGCCCTTCCCCATTCCCATTTTTGCCCCGTAGGGCTCAATGGGAATGGGGAAGGCGCTAATTACGGTACCGCAAATTGCGGTACCGTAATTAGCTCCCTGGGTCCCTTTGCGGGTTGGTTTTTAACGCCTGCAAAAAGCAGGCGTTAAATCCCCCAACCCGCAAAGGGACCTCGTAGTAAGGCGGTAAGGATTTACCGGTACCGGTATTTTACCGATACCGGTAAATCCTTACCGCCATCCGTGTAATGAGGCCCTATGTGTCAGCTCTATGATGACGTGTCTGTTCAATGTGCACTTTGAATGCGCTACAACTGTGAGCTGCCACATGTAATGGTGTGTTTGAATGTTCCTTGTGAGTTGCACATTTGAGCGGTGGCATGTAATGATATACTATAGTGACTAGATCTGTGCATTATATTACGCGTTGATGGTACAGCTATCGCAGTATCGAAACAGGTAAAAACGCTGGGAGTCTACCTGGAAGCGGACCTCTCAATGAGCAGGCACATTAATGCCCTATCTTCAGTGGTCGAAGTGGGCGGGAGCCGTCGGGAGCGCTGCTCCTCTACTTCTTTTAATTAAGGGTTACAGTTCCTATACTTTTATTTTAAAAAGAAACCGTTCCAGAATGGTTTCGTTTTAAAATAAAAGTATAGTAAGAAGTTGAAACTTGCACATTCAGTGTCCTGCACTGAGCCTTTCCCTAAACAGCAGGAGCATGTGTTTTGGTGTTTGTATTGTATGTGGGAGGGGCGTGGTGATGGGGTTTGTGGGTAGAGGTACAGGCCAGGAGGGAGCATAGTTCCACTGGTTCTTTTCGTACACTTCAACCACTGCCTATCTTCTTCACCTTCGTACACCTCCAAACTCATTTCACTATGCAGATAATTCCGATCACCACTCAATGGCCTGGCGTTCGTGCTAGAACTCCTCTCCAAATTGTACTATTGCAATGCTCTTCTCTTGGGCACCTCCACCACCAACCTATCGAAACAAACTACAACTTCGACAGAACAAGGCCTTGGGTTTGAAATGCAGCGACTGCATCTCATCCACCAGACGAAATGCTATTGGCTGCCCATAAAAGCAAGGATTGACTTTAAGACCCTGACCCTTTCTCATAAGTGCATTTATAATGATGCACCAGCTTACCTCAGTGACTGTAACACCCTAAAAGCATCATAACGTACTGTGAGATCCAGTGCCAGCATCTCGCTTGACACCCCACAGTATAAAAGCAAAAGGGCGGGGATGCTCCAGCTTCATAGTTGCTGCCCCCACGCTGTGGAACTCTCTGCCGGCATCCACTAGAAACGAACAGTCGTATCCGGCATTCAAGAAACTGGTCAAAACCTGGCTCTTCGACACCTATGCCTGATGCCATCTGTGGATATGATTGCTGTAATTGGAACTGAATGAATAGGCGGTAGCAAACGCTGTGAAATCTCTGGGTTTGGGCATTCCATAAATGCTATAAATAAATAAATAAAAACCAGTGCAAACTGAGCCGACTCGGGCTGGTTTCTTGTGTAGCCTCACATTGAGTGCTGGGCAAATGTAAGAATAAATGAATGAATGAAGACACTATTAAACACATTGGTCTCATGACCTTTGGGTGGAAGTATATCTTTTCCTGAGAGGATGGAGCTTTGACTTTTGTTTATCTATCTATGCTGCTAAATAAATATATATATATTTTTTACAGGGAATCAAGTGTGAGTTCTTCACATTGACCATAACTCTCAGTTTGTGAAGCAATGAAACAGTATTCTCAGTACCACTGTGACACCTCCTATGGTAATGGATGGTAGGCTAACTTGCAATGTGTAGACTTTATAGAGGCATCTTGGTGCTGGAGTAACTAAGCCTAAATTCAGAGAGCAAAACAATAGCAATTAGCTACTTACACTAGTGAGGAACATAAACCATTTCCCGTTCTCTACAGAAAGCCGAATGATCTGATGTTAGACAAAGTTTCAGTGGCCTGGCGTTCCAAACCTGGAAGTCTGCACTGAAAAACGTTTGTTGCCCCAAGTGGGATAGTTACAAGTGGGCACAGAAATCAGATCTCCAACTCGGCTCCTTAAAGTTCTGATATGGACATAGAATGCACATTTGTCCAGAATAAAACAGGGACCAGTTTGATAGAAGGCCTTAATGAGTAGACAAGGATCCTTGAAGGATATTCTACAACACCAGACCCAACTTGGACAGTAGCACAGGCATCTACAAGATGGCCGATCCTAGCCACACAGATGTCGTTTTGCTCAAACCTAATGCTGTTAACGGTTCTTGTTTCTACTGCACATCCCCTACTTACATTTCTCTTCTGGTTTAGCATGAGACAGAGGCATGGAAGTATGCCATTGCTTTTAGAAACACATAGGCACCACAGCAGCTTCAGAGTGTAGGGGTGAGTGTGGGGGTACCTGCGCTGCCTTGTCTGACATTTTCCTCCGGCATTAACAGGCAATGTGGACCCAAGGAGTCTTTACAGGCAGTATTCCACAACCGTAGACTTGGATTACACAGTGGACCAGGCATCTACCAAATGGCTGATCGCAGCCACACACATGCAGTTTTGCTCAATTTGTAGGGTGTTACAGGTTTCTGATAGTTATTGCACATCCCTGCTTGTCTCAGCTGGTTTAGCATGAAGCAGAGCCAGGGCAATGTGGCAATGCTTTTGGGGCCAGAGAGGGCACACACACAGCAACGGCACAGTTTAGGGCTGAGTGTGAGTTTGGGCTACCTGTGCTGCCTTCTGTGACATGTTCCTCATATATCTGGCGGCTCATCACAATTCTGCCTTTGATGCTCATGTCCTTTTAAAGGAATCGATGAGGGGCAGTCATATGAAGCGGCCAGCACCTGCGTGCTCAACTCCCCTAGCACGGGGACGGAAAACATATCCAACACTACAGGGGAAAGACCTCGACTCAAAGTGAGACAGAAACATGCATCAGAGAAGCAGTCATCTCACAAGATCACCACACACACATTGCTAGGGGAGTGATAGCCAAGGACAAGCCCAGGGTGCCATGAGCTTGGAGAGGACCACCCCTGGAGAGGAATTAGTCAATCACAAGTCCCATATCTAAACTGAAATCTGTCCCCAAGGGCAGGGCCCATCAATTCATCTGCTTACTAGCTGCAGAAGGTGGCATGCCTGAACTCTCTTAAGCCAAAGATGTTCTGGAAGGCGGGTCAAGGCCACATAAAACGAAAGGCCTGTGGCAGCTTCTGCTGAAGAAGCTTCTTTGGAGATGGCTGGCGAAGTGTATAGAAGTAGCTGGAGCAGGAGACAGGAGGGTGTGGGAGAAGGGTACTGGAGGCTGGTGTGAACAGGTGATAGAAGGCTGGAATAGAGACCCTGGGGGCTGGGCAAATAAGTACCCAGGAACCCAGGGAGGCAGGACCCAAGAGTTTAAGGGGAGGGATCCAATAGCTGGGGAAAGAGAAACCCGGTAGGCTGGATAAAAAGAAACCCAGGAGGCTTGGGAGAGAATAATCTAGGATCCTGGGACAAAGTGAGTCCTGGAAGCTGCTGAGAGAGAGAAAGAGAGAGAGAGAGAACTGTCAAGAATCAAAGCAGAGCCCTCAGAGGACATAACACATGAGCTAAGATCAACAAGCTTTAATAAGGACTTTGCATAAAGTCTTGGAAAATGCAATGGAGAATCCGGGTGGTGAGCAATAAAACAAAGTCTTCTTGCATCAGAAAACTTTTCAAAATAAGTCTCTTCAGGAGTCATTGGCATTGCTTAGTTTCTTGTCTAGCAATTCATGTGGTTGGAAATCATCCATATGTGTTTATTTTTGTCTTTGTATAGCGCCCAAACCCATGGCATCAAGGTGCTTATTGATGACGGACAGGTGAGTGCAGGGGAGAAGGCTGGGTTGTGGGGAAAGGGAGGTTACATGGTACAAGAGATTGGCACATGAGCGTAGGACAGGTTAAACATGATTACAAGGTCACCAGGACAGGTTAAGTGTCCGCTGTTGTCAAGTCTGCTGCGAGTCCGTTTAATAAGGCCATTTTAAGTTGTTTTCTGAAAGGCCAGTAAGATGATTCTGATCTTAAGTGAAAATGTAGGTTGTTCGTAAGTTGGGCGGAACTAGCTCAGAAGCTCGAGCCTCCCACTTTTCTGCGTTTGAATTGTGGAGTAGTGAGTCTGTGGCTGTAGGGGAGTCTTGTCGGTCTGGTGGAAGCGTTTTTGGATATGATTTGTGACAAGTAAGGCGGTGCAGAGTTGTTAAGGCAGCGGTGGGTGACCGAGATTATTTTAAAGTTGATTATGTCTCTGACAGGGAGCCAGTGGGCTGCCTTTCTGTGAAGTGAGACATGGGGCCTCATGTCAAGTTTGCCGGTCTGGAAAAAAAGGTGCCGGTAAGCTCACCGGCACCCTTATTTCCAGACCGGCAAACTACGGGTTTGTCTGCCAGAGCCGCTGTGTCCAAGAGGTCTGACCCTGCCGGGTGCAGCGGTCTCAGTAAGCGAAGCCATCACGGAAGCACCGGCACCGTTAATAATGGTGACATTGCTTCCATGTGCCCATTCCCATAGAGTCCTATTGGATTCTATGGAAATGGGGATTTACAAATATACTGGCCCCTGACTTCCCGGCCGCCGGACTCATAATGAGCCGGTGGCACTGGGAAGTCAGGCGGCGGTACATTTTTACGGGTCCGGCGGCAACCCACCAGTAGCAACAGCAGGGTTACCGCTGGGCCCGTAATGAGGCCAATAGTCTAATTTGGAGAGGTGCAGGTCTGCTCGGATGGCATTGTTCTGGATGGTTTGGAGCTTAAACAGGATCTGCTCTGAGATACCAGCGAGGAGAGAGTTGCAATAGTCAAGTTGTAATCCTATTACTGCTCTGGAAAAGGTTAGGTGGTCTTTTGAGGAAAGGAAGTGTTTAGATGCATTCATAAGTGTGGTGGTGTAAGCAGCCGCGGTGGCTATAGCATTGAATTGGCACGACATGCAGAGGCTAGAGTCTCGGTAGACACCTAGCTATTTGACAGCTGTAGAGACAGGGATGGTGCACGCATCGATTGTGAAGGCACGGGAGGCTGAGTTCTGCTTGGCGAGGCGGGACGGCAGGCCTAGGATCAGGATCTCTGTCTGTCATCATCGTTCAGACAGA